>NC_083223.1:220323993-220646493 GCF_032191835.1 Heteronotia binoei
CCATATAATGTTGCCAATAAAATATATAGGTTTACAATTTATGGAGTTCTAAAAACTGTCAAAAAGACACATTCAGCTGAACCAGTTGTGTTTTCAGTATTTTTGAACAAGTGCATCTTAATTTTAATTTCTTCTGCTTATAAAAGTTCACAATTTATTATATTATGTTTGGAAAGTTTTACACAGATTTGTCATGTTTGAAGTTATACTAAGACAAGATGGTTATTCTGTATAAAATGAGCTAGTTGTTGCTCTGTATGGCAGTAACAAAAAGGGTATTGCATATACATTAAATCTTGAGCAAAAAATTGTTTTGCACTAGTAAGTTTCATGTAAGAGTGCATTGAATCAGCAACCAAAGGTCAGTGATAAAGAATAAGAATAATTTTTTTTAAATATGTGGCTTCAGCCAACTTTTATAGTAGATCACTAAACTGGGTTCATATTTTAATATGGCCCATTGCATTGGATGTTGCTGTTTGATATTGTCATGGTAAAATGAAAGTTATTGTCCATTCAGATACTAGTTTAATTTCTAATGTCTGAAATGTACCTAAATGTGAGCTCTGGTCCAGGCACTCACTGAAGAACATTCCTCCCTTGTTAGGTAGAAAACCAGCCATTTGTCCCCTTTGCCTCCAAACACGTACAATGTAATGCAAGCCAGGTATGCCATCTTCTAGCCTGGATGCATGGTGTATAGATTCTCACATAAGATGATGTTTATCAGACCATTTAAGCTGTGGGAGACTCCTATATTGTCTTCCTTGCATTACATATATGTGGGGAAGAGGGGCAATTTTTTTGCTCTTCTACCTCACATGGGGATTGGGATTGCTGCCTCGCAAGTGTCTGACCCTAGCTGGAGATGTTTACCAAAGAGTGTGAAGGGACATAACTGCTGCATAAAATGTGTCATCCAAACTAAAATTATTAAACCAAAGTACATTACTTGAATATAATATGCAGTTTTTAAAGATAATAAAAATGCATATAACTAGCATTTAGCTGCGCCTAAATTTTTAGATGTAGTGTAGACTCAACACACAGAATTGTTCCAGTTATTCTCCTTTACATCCAGAAGAATGCTATACATTAGAAACTATGGAAGGAGTTAATGTTTTTTGGCCACTGTGTGACAGAGTGTTGTATGAGCCATTGGCCTGATCCAACATGGCTTCTCTTATGTTCTTATGCTCTTAATGTACACTCCCAGAAAGCACTTTAAAAAGTTGTGTGGTTTGACGTTTGTTTGTTTTTTTTAAAACTAGAATAGAAAAAATATTTCAGATTCCTTAGAGCTGGCAACAAAGATTCAGGATGTTCACATACCTATATTAGCACAGCATTAATTTATGTATTACATATGCTTTCAGATGTTATCAGTTTTCCAGTGTTGAATTTCTGATGTTTTGTTCTAAACCTACAAGTTTTTTCTCACTAATGTTAAATTTAAGCATGTGGTAACTGTTGGATTTGTGTGTGGGTATGTGTAAATGAATATGCAACCTTTTGGTTTATAACCTGCTCTAAAGTTAGCTGCTTACATTAAAACAAAAAAGTCACCAACATGAAATTGTGCCCAAGTGTACCTTCCCTATTTCTTTATACTTCATAAGTTTATGTTGGAATCTACATGGTTTTTATGGTTTTTACTGTTGTTAATGTGTATTTGGTGTGAATTCCTTCAGAGTCTTTCAGGGCCTGGTCTCTATGCTGTAGGAAATACTGTAAAGTGCCATTCACTTTCAGTGAAATAATTGCACCTAATTTGTGTGAGAATCTTTCAGAATGTTATCTCCTGTATTACTTATGCTTAACCCAGTAGTTTTTATCTGAATTAATAGATAGCTTTGAAGGGTCACAGTGATACATTTGGTCAGTGTCAACTTCTGAGGGTGGGGGGTGAATTTTGTAGCAGACATAACTTGAAGTGCAAGCCATGGAAACTGCAACAATGTAGGGAGTGTAAATATATGAATTTGTGGCCTCAACAGCTCTCCCCCCACCCCTTGCCTTCTTTCCTGGTTGTTGTGTTTTAAGAGGGAGATGCTATGTACTAGTTCTGTTCTAATATCATTGATTGGTGTCCCAGTCCATAGGTCCCTTACATGCATGCAGTACTATGTTGGTTCTGTATGATTACCTGTCCAACAGTGCTGTTGATGGATGGGGTGTGGGTGGTCTCAGAAGTTAGCTTTTAAGAAGGGAATCTGAGCTCAAAGCCATAACTATACTAAATACAGATGTAGTTATTTTTGTTGGTTTCTTTCTGGTGCTTTGCTGCAAATTTTGTAAGGCCTTGGTTAATATAATGTATAGAGGACTCTGCCCATCTCAGAAAATGAAAACTAAACTATTTCTGTACTCACCATTCAAAATTTTGATTTGCTGTGTAGATATATTCTGTGAATACACTTTTGGTAGCTTTATGGTTCCCTTTGCTTTTTTGAAGCAAAACACACCTCACCTTGCTCACCAAGGTAGTGAGCTGGCCACTACTATCATCTTAGCAGAATTGTTGCTGCTGTATTTTTCCTGCAGCAACTGAGGGGGGTAGAGCTAAGAAACTATTTCATTTTGGAGAAGTTCAAAATTAACTTATTTTCTAGACTTTGGCCAGGTGGTTACTTTGCTTACCAGTTCTTTGTGCGTAGGAAGCACATGTGATCTGTCTGAGATGGGTTTGGGGATGCTACAAAATAAATTGACAGATTATATATTTAAAACAGATTTGAGGCAAATATGACCAGTCTCAATCTAGATTCCCTTTGAGTTGCTTCTTGCCACAGGTTAGAAGTTGAACCATGATTGTTAAGATCCATTAAGACAAGTTCATTGTTGTAGCAATCTAATAGAACAGGGGTGGCCAATGGTAGCTCTCCAGATGTTTTTTGCCTACAACTCCCATCAGCCTCAGCCATTGGCCATGCTGTAATAGAAGGATTCTCCTCCTTATGTTGCCTTGATGCTTAGGGTGAGGTTTTTAAGCTCTCTGAACAGCAATATTAAAGTATAGAAGCAAGTTGGATCTGTAATACCACAATTAGATGAATTTTTCATCTAATGAAATTATCATGCTTAAATTTGCTTAGAAATATAGAAGATATGCCAATTCTTGTGAAAGACGGTCATTTATTTTACATGTTTGCTGTAGACAATGAAAAATAATAATTCCATCCATAAAAATAAAATTCTGAAGGGCAAATAGTAATTTTCATGATTATGTGGATTAAATTCTGTTGTGCTTTAGCAGTGTCAGAATGAGAATGTACTTATGACACATAAATTCATATACATTAAAACTCCTTCCATAATAAATGAAAATTATCAAAGTTGTTTGAACCTCTGTCAGAACAGTCCTTTTACTACAAATTTACATCTTACACAAAGGGCTTTTATGTTTATTCCTGGCTTCTGACAAATAACATGGTGAATTTCTTCTCAGTCAATATAAGTAAATCCCAACTTTGTTAAACATGACAATGTCTGTCCATGAAATATCATGGATGAAAACACTTTAAAATGAAAATATTTCTATACTAGTTCCTTTAAGCCTCAATTTATCTGAGTAATCTTTCAACAACCCTGTAACATGCCATAATTATCCACAGATTGTGAGATGGAAGACAAAGAATAGTGATTGAAAGATTGCCTCAGACCACTTACTGCTGAAGTCACAGCTGAGACTGGGAGAGATTTGCTGGTTCACAGCTCTGTCTCGTAGCTACTGCACCACAGTAGTTTGATGAGAGCTAGGTGTATACATAAGCTAACACCATGATTGGTTTGTATACAGATTTTTATTTTTTGCCTACAGCTCTTTAGTACTGTGGGTACAAGAAGACGGGGTGTGCCAATAGCAACCTAGTGATTTCCTGGTGCAGTAGAGATTTGAACCAAAGGCTTTTTCTCATACATGTTTGTAGCCAGTACATTTTATTAACTTATTTCTGGCAGGGCAGTATAGACATAATGAATTGTGAAAGTATCAAGTTGTTCAGCTTGGGGAGGGGGAGAACTTGGGTTGCAAACCTCCAGATTGTAAGGAAATGCCCCTAATGTCCAGAACATCGTAGTCACCCGTCTGGTTGCCAGAGTGCCTGGAGACAGAGCTCTCACACATCTGCCAGAAGGACGTGGGTTTGTCTACCAGACTCGAAAGGACTTATGAATATAAACAGCCACAACGCTACAGCAGCGCTCCGTGTCCCTGGAAGAGCACCAGCAAGGAGAACGGATGGTTTCCAGTCGTTTTGGGTGAACGCCATCTCTATCTTGGAGCGGAAGAAAGCTCGCCGTTAGGAGCTATCCAGGCCATGCGGTTTTCAGCCTTGACCATAGAATCCACTTTGGGAGGCTAATACCAGCTATCTTCCAGCAGTGCCAAGACTCCATTTCAGCACAGCGGGAAGCACACGTACGCAACAAATGTTACCCACCCATGGAACCATCAAGCTTATCCAGGCGTGGATCCTGCCAGACCGCCCAAGCATTTGTCCAACGGAACCCAGGACAAAGACTGGTGGCAAGAAGAACACAGAAGAAGAGGAAGACCATCAGCCAGATCCAAGTTCCTTTGTGTAAACTGGGTGTTACCTAGGCAATAATTTGGCCATCTATTGTCACCCTTTTAGATAAGTTTAATAATCTTAAGCACCCCTCCACCCAGTAATTTCTCCCATTCTTCTCCCCAACTGTCATTTTGGAGCCTCCCCCTGGACCCATGGTTACCTGTATAGCCAATCAGGTAACCCTGGCTCAAGCTTGTTCATTGGTCAGTTATGGGCACCCAACTAGGTGCCACCAATCAACTTGCTATTGGCTACTGCAGACGTCCAGCCCTTATGGTCACTGCAGAGCCTTCCCTTTCTCCTCCCTGGTACCTCCCATCCCCTAAGGGCTCAAGGTAATCTATTTAACCTCTGACCCAGCTCCACTCATGTGTGAATCTAGCAGTACCCTATCTCTGCTGTCTAGATTCATCCCCGATTCTTGGCCAGTTGAGGGTCCCATTTCCCCCATCCTCTTTCGTCGCCATTGGAGCCTTCCTTGAAGACTATAAGTAATTATCATCCTGTTTGTCTACCCATGTGTTGTCTCTACATCTCTCTCTATTTTTCTTAGGACTGTATGAATGATTTTATGAGTATTTTATCTTGTATGTAAGCCTATATTTTCCTGGAATAAATTGTAATTGTTTTACTTAATTAGAGTCCCTAATATTTTAAGCATTAATTTCTGGACGTGGAATCTTGTATACACAGGTAGAAGATCTTGATTAAGCCAGGTGCCCACCTGACAATTCCCCATCCTCGTTTTGAGGGCATTTTGGCTTACAAGATGGAACCTGGAGATCTTCCGGAATTATCACTGATCTCCAGTCAACATAAATCAGTTCCCCTGGAAAAAAAATGGCTACTTTGGAAGATGGATTCTATGGCATTATACCCCACCCTTCCCAGTATCTTCCTTCAAATCTCTAGAAATTGCCCAGTCCAGAGTTGGCAACCCTATCTTGAAGGAAAGATTTGAATATTTTCATCTCATCAACTTTTTATTGTCTGAGGAATTCTCACAGTCCACATAACATTTCAAGCTAATCCTTTGGATTTTGTAGTTAACAGTTACATTATGGTTTTATCTACCTGGTGGCAGTGGGTGATAGAATTGTCACCACTTTTACAATTCCTTAATTAAATTGAATAACCTGTGTAACAAAAAGAAAAGCTGGAAGAGATCTCTGATGCCACACCTTCAGAAAACGATCTTAAAATGCAAGCTGTTTTGAATTGACAAATTTGGAAACTTTATACGTGTTCCCAACTTGGAAATTGTGAGTGGTGGGTTTAATTATTGATACAGAAGCTGTTCATTTTCTCAACTAGCTAATTAAGAGTGACAAGTTTAGAGGGATGGATTTATTAGCCCTACTTCTCTATAAAGAATTCATGAAGATTGTTTACTCAGCTACCAGAAGTAGGTGATTCAATGAAAAATGCTGTCCTGTATTGTCACTAAAAGAGCCTCGTGGTGCAGAGTGGTAAAGCTGCAGTACTGCAGTCCGAACTCTGCTCACGATCTGAGTTCGATCCCAGCAGAAGCTGGTTCAGGTAGCCAGCTCAAGGTTGACTCAGCCTTCCATCGGTAAAATGAGTACCCAGCTTGCTGGGGGGAAAGTGTGGGTGACTGGGGAAGGCAATGGCAAACCACCTCGTAAAAAGTCTGTCATGAAAATATCATGATGCAACGTCACCCCAGAGTCGAAAACGACTGGTGCTTGCACAGGGAACTACCTTTACCTTTTTATTGTCACTAAACAATTATGAGTTTTACTCCTAAAGGCTTGGAATATTCTTACAGGCCCACTGATCTTTTTAACAAATCTTTTGAGGTAGGTTATAATTCATAGGATACTTGAGTAGAACGTTACCTAAACCACAGCTTTTCAAGACTCCTAGATCAGGCCCACACTTGTAATTAAAAATGTCTGCTGGTAGAGGGATTCCTGGAAGTATAGACCTTGTGTAGTGTACACCTTGTCTGCAAATCATTGCAAACTTTAAGAACCTGGAAAAGCATCCCTTATTTGAACACCTCCAAATCACGTTGAGCTAATTAACTGAAAACCAGGATATGGTATTTTTTGGATGTGTGCTTTATCCCATTCTAAAAAAGGTTGAATTGGGTGTAGCCTTGTCACAGAGACCACTGGATTGTTGCAGCCAAACACAAGATTGTGGCTGGAGGGCATATAAAGTAGAGGATGATTAATGTTTATAGCAGAAATACATGTGTGAGTTGGAAAGGTGGGGAGGGCAGTATGCATAATTGC
Organism: Heteronotia binoei; assembly: GCF_032191835.1. NCBI lineage: Eukaryota > Metazoa > Chordata > Lepidosauria > Squamata > Gekkonidae > Heteronotia > Heteronotia binoei. Next base: position 220,330,829 of record NC_083223.1, read on the forward strand.
TAAAAAGTAGCTACACATGGAGCCACTGCTTTGCTTGGACAATGGGAGTTTGAGAGCACTGTGCTCATTCTCAGGATAGACTTTATTTGCAACTTCATCAATAGTATAAGTGCCAGTAGCTATTTCAGGGTTAGTGTATTAATCTAAGACTGGGAAGAGTCCAATTTAAATCTCATTAGATAACTTTTAACCAGTCACAGTCTCTCAGCCAAAACCCTCTTCAGATTTGTTGAAAGAATAAAATGGAGGAGCAGAGAACCTATCCTGAACTCCTTGAACAAAAAGTGGTATAAAAATGTGAAGGCAGACAAAAATAGACCTAAGTATATGACTTATCTACTGTCTGACATACATTTTTCTTAAAAAATTTTTACCCCAAACTTTATGGAACTATTTAAACACAGACAAAAACAAAATAGCATTTAAAAGTGGAACCATAATTATTATAAATAACAATTAACTTCCAATTAATACAACCTTTGACAATTATGAAAGAAACATTCTAAACTTAAAACCTTTTAAACAATTTATGTCTCAGTCTCAGTTTTCTGTAAATTACGTAATTCTGTGGCCATCATTGAATGCTTGGAAATAAATTCACCTTGGACCTATGAATAGGCAAGCAAAAACGCTTAGCCACTTGAGAGTTGCTTATTTCACTATTGTTCACTAAGGACTCCATAACTGGTAACCAACATTCCATAAAATGTGATTTAACTGATTGCACCTCTGAATAATCTGGTCAGAATTTTTCCCCAGTAGGAAATGGTCCCACAGTCTATTGTACTACTTTATGATTGACGGAGGTCTTTTCTCTTTCCATTTTGCAGCAATCACAGGCTTAGCAACTAACAGAAGTTCCTTATTAGTGAGACTTCTTTTAACATGCAGTTTCAGAGGGTAGCCATGTTGGTCTGCTGTAGAAGAGCTAGTTTTGAGTCCCAGAGCTCCTGAGAGACCAATGAGATTTTCAGGGCAGGAGTGTTCAGCCTTGAAAGTTCACACCCTGAAAATCTTGTTGGTCCCTAAGGAGCTATGGGACTTTATTCAGCACTTGCTCACCACAAACCTACTCTCTTCCTTTAGCACAATGTGCCTTCTGCATTTTTCTTGTTCACGGTGGCCACTTTTACCCTAATACTTTCTTGGCTGTTCCCCATATTTGAGAAATGAATATTTTAATGTACTAAACTAAAGGTCAGACTAGACAGTAACCTGAGAACAATTGTGAGGGTTGACTAAAACCTGTTTCTGAATAATATGCTGTGTACCTTTATGGCATAATATGCTTTTTAGTTCTGCTCTTCACTTATATATTAAATTGATCTGGGTTGTGTGGAATGATTATCAGTGAATGATCACTTTTGCAGCAGTGGTGGAGAGTATGTTTGGATCTTTTGTGTGCAATAACCCAAGAAGCATTTGCAGCCTACTTGATCAAGCTCTGTATCTTGGCAGTGTGATTGAACATTAAGTGGGGAAAAAGAAGCTGACATTTAGTGGAGACATGGCCTCAGTTCAGGCAATTAAAAACTGAAATCTAAAGTGTGCATTTCCTGAAGCTCTAAAACACGGATTATTACAGCAGCCTTACTAAAGCTAAACAGATCTGAGTCTGGTCAGTGCCATGGAGATCCAGAGGGTGGTTGTGTTGAGCAAGAGTGAGGGTGACTAAGAGAACTTAGCATGCAGGGACCACTTGCACATTCTTCTAGAACTGCCCTGTAGGCATCTCTGTTTTACCAGGTGACTGGGGAATTTACTCAGTTGCTACGAGGATTTCTCCTTTCCTGCCTATGTCTAGCACCTTTAACAGGAGAATCAAATGTCTATTTTTCTAGTCCTGCCACTCAAATGATCTATTTTCATTTATTTATTTATTTATTTCGATTTATATCCTGCCCTACCCCACCGAAGCGGGCTCAGGGTGGCTTACAACATAAAACTAACAATAAATCAGCTTAAAATACATTAATAGTTAATACAATAAAATACATAAAAACACATGAGCTGTCCTCTACTCAATGATTAGATATTTCCTTGGTACCTGCCCCCATTCTTGCTGAGCAGAATGGCCCTTTTTTAGGAACCAAGTCTATATATACCTAGCAAAAAGTCTGCATTTCTCCCTCCCCCCTTTATACTTGTTCATATAAACCAAGGGCAAATTTACCTGTAGATAATGCCAGAATTTCAGCAATTGAATTTAACTATCAGTATTTCCAAGGTAGAAACCAATGGGTAATAAATGCAGTCCACTTTTTGTAAATTTATAACCTAGATTGGTAATTTCAAGGGGCAAAAATAATCAAGTTTCCAGATTTCAGTTTGCTCTAGTTTGGAGGTGAGACTGTTGTTCTAATTCATCTACTTTCAAAGCTTTTGACCTCCCAGCAAGGGAACTATACAGCTATTTTCTATCCCCTCAGAAAATCTGAAGACTGACCTCAAAAATACCTCCTCTAAAGAATTTTTTTTTCAAAAAAACCCCCTACATAATCAGCCTGCCTAGTGTTTGTGACCTATAAAGTGAGCTGGAGTAGGTGATGTCATTAACAAGGCATTAAGGGATGATAGTGATGATTGTCCATCAGTAGGCCCCTCAAAGGCTGATGAGTTGCCTTCACCCCAAATTCCTTCAAAGTGGCTCTTGGGAAAGAAAACTCATTGCTAACTAGGAGTCTGTAGGTATATCTATAGATCGTAAGTTTCGGGACCTAACCCTACAATATATGACCTACAATGAACCAGAGGTACATTGATTGTAGAACTATTACCTTGAATGTATGGATTTCTAGAATTGTATTTACACATTGTAGTCTGGATGGAGCAAGAGATCAAGATGCTGCCTGCACTGGTACACAATCCAGTTAGTCTACAAAAACTTCAATAATGTGCAATGCAATCCTGTGCAGATTTACTCCACTCTAAGCTTGCTGATTTTAAAAGATTTAGACTGGAGTAGCTCTTCATAAGACTGCTTGGTAAATAACTTGCTGAAGTAGAGTTAAAAGGTTCTTTAGAGTAACCACATGCTTTTGACGTTTCTACATAGCAGTTCTTCAGTGTGCTCAGTTTCATAAAGGAGCAGCTTTCATCTTTGGTTCTCTCCATCCCACCCCCCACAGCCTTAAACAAAGATTGCAATGTTCCTTCAAAGTTGAACATGAACCCACATCTGGAAACACTTAACTGCTGTAAAAAAAATCCCTTTTAGGCAGTCAACATTGAAAATCTGTTCGGTGCTAAAAATGAAAACTAATAAACTGAGATTTCCAGTTAGCCTTCGGTCTCAATGAGCGGAGCTAGGAGCCAAAAGATTTCTCAGGAGGTGGGCACAAAAGTCTGCCTTGCAAGCCAAACCACTCCAAGCCACTTCCCCAGGAGACTAATAACTAATTCTTGATTAAAACTGAATGTCTGGGAATAACTTTCTTCCTGTCTTTATAGAAAGCAAGGAATGCATTGTTTTAAACCAAGTTGAGAAATGTGTACATGGGGGTGGGGGTGGGAATCATCTTTTGGCTTTCTGTATATGGTTCTTTTTTGCTCCAAGATCAGTTTCTACATTTGCCAAAGTGATCTTGTGGCTTGATTTCAGCGAGGCAAAAGCTCTTCTATATGGGACTTTGCACCCCCATTGTAATGCTGTAGGCCAAATTAAAATGGTTCCTCTTAGTTTTAATTTGGGCAGGCTTGAGGCCTACTTGTAAATTTTTAAACGTTTTTTTTTTTTTCTGCAAGGCCCATAGAAATAAAGGTCAGGCCTATTAGTGTGGGCCTTGAGCTTAGTGCACCTGTGGGTTGCTGCCTAGGAAACAAAGGGGAGTCACCTGTTGCTGCCTCCCTTATCAGTATCTCATTAGTGCTATTCTGCTGAGTTTGGGTTTTGATTGGGTTATTTGAATTAACCCACGAGGGTTTCCTAGGGATAAAGGATTCCCTTTCTTTATTCTTTTTGCCCTCATTTTGGGAAAACTTGACTAAACTCTGAGACCCGCTCCATGCTGGGGTCTTCACTTATGGACTATTGATGGACTTTGTCGCTTTGACTACCTTGGAACCAATTAGTATGTATAGATAAGTATATTTTATGATGTTCTTATTTTGGTTCTCAGCTCCTAATGTAAATTCTTATGCTTATTTCAAAATAAACCCTTTTTATTTTAAAAAGGAGTTTCTTTGTTTCCTTCTTTGGAGGGTTGTAACAACTGAATGCCAAAAGCTTATCTAATCGCCTCGGAACTAGCCTAAACTACCAGAAAGAAAAGTATTTTGTTCTGGGGAACTCCTGGCCACTTAGTTGTAGTTTGGCTTTCCCTGGTTTTAGATTTAAAAACCCTGAGGTTTGACTGGGGCCTCAGTGTGTGAAAGTATCCAGTCTGGTGGCAGCTCTACTCCAGGACCCTGTTTTGGGCCTGTTTTTTTGTATTATTGTTTTAGCCACCATCTTAATGGCCCGCCTAATCTCGGTCACAAGGCGACGGACCGTTACACCCATGGTAGGCTTCCCAGTCCCCAGGTCCCAGAGGGGGATCCCCTGGTTTTACAGGCTTCCCCCTCCCCCAGCCAGCTGGCCGGCGGGGGAAGCCCCGCCCCCAGAGCCATCATGCACCTCCATGAACGATTCCCATAGGGAATGATGGGGAATTGAACCGCGGGTATCAGGGGCTCTGGGGGAAGGCTGTTTTTTGAGTTAGAGGCACCAAATTTTCAGTATAGCATCTAGTGCCTCTCCCCAAAATACCTACCAAGTTTCAAAAAAAAAGGACCAGGGGGTCCAATTCTATGAGCCCCAAAAGAAGGTGCCCCTATCCTTCATTATTTCCTATGGAAGGAATGCATTTAAAAATTTGTGCAGTCCCTTTAAATGTGATGGCCAGAACTCCCTTGAAGTTCAATTATGCTTCTCACACCCTTGCTCTTGGCTCTGCCCCAATGTCTCCTGGCTCCACCCCCAAAGTCCCCAGATATTTCTTAAATTGGACTTGGCAACCCTAACCCATGGTGCCTTGTTTTATGCTGTGCTGCTCCCAATGCAAAGCAGCTATGGGGCACACATAGCTGCTTTGCATGGGTAGCAGCCCACTTTAAATGAGATGCTGTTTGACTGCAGTGTCCCATGGGTAGAACTTTTGTCTTGGCAAGCCACTAATTTAAATCAGATGTATGTTTCTTTATTTGAAAGATCAGCTCCACTTAAGAGCATAAGGAAAACCCTTTTGGATCAGACTAGTGGTCCATCTAATTCCAGTTTCCCATCTCCCACAGTAGCCAACTAGTTTCTCTGGAGAGCCAACAACAGGACATAGTCTTACCCTTATGTTGCCTCCTGTCACTGAGATTCAGAGGCTGACTGCCTCCAAAGGTGGATATTCTCTCCCCTATTAAATCCAACAAGCCAGTTTGTTGAGTAGCTAAAAGTTTAGGACATTGAGATTCAAGTCCTGACTCATCCAGGAACTCCTGAACATGAAGCATATCATTCAGTTTGTGAAAAGGTATAAATGGTCCTGACCTGGATAGCCTGGGCTAGCCTGATCATGGATCTTGGAAACTAAGCAGCATTGGCCCTGGTCGCTCTTTGGATGGGAACCCATCAAAGAATGCCAACATTGCTACAAAGAGGAAAGCAATGGCAAACCACCTCTGAATGTCTCTTGCTTTGAAAACTACAGGGTTACCATAAGTCAGCTGTGACTAGATGGCAGAAACTACATGGCTACTTGCTGCAGACTGGTCGAACAGTCTCAAAGAAAATTACTTCTCTTTCTGAGACTATTTGACCAGTCTGCAGCATCCTGAATGCCTAATTTTGAAAGAAAACCAAGAACCTTCTGAATGTTGATTAAAAAGCCAGTATCCTTTTGCTGTGCCAGGTTGCTCTACAGAGGCTGTGATGTTGGAGGAAGGGAATCCGCAGCCATGATCAGGCAGCTGGTTCAATTGCAAGAATAACAGACCCATGGTGAAATCAAGCAGTCTGAAATAGCAGTTTAAGTTTTATTGGGTTTAAGGTCTGGGCAAGTGTAAGAGGGGAAGGAATGCTCTGCAGTTTCTCTGAGACTGTTTACACCTTAAATTAACTCTTGGATTGATTAATGCAGTCTGTGTGAGGCTGCCTTTGAAAAGGACTCAGAAGCTTGAACTAGCGCAAGCTGCAGCAGCGTTTCTTATGACAGGTATTGAGCAGAGAGAACATATTATGCTGATAGTTGCCAAACCTTTGGCCAGCTTCTACCCCTGTCCCTTTAACTGCAGCTTGATCTGTAGATGCTATCTAGTGTTGATTGAGATCCAGGTCAGACAGAATCAACTATATAGGAAGAGGCCAGGCTGTCTGCTGATCTGTTGGAACCATTTTCATCTATCTGCATACTCCGTTAGCTTCAAGATTCACTTCAAGATGCTAGTATGAGTCTTGGGATCAATCTTTAATCCATTCTGCGAAGGAGTTCAATACACTTGTCTCTTCTGTGGCATGGCTTAGGTTTGGAATCTTTGTTTCTGAAGTTCAAATTCCCTTGTTCTGGGAAAGCACACCAGGTGAACCCGGGTTAAATTCTACTTAAGGTAAACCCAAAATATCAGCAAGAAAAAGTGGCAAATCTACCCAGTTAAGCATGCCTGCTAAATGACTGGAGGGAGGAAAAAGTGTAGCCTGCTAAAGCTGATAAAAGGTGATAAATTTTATGGCGTTTCTGATGGGAAACATACAACTGTAGAACGACCGTGGACCATGCTGCCCATTTTCATGTGCATTTGAAATGGATGGTCTTGAAGAATTTGAGGACATGATTCACAAAGGAAAAATCATTTCTATGATTTCCACATCTTAGGCCTAATGTGAATGTGGCTAAAGAACATGCCTGTGTGACTTTGCAAGTGTAGCTGCTTTGCATTTTAAATGAGATGTGCAAATGCAAAGATGCATGGGTGACTTCTGCTTTGCCAGCTTCTCATTTAAACCAAGCCTTAATAAGCCATTCTTTCAGAACTGAAGGATTAGACTGGGGCTGTTTTTCTTTCAAAATATCAGCATCAGTAAAATCCAAATAATCTCTTATTGTTCAATTTGTACAGACCCCTCAAAGGATATGAGCAGAATGGATGTAATAGTATCCGGTAATTTTTCACATGCCCAGTTGCATATAACATTTTTTGATATTTTAATATTATTCTTTAATTTGATAAGTCATTTGTGTTATAAATTAGGCAAGAAATCCTTAGTTGTTCCCATTATGCATAGAAGTACATGTAAGGACAGCTGTATCAGAAATGCAATGCAGAAGGACAGGTTAGAGAACATGATGTTTCTAAGTGTGCTCCCAGAAATAAGTAGTTTATGTACCTTGCCACAGATCATGTACACTTGTGCTATTGAAATGCTTTTTCTTGAAAGACTGTTCATGGAAGTAACCTATCTGGAGCTCTTGTACAAGAGGCCTTTCCTATTAATTTAAACCGAGAGGCAATCATTCAGTTGAATGGGGAGGCCCTTGTAGGCATCAAGATTCTAGATAGGTATAAGAGCCTTCATCGGAGATAGCTGAATCTACTAAACATTTTCACCATATACTTCTCAGCCTTCTAGCAAGAAATCAGCTAAAGCAAAAAAAAAAAAAAAGGAACTCTGGAGGTTGTAAAAAATACCGTGGTGACTTACATCTTTAACTGTACTAAAAATTGATTAGGAAGTTGCTGGAGAAAGCATTTTTAACCTACAGAATAAAGGGAAACACCAAATAATCCACTCTCACTTAAGATATACCTGCAATCTATACCCCATCAAAAGTCCTGGCAAATAAAACAACCTTGCAGTGCTACCAAAAATTTAGAGACAGTGCTCCCCTCAGCATCCTCAGACAGCCTGTTCCACAAAGTAGAAAATATGTGGGCTCCAGTGGTTCTCAGTCTTTTCTATCTTATGTCACAACAATCACTCTGTCAAAGAGTCTGGGTCTCATGATAGAAATAAAAATCTCATTTTTAATCTACATTGTTAATGTATCTTTTATAATAAGTTTTAAGGACATAAAATGTGCAATACTATTGTTGGGATTAAATTTTTATATGATTTTAAACTACATGCAAATATACCATAATTAGTTGAAAATTGTAATAATACTGTAGAATATAAATTTTACTGCTGTGTGTGACTTCAGCAGCACCAAGTTGTTTCCAGTTCATGGTGACCCTATGAATTAATGTCCTCCAAAATGTCCAGTTAACAGCCTTGCTCAAGTGTTGAAAACAGAGCTGTGGCTTCCTTAATTGAGTCAATCCTGTTTTCCTGCTGCCTTCAACTTTTCCTAGCACGATTGCCTTTTCCATAATGCGACCAAAGTATGATAGCCTCAGTTTAGTCATTTTAACTTCTAGGGAAAGTTCAGGGTTTTTTGATCTAGAACTCACCTGTTTTTATTTTGACAGTCCATGGCATGTGTTAAATTCTCCTCCAACACCATATTTCACATCCATACAAACTAATGCGGAATATTCTAGTGTGAATTTACTTGACCTTGGTTGCCAGCAAGACATCTAACACTTAAGAATCTTTTCTGGCGCCTTCATTGTTGCCCTTCCCCATATCAATTTCCTTATGATCTCTTGCTAACTGTAAAGCACACAGATAATAAATTTAAAAATTGCTGCAGTCCTATTGCAATTAACAAAAAGCAAATTCTTACTTAATTGCTATGAAAATCATTTGCCCCACTTCTGTGTCCCCCTTGGTGGAACATGCAGGCAGGAACCTGAGAACCTCAAGTAGTACACAAGGACCAATGGGAAGAGACAGTCCTTTAGATATGGTGACCTTAGTTTCCTAATATTTTTGATGATTCTTGGATGGTGTTCACTACATTTATTGGTGCTTCCATTTTTTCTTTACATTTGATTGTTTTGTTATCCCAGATAGAGACTCCTTTGTCATCTCTTCTGTTATCCAGCTTGTGGGCTTATTTGGCCAGTACAGTTTAAATCAGTGGCATTCATGAGTTGAACTCCTGAATGCAATTCTGTGCTTCAGAACACTTGAATTATCAAAGCTAATAAAAGTTCTGAAGTATATCTTAAATAATTAAGCGCGAGGAACAACTAAATGGTTCTTTCCTTGCTGCAAAGAAAATGGGCAGTCCAGAACAACTACTGCTGCATATTCTAGTATATTTGCTAAACTACATTAGATGTACAAACTCTGCAGTACAAGGATATTTCAGTGGTAATTATGACTCTAAAGCTGAATGATGTAATTGCTCCAGAGCACCACATACAATATACACCGAGCTTCTAGCAGCCTTCCCCATTCATTTTAATGGAGCGGTAAGCTTTCCCCACAAAGCCTTCACAGGGGAAGGAAGCTTTCAGTGGCATTGAAGTCCGTGAATGCAGAAAGCATTGCAAAGGACATCTCCACGTGAACAATTGAGCCCCTGAGAAAGATCACTGGATGGGGGCACTGGTGAGGGGGATATTGTGGGTGTATCCTCAGATAAACTGCATAGAGTGACCAGCATGGCAGGTGACTTGGCTTTCATTCTTCTTTAGTTTGCAAACATACTTTTATTTTGGTATAAATATTTTGCAGGCACATATGGCTAAATACACTCTTACAGTCATGTATGTTTGAACAAGATGATCTTTGAAAGTCAGCTTGTTTATACCAAATGAGCAGATTGGATCCCATATCCAGTTAACTGACCATTTCCTCTTTTCTCATAGATTCTCTGACTGCTGACTAGCTACCTTGCAAGAGCCGATTGCGTATTATGCCCCAACGGATAGTGTGTGACAAATTACCATTTGTGCTGGTGGTGGTCTAAATGTATTTAATTTTCAGCAGCCATATGAATCACGTGCCTATACATCCATCAGCCTGTTAAGTATGTTGTTTGAGTCCCACCCTAGTTCAGCTCCATGAATAAAAATGGAAAACATTTTCATTTATTAACAGAAGACGTCCATTAATTTGATGCGTGCTTTGAGTGAGTCCCAGAACCTTTCCTATGCACTCAGGTTCTGTTCCAGATTAGAGTTTTCAGGCTTTCTGTCCAAACCAACAATTCCTGTATGGACAGAGAAACTAAGAGTTCAGCAGCGGGGTTTTAGGCTGTTTGTTTCATTTTTCTTGGATAGATGTTAAATTAGAATGTGGTAGCAGAATTGCCTACTGTAGAGATGTGTCCCAAGAGTTGCATATCATCTAACAATGTTTTCTTTGACAAGAGGCCCTAACATGCATATCTGATCTCTACAGGATGCTTACTGGCTTTGTCCCAGTCAGTTCTGTGTGAAGTACCACTGCAATTACAGCCCTGCTATATTCCATGCTGTGCAATATTTTGAATGTTCACACCTATATTGATTTCATTTCAGAAGTAAAAAGTTGCATCTACTTTTGGAGCGAAGAATGCTAAAAGGCTTCTGTGGCATTATTGTGATCCAGCGGTTTAAAAGTTTTGCTGTATCAAAGTTTTTAATTACTTTTTCTCTTAATGGCATATTTTATACTTTGTATTTAGTATTTCTGTTTATTTTATATATTATTGAATTGGATTATTCTGTACTATTGAAATATTGAATTTGTTTGAATTTGTTTGCTTATGACCTGCTGGTCTGTGAGCATGAAGTATAGAGTAAAGGAACAAAGGAAATATACAGGTTGATCAGGTATTGTGGTGTAATAAACAAGCATTCAACCTGTACTTGATCTAAGGCAACTTCAGGCCAGTCTTCCACAATCCAAAGTTTCCTGCTTTCCCACTTCAGTCAAGGTAACCTTTGTAGTAGCCTCTTTCTAAATATTAGCAAAGTCTGTTGCCATCCACTGATTACAAGACTATTCCAAGCCCACTGGGAGAGCCTTTTTCACTTTTCTTCACACACCATTATGAACTTCTATGTCCATGTAAATAGAAGCCTAGTTATATTCTGCAAACACCAAGATCCTCTTGTTCATTCCCTTCCCTTCTACCGGGTTTCTCTAAATTACAGAGGAAAACCTGAAATATGCTGCTTAGTTCCATTTTCTTTTAGAAAAAAGTCTCTCTGTGTGTGTTGAGAGAGTGCTCATCAAGTTCTAAATTTACCTCCCTGGAAGACCCATTGATTAAAATAGCATCCCAGTCAAGATCTCACTGTATAACCTCAGCACTTGGCTGCCCTTCTGGTAAACTTGGAGAAGAACTGTTTTCCATTTTGTGAAATGAAGGGCGCTAGAGAATTGTCATCTAATAAGAATGTACATTGTTCAGAGTCTCTAAACAAGGCCTGCTCTGAAGTGATTGACAGTGAAAGTCTGGATAGATGCAGAGACCTTTTTTTTGTTAAATGTAGCCTGAAGGAATCAAATGTACAAGAGGAAGGGGGTGGGATGGTTGAAACCCTTGGCTCCAAAACCATGTTGCTTATTTATGAGAAATAGTGAATTATCTTCCTGAAGACTGATTTCTTGGAATTAAACCCACAAACTTTCAAGGGGGCAGATTTTAATGGGATACACACATGGTTGGGGTTTTTTAAAAAATTAAGGATTAGTGGCTATATCTTTGTCCTTGTTATTGTGCAAAATGGAAGCTAATCAAATATCCATGTAGCATTTTTCTCTCCTATTTGTTTAGCAAGAAGAAAAGTAAAAGGTGTACAGGGCAGGCATTCAAAGAGAGTAATTGGCTTCCAGGTCAAAGAATTCCTGGAGAGGTGGAGGAAAATGAATGTGGGCGAGGTGAACTTGGAGAGACCAGCACTGCATCAGGAAAGATCTCTGGAGTTGATGGTAAACCTCCCCTCAGTCAGTGTTTTATGATGCATTTATTTATTTATTTATAGCCCACCTTTCTTGCTGAGATAACAATGCAGTTGGATTATGGGGGGATGCTGATCACTGACTAACATAAATAACTGGCAGCAGACAGCAAAGTACAAGTGCTTCTCTCACCCCACATAGGTAGGCTTTAGGATTTTATGGCTGGTGTGTGTTTGTGTGTGTATTCCTCATGCTCCTTTTGGCAGTGGCATGCCCCAGTCTACTGTAGGCTTTTTCTTGTGGATTTGACTCACATCAACAGCTCAGAAGAGATGGGGTGGGTTTTATATATGGCCCGCTATTTAAATTGAGTAATTTTTATCATCAACATGGGACCCAGTAGAATAATAAAGCAGTGACCTCATTAAAATGACTTTATAAGAACTATAGAAACCACAAGTTCCCATTAAGAGCCTTATCCTTTGCTGTGGTTGTTAGCCGAGAATTCAGTGGCTGGCAGGTAAAATCAGTTTGTAAACCTGAATCTTCTGGCCACTTCAGGTGATATTTTAAACAGTTGTTGCATGCAGTTTCTAGGCCTAGTGAGCACCCAGAAGCAGGCCTGTAGCTAACCAGGGGCCCACAGGGCCTGCCCCCCTGACAATTTTGGACAACCCCTCGCCCCTGGGCTGCTGCCTCCCTCCTACATGATTTAAATCACATGGGAGGGGCATCCAGGAGCAGCTGCTGCCCCTCCCATGTAATTTATAGGGCCTAGAAAACAGCTGATCGGTGGGGTCTAAATTATGCAGGCGGGTGGCAGGAGTAGTCACCAGCCTCCTATACAATTTAAAGGGCCCCCTTCCCAATGGCCCCCTCCCCTGCAGCCCCTAGCTACAGGGCTGCCCAGAAGTGACATCATGGCATCTGCACTTCCTAAGCTGTGCTCCCCCCACCCCAGCGCTGCCAGGGGGTGGCAGCTAGCAACACTAAAAGAAGACATGCTGGCATACTTCTATAGATTCTGTTAGAAACAGTTTAGATAGCAATTCAGGGCCTTCAAGTTTACAGAAGTGTAAATCCTGCACTGGAGAGCTTCCAGAGAAGAAGATGATATTGAATTTATATCCCACACTATACTCTGAATCTCAGAGTCTCAGCTGTCACAATCTCCTTTACCTCCCCCCCACACACACACAACAGACACCTAGTGAGGTAGGTGGGGCTGAGAGAGCTCTTACACCAGCTGCCCTTTCAAGGACAACTCCTACAAGAGCTATGGCTGACCCAAGGCCATTCCAGCAGGTGCAAGTGGAGGAGTAGGGAATCAAACCCGGTTCTCCCAGATAAGAGTTGGAAGGAACCTCCAGGGTCATCTAGTCCAACCCCCTGCACAATGCAGGAAACTCACAAATACCTCCCCCTAAATTCACAGGATCTTCATTGCTGTCAGGTGGCCATCTAGCCTCTGTTTAAAAACCTCTAAGGAAGGAGAGCCCACCGCATACTTAACCACGCACCATACTTAACACCACGCACTTAGCCACTACACCAAACTGGCTCTCTAAAGAGATAATATATGGTAAATTTTGAAGGGAGGGATCAGTTTGAGAATGCTGTATCTCGCAATCTTTACAGCATCTTCTTGCAGTGAATTCAAGAATAACTCCATTTGGAATGAAAGTAATATTCTCATCTGAACTACCAGTCAATAGGGTTGCCAGCTCCCATTGCCCACTGCTACTTAGAGCGGAGTCAGGAAAAAAATATAAAAAATCCTGGCAGTATCAAATGCAGCACTGAGTCACTTCCAGTAAAAACCAGGAAGTGACAGGATAGCCCTAGGAATCACCAGAACAATGTGGGGGAAAGGTGTTGGAAAACACCCATGGGCATCAGACTGTAGTCCAATGAAAATGCTGTAATAGGTGGATCAGTTCAATGGTTTGGTTCAGTATAAGTGGTTTCGTATGTTCATAACACACCATTTTTTATTTGTTAACATGTACTGGTGATCTAAGGGGCCTTGTGGCGCAGAGTGGTAAGCTGCAGTACTGCAGTCCATGCTCTGCTCACAACCTGAGTTCAGGGGACTACATTTACCTTTTACTGCTGATCTGCCACTTAATTACATTTGTGTTTGAAGAGGCAGGGCTTTTTTTTGTAGAAAAGCAGGGAATGCATTTGCATATTAGGCCACACTCCATGACACTGCCATCATTTCACCCAGCAGGAACTCATTTATATATTAGGCCACACCCCCTGATGCCAAGCCAGCTGAAACTGCATTCCTGTGTGTTCCTGCTCAAAAAATGAGAGAGGAATTATTAGCTTGATTAAATTCATTTATAATTGTATAGAACTATACCAAGACCTTTCTAGTTACCTTTTCTTTCTAACTGTAAAGCCATGGCTTCTCAAGGAATTTGATCTCCCATCCCAAATCATTTTAATTGCTTTCTTTTGTATTTTCAAAGTGCCCTGCATTTGTTTTTCAATGAGCTATTGGACTGTATGGGTGGAAGAACCCCATACAGTGATGATTTCTTTTTAGTTGGTTGACAGGAGTAATAATAGTAACAGGGTATCAAGAATTATCTTAATATGGAAGCATCATCATAATAAAATGTCATGCTGTAAATATGTGCTCTTTCATTTTATAAAATTTATGGTGCTGGCTAGAAACCAGGGAGCTGCTTGTTGCGGGGGATGGGATTTGCTACTTTTTCTTTGACCTTTGTTAATTTGTTGCTTGGTTTCATCATGGTTTTAGAAGTTGTTCATTTTTTATCATTAGTATTATTATGGCTTGATAATTAGACAAGGCTTTGAGTGCCACACCAGCAGCAGAGAATCTTGTATATAAATACTAAATAAATGAATGAAAGTTGCAGTTATAGTTTAGGGACTTATTCTGCTCCCCAAATTTCACTGAAGTATGGAACCAAGTCTGCAAATTCTTGGTGACAATTGAGTTCTAACTACAATCATGGTGGGCAATATTTGTAACAAGTGAACTTGAAATAATGATTGTGTGGCTGCCCCCCATCTTCCACTCAGCAATGTTGTATTTTTATTTAACTTCAAGCCAACAAATGGGGAGAAGCACAAAATAGAAGACAGAGGAGAGTTCAGGCTTGGATCTGTTGTGTTAAATAATCAGGCTTATGGGCTCTCTTATCCCTAATTAGCAACACAAGACTGTCTAGTAAGTTTGTCAACATCTGATTAAATTTTTTCTTGCTCTTGGGTAGAAGACTTAGGGGAATAGAGATGACAACCATATAACAGGGGTGTGAAGAAATGCATTTTTTCCTGGGAGGTTTGAAAGAAGTGAAATCTCCACTTTGCATTTTGACAGGTTTCTCTCTCCTGCCCCCCGCAGAGAACAGGCTGGGATGTTAGTCAATGTCTTTCCTGATGTACCTCAGCTCACCTTAATACAAATGCAAATGGATCTAGCAGGAGAAACAATGAGTAGGTCAAGCTCTTCTCCTTCAAGCAGGGAACAGAGATTTGGAGGAATGGAATACAAGCTAGTCTTCAGCAAGGAGATTCCTGGAGATTTCCAGGAAATGCTTCTTTAACCTCACCAACAAGGAAGAACTGATTGAAGAAGTGGAAATAGTGGGCACCCTGGGCAGTAGTGACCATGTGGTTTTGGAATTTACAGTCGTAGGGAAGGGAAAAGCTATACATAGTCAGGCTTATAGTTTGGACTTCAGAGAGGCAAACTTCGATAAACATAGAACTATGCTGGGTAAAATCTCATGGTCAGAAATACTTTGGAGGAAGGGGGTTCAGGAGGGGTGGGAGTTTCTTAAAAGTGAAATACTGCAAGCGCAATCACAGATGATTCCTATGAGAAGAAAAAATGGAAAAAGCCTAAAGAAACCGAAGTGGCTCCGTAAACAATTTTCTAAAGACTTGAGAAATAAAAAAGACTCCTTTAGGAATTGGAAGGAGGGCCTTATAACCAAGGATGAATATAAACAAATCACCAGTGCTTGTAGAGAAAAATTTAGGAAAGCTAAACCTTAGTATGAGCTTAGGCTGGCTAAAGATGCTAAAAACAAAAAAGGGTTCTTTTCTTATGTTCAGAGTAAGAAAAAAAGCAAGGACATGGTAGGCCCATTGTGAGGGCAAGAAAGTGAAATTGTAACAGGTTATGAAGAGAGGGTGGAACAGACTTCTGGGTTTGGGTCATGGAGGATTGAGCTGCTTCTCAGTAGAGGAGCAGACCAGAGCCTCTGTTCTGGGCAGAGAAAGTGATCCTAACACCTGCTGCCTACTTCTCTCAGGCAGAGAGAAGGCCAAGACATGCATATGAAATTCTGAGGGACTTTGCTTTGGCTGACGAGGAATCCCAGTGGGGTTCCTTTTGGGCTTTGAAGAATCCCCGGAGAAGGAATGCATTCCAATGTCTACAGAGGACTTCTGGGGTCATTAAATTGACTTGGATCCAACTACGTTATTTTAAAGTAAAGAAGATAAAGGAGGGGGTAAATTTGGGAAAATGAAATTCGAAAAACAAGGTTAAAAGAGGAAAAACAATTTTTGTTTTGAATACCTGTGGTCGGGCCAGAAAACCCCCTCTGAAACAGAACTACTGACTTGGTGAAGATGTCACAGGAAATGGCATAAAAATAACGCGAGACTTCTCAACCATCGAAAACGAGACTTCATGGCAAGAAAGGAAGGAAGTAGCCCTTAAGAGAAGGGAAAACTGCAAGCCTCCTAGCCCTCTCTAGGACCATAAATCATAGAAAATTATCGGCGGCCATTAAAAGAAGGTCAAAAGTTCAAAAAAGTTCAAAATTTTTTAAAAGAAAACGGTACTTTAAACAATAGTGGAGCCGGCAGATATCATCATTAAAAGGTGAAATCTATTGGATTATATGCTTTGAACTAATTTTGGAGCACTCCAGGAGAAAAAGGAATTTTTTTTAAAAAAGGGACAGAAAAGCCGTGGACGTCATTTTGAAGAAAATAAAACTTAAAAAAAATAATATCTCAACTTAGAAGCTTCTGGGAACGGCGATTTTGGACTCATCTAAAAGGGCATGCTTTAATGTATAAGACTGTGTAATTGCAAATCAATTTGGTGAGGTCAACTTCAGAGCCTATTTTAGCAATGGGCAGGCAGTGATGTCTGTGCATAAATCAGGAGCAAAGCAGATTCATACGAGGTCTAGGTCACTTGAAGAAGCAAAAATGTCTAAATGGCAGGAGGCAATAGAAGCTATGGAGGCAAGATTGGCAAAAGTAATAAAGGAATCAATAACAGAGTAAGAAGGAATTTAAAAAAGACATTGAATCCAGTGTAGAGGCGGTTAAAAAAGAAATTGAAGATCTCAGGAAAGACTCCCAAGCAGCATTAAAGAAAGTGCAGGAGGTAGAAGAAAAGGTGAAAGACCAAGACTCAAGAATTGATACAGTGGATTCCACTATAAAAAAAAATGCAGGAGAAAGCAGTGCTACAAGACTGTAAACTAATGGAAAATCAGATACGTTTGAGAGGGGTGCCTGAATCTTCTGAGACTGATTTGAGGACATATATAATAAGAATCATTGCTGAATTTTTGGGGGATGACCCTGATGAAACCAGTTATTTCTATGACTATATTTACAGGGTTAACTCAGACTATGCCAGGAAAAAACAAATTACCAAGAGATGTGATAGTAAGATTTGTGACAAGAGATATGGTGGGAAAGATTCTGAGTAAACAATTTGAAAATACATTGGAGGTGGATGGTAGTAGCGTAAGAATCATGAAAGAATTGCCAAGGAAAGTCATAAACGACAGGAGACGGTACAAAAAATTGACTGAAAAGTTGAGAGAAAATGAAATGATATATAGATGGATACTTCCAGAGGGTTTAAGTTTTGAATACAAAGGAAAGAGATTTACAATTACAAGCACTCAAGAAATGACGAAGGTTTTGGACGAACATAAGGAATTTGGGGGTACAGATTAAAAAAAAAATTATGATGGATTACAAATTAATATCTTGGAATGTAAATGGACTAAATTCACCACAAAAAAGAAGGGCAACTTTTCATTGGATTGGGAAACAAAAATGTAATATAATTTGCCTACAAGAAGTACACATTAAACAAATGGATTATAAATTTTTATGGAACAAACAACTTGATATGGAATTTTGTTCATTGGCTAAGGAGAAAAAATAGGGGTGTTTTTTATGTCAAACAAGAATTAGACCCAAAATTGATTTTTAAGGACGATGATGGTAGATATATCACGGTGGAAGTGATGTTGAACTACAAAAGAACTTTGTTATTGGGATTGTATGCCCCAAATGGAACAAAAGACTCTTTCTTTAAAGACATTATGCAACAATTATGATAATAGAAGCAAATTATGATAATAGGAGATTTTAATGGAACAGTTAAAATATTTTGGACAGATCTGGGAAAAAAAACAATGAAGGGAAATTACCAAAGTCATTTTTTCATTTAGTAAAACAAAAAAGTCTGGAAGATATATGGAGGGAATTTAACCCTAAAGAACGTGACTATACTTTCTTTTCAGCAAGGCATAATTCTTTCTCGAGAATTGATATGTTATGGATTGCGGAAGATCTTGGACTTTTAACGAAAAAAATAGAGATTCTTTCTAAAATAGGTGCAGACCACAATCCATTAATGTGGTCTGCAAAACCTGTGAAAAAGACCCTAAGATGGCGGATAAATGAAGATTTGCTATAGAAACAGGAAGTAGTGGTGTCTCTGGAAAAGGAGACTAAATCTTTCTTTCAAATAAATGAAAAAGAGGACACTCAATTTCAAATTGTGTGTGATGCATATAAAGCGGTAATGAGGGGCATCTTAATTACACTGAACAATAAAGATAAAAGAGCCAAAAATAAGCAAATGATGGACATTCAGAAAGAAATTGGAAAAAAGGAGAAGGAGCTTAAAAAGCGACCTGGGAAAAAGAAAATTATAAGGGAGATTACAATATTACAAAGCCAATTGAGACATTTGTTGAATAAAGAAGTGGAATGGAACTTAAAAAGACTTCAACAGAAATCTTTTGAAGGAGCAAATAACCTGGAAAATATTCGGCCTGGCAAATGAAAAAAAAAAGGGAGAACAAAATTATTAATAAAATTGTATCGGGAGGTAAAGACATTGTTGATCAAGAAGGAATTAAAAGAGACTTTTATAAATATTATGCCAAGCTATTTAAAAGTCAAAAGGTAGACAGGAAAAAAAATTGATGCATATTTACAGAAAATTAAGATAAAACCCTTAACATAAAATATGGAGAAGGTATTAAATGAACCAATTTAAAAAGGAGAAATAGAGGTGGCAATTAATTCAAGGAAATTAGGGAAAGCACCCGGTCCAGATGGCTTTATGGCAAAATTTTATAAAGTACTTGCGGAGGCACTATTACCAAAACTTCAGAAATTGGTGAATATTATAAGAACAGATGGGAAAATACCTAACACATGGAAAGAAGCAGTAATCTCGTTGATACCGAAAGAAGACAGAGACGCTACGAATGTAAAAAACTATAGACCAATTTCATTACTTAATAATGATTATAAAATATATGCCAGAATCTTAGCAGAACGCCTTAAACAGCATTTGAACAATTTTATTAAAGAAGAGGAAGCAGGATTTCTTCCCAGGAGGCAAATTAGAGATAATATCAGAACAGTTATAGACATCATTGAACATTATGAGAAACATCCTGAAAAAGAAGTAGCAGTATTTTTTGCAGACGTGGAGAAAGCATTTGATAATGTGCATTGGGAATTTATCTTTGCAGTGATAGAGGAAATGAGATTGGGAGAAGACTTTATAAGAATGGTGAAGGCGATATATACTGAACAACAAGCAAGGCTCTGTGTAAATGCAGATTTGACGAAAAAAATGATAATTAGTAAAGGAACAAGGCAAGGTTGCCCTCTATCTCCATTGATATTTATAATGACTTTAGAGGTTTTGCTAATGCAAATTCAAGAGGCCAAAGAGATAGAGAAACTGAAGCTGAAAGGTTTTTCTTATAAATACAGAGCATTTGCAGATGATGTAATGTTTATAAATGAAATCCCACTCATGTAACACCATTGTTGCTTTGTAAGATACAAGAATATGGAGAACTGGAGGCTTTTATATAAATAATATAGGGGGCGGGGCCGGCTGTCGTTGCGACAGCACACGCTTTGAGAGAGCTCCGTCCAAAACCTTCTTATTTTCCCTTTCTTTTGGCTGAGTGTAAATATTTGAGAATTTTTTCTGGCTCCGAGTGTTTGCTGAACTTGGAGATATCAACGACGTGTGTTTTGTTGGAATGTCCTTGCTGGGAAAAGAAACAAATGCTTTCCTGCAGGCATGGTGAAGCAAAAGAAGCGAGTGCGCTCCAGTCCCTCCGCCGCCAGTGGGACTGCTCCGAAGAAGAAAAAATGCAGTGCTAAGACTTCTAAACAACTGTTACTGGCTGATTGCCCTCCTTCTCAAGCTAAAATGAGTAAGTTTGTGGAATTTTCAACTGAGGGTGAAGGAAAAGATAGTCTTAAAATCTGCCAGCGTGGAGAGAAGTATGCGTCGCCATCTTCCCCCAGTCGCTTGGAGGGGGTGGAAACGGCTAAGTCTAGGTCTGTGCGTAATGTAGCTATCTGCACAGATAGGCTGGATTCGGCTAGCTTTCAAGAGCTTAAAGAAATGTTTATTAAACAATGTGTAATGATTTCGAAAACTCTGATAGTGATGTTTAAAAGGCAAGAAGAATACACCGCACAGCTGGAGGCTTTAAGCTGCCAATTAAAGCTGTTATCTACTAGGGATAAGTCCTCCTGTGGGAGGTGTTCCCCCCCTCATGTTGCTCCGGTGTCTGTGGAAAGGACTGAGAGAAGAATTCAACCATGTAAAATCTTTCTCTCCATACTGCAAAATCGTCTCAACTATGGCAAATGGCATACAAAGTACTGGGCCAAGTTCTCTCTGAGCAGCCTTCTGCGTTGTGATTTTCAAGAGGTGGATCTTCTGGAAATTACTAGATTGACTTCTTCCCCCCGCTGGTTAAACATTATGTTGTCATTCCGTGCAGACGTGATACCCTCCATGCTCTGTAAGTCCCTTTCTCTTCTGCACAGTTTCGGTATAAGATGCAAGAGAGTATATTACGAACCCCCTATTATTTCTTTTGCAAAACCCAGGGGGGCTAGGCATCTAGAAAGGACTGAAACCTCTCCACGTAAAACCGAGGTGCAGTCTTTGGACCCAATGTTTGATCTACAGCTGAAGGACTCCTTTGCTAATCTATCACAGACAGATCAGGGGGCTGTGATAGCAAGCTTGAAAGAGATAATGAAGGACTTTGAGAATTTGCAGGGATACTCTGACAGTGCACAGAAACGGGCTTGTGACCCTGTTGATCCTAAAGAGCAGGACTCTCTGCAAACTAGCAACTTTTCAAAAATCATTCAGCAAGCGTGCTTGGATCATGCCGAACAATGTGAGGAAAGGATTCTGCTTGATTTTGCTGAGCCTTCCGATGTCGTCTGCAAGCCTCCCCCGCACATCTGGTGGAAAACTCCCATGGAAGCTGAACAGAATTGTGCTGCAGTAAATCAGGCCCCTACTCCCAAGGTCATGCACCTGGATCTGCTGGGTTCAACGAACATAGAAGAACAGTCTGTGATCTCTTTATCGCTAACTCCTCCACAGCTACCCTGCCAAAACCTGACTGTGCATGATGGACTTTTGGCCACCGAGACTATTGAGCTTGATGACTCACAGCATAGTCAAATGGAGACCACTGTTATTTCTATCAGCTGTGATCAGACAACAGTGGCAAATTCTCCCTCTGGGGAGACATCTATAGATCAACCTACTCATTGTCCCTTGGTATCCACAAATGTGTATCCTGTGGTGGTGTCAGGGTCCATCCCTGTTGGAGTTCAGAGACCCCAAATGGGTGTACCCCTAAGTAACAAAGGTGCTCTGCCTCCTGCACTGGCTGTGTTGAACCACTGTGTGGTGCCAGATTCAAGTCTTACCATCTCTCCCATTACAAGTAGTCAGGCTACTTCTGAGGGGTTTTGACCAAAGTGCTGTTAATGTGCTTTCTATTATTTCCTGGAATGTGGCGGGGTGGGCAGGGAAACAAGGACAATCCGATTTTTATGGTTTTTTGAAGCAATTTGATGTGATTTGCCTACAGGAAGTTTGGCTTTCCTCTCCTCCCCAAGTAGATGGCTTCAGAGTCTTTTTTACCTCTGCAGTTCCTGGTTCAGGAAGGGGCAGACTCAAAGGGGGTCTTCTCTCCCTGATCTCCACAAATCTGTCCGTCATGGTGGAACTGCTCCCTGCTCTGGGCCGTTACACTCTGGCAGTTAAACTAAATCTTAAGCCTACTCTGTTAATCATTGTGAACGTATATTTTCCACCGCCAGTTGGGCTGGCTGCCTCTAGGCAACTATGGATAGACTTTGAGCAATATTTGGGGGACATCCAAGAGGCTTATCCTGCTGCACACATGGTCATTTTGGGCGATTTTAATGCAAAAATGGGTCGAAGTGATCTAGAGTTGTTTAGCAAATTTGGTTCATTCCCCCCCTCCCCTTTCTCTGATCCTCCCCCCCTGTGTAAGCGGCTTTCCAACGACCACAGGTGTAATCAGCAGGGCTTCTTGTTGGCTAAATGTTGTATCAAGTATGATTTGTTAATCTTAAATGGCTCCTGGCCAGAGGATCACCCTGTTGTTTGCTCCTACTGGAAGGGAACCAAGCCCTCTTTACTAGACTATGTTGCTACCTCCAGAGCTATGCTTACAGAAGTGCTGGATTTTAGGGTTATTAGTAGATCTGAGAGTGACCACCTCCCACTGTCACTCAAAGTCTCAATTGCCTTGCTGTTTAAGTCTAGAGAGATTCATCACCCTTCTGACCACTTAAGCCCTGTGACTGGCTGTGTAAAATGGTCCAGCAGAGTTAGTGCTAAGATCAGGAGTCTCTTGGGGTGTGAACAGATGATGGGCCTCAGGAAAATGATAACGGAGAAGGAGGGTAACATTGTTTCACATTACAATGACATAACTGCTGCCCTAAAACCTACTCTCTCCTATTACGTGCATAATAACACAGTTCTGAAAAGACGATCTTACGAGTGGTATGATTCAGAATGCAGGTCCTTAAAGAGGCAGGTTACAGCTGGCCTGATTCTGGCAAGGGAATCCCAATTGACGGCTCACTATATGCAGTTAAAAGTCCTAAGAAAACAATTCAAGGAACTTACCCAACATAAGAAAGAAACTTTTATTAGGAGAAACTGGGAGGCCCTGATTAGTGCAGCAAAATCAAACAATTCATTGCTTTTTTGGCATACAATTAACCCACTACTGAAAGTTTTCCCCTCAGGAGCTTCAAATCATATTACTGCTGCAGAGTGGGTGGAACACTTTCAGAGGATATATGCCTCTGAAGAGCCCTCTTGCCCCACCCTACGAGCGAAGTTGCTAACAGAGGACATTCCGTCCTGGGATCCTGTCACCTGCGAGGAGGTGAACTCCCTCTTAGGGAGGGTGAGAAGCGGGAAAGCCCCTGGGGGGGATTACATTAGGTCTGACCTGCTTAAAGAGCATCGGGATTGGTGGGCTCCAACGTTGGCTTCCCTTTTCTCATATATCGACGAGACAGCAAACATGCCAGCCGATTGGGGCTGGGCGATTATTGTGCCCATTTACAAAAGAGGGGGTCATGAACTCCCCTCGAACTATAGGCCAATTAGTTTGCTTAGTGCTATTAGCAAACTGTATGCCTTACATCTGAGGGACAAACTTACGGCCTGGATGGATTCACAAGGCATTATTGCCGATGTTCAGGCTGCCGTCTGCCCTGGAAGATCCCACCTTGACCAGACTTTGGTGCTGCAATTTCTGGTTGATAAATATTTGGCCACAAAGGGCTCCAGACTCTTTGCAGCCTTTGTCGACTTTAAGGCTGCCTTTGATCTGATACCCAGATCCAGGTTATGGGACAAGCTTGCAGCTTCGTCTATTGACAGACGGCTGTTGTTGCTAATGGTTAGCCTTTATAGCAACTCGGGCATCAGGATAAGATGCTCATCTCAAGGCCATCTAACCCAACCAATTTTAGTGAACAAGGGTGTCAGACAGGGTTGTGTGCTCGCCCCCTTGCTTTTCAATTTCTACATAAACTCACTTCTAACCTCCTTTAATGATTTGGCTTTACATCCTCCCAAGCTCGCCGATCGGCATATTCCAGTTTTAGCGTATGCTGACGATGTGCTTATACTATCCAGGACGCAGATTGGTATGCGAAGGGCCCTTCACCATCTAACCCAGACCAGTCTGCAGGAAAAGTTGGAAATTAATCTAGATAAAACCAAGGTTTTAGTTTTCACCAAACGTTTCAAGGCTCATTGCTGGTTTCTAAATGGTAAACCCATTGAGCAAGTAAAAATTATTAAATACCTGGGGGTGATTTTTCATTATCAGGGAAAGCGTTTGGCACATAAGAACTATGTTGCACAATCTGCGCAAAGAACAGCTGATGCCATCTACCGTTTTTACATCTCTAAAGGGGCCAAATTCTTGCCTGCAGCACTAAGGCTGCATACTGCAAAGACCAGGGTCCAGTTGCTCTATGGCGCTGAAATTGGCCCTTATTCAACCACCAAGCCGTTGGAGATAGTACAAACCAAACTCTTGCGCAAGCTTCTGTCTGTTCCCAGTTGTGTGCCAAACACTGCCATCAGGTTGGAATCTGGCGTCCCAAGCATCGAGACGTCTATGTGGTTAAACACCCTTTGTTACTTTTTGAGGGTTCTCTCAAAGCCAGGTGGCCTTCCCCATCTGATTTTTTTCGACTCTTTTGTGGGAACTTGGGAGAAAAGGTGTCTAGATCATTTTAGACTCTGTGATCTCTCCCCTGAGTCCCTAGCAATGATGGAACTGAGGGATGCGAAAGAACTTTTGCGCCTGAGGTTGGTTGAGCTGGAACTGAGATCTGCTAGAGCTAGTCTTTCTGCGCACATTTTCTTAGGGAAGCAAGCTGAAGTACTGTCCCCAGCCAGGTATCTTTTCAACATCACTATCCCAAAATATCGGATAGCTTTCTCAAAAGCACGACTCAACGCACTTTTCTCTTCGGTGCTTTTGGGACGTTACGCTGGGTCCCCATATCTGGAAAGATTGTGCCCCTGTAATTGCAATGAGGTCGAAACAACTCTCCACATCGTTTTGCGGTGTCCAAATTACAATGACTTGAGGGCAAGATTAATCTCTCCAATTCTCGGGTCCTTGGCGGGCAGGCCGGAGGATGAGCAGATTGCCTTCCTCCTGTCTGACACTCACTCTGATGTTTCAACTAAGATTGCCCGTTTCTGTTATGTTGCTCAGTTGGAAAGGAGGGAAATTGAGAATGTAAATCTTGGCCATGAGTTTTAACAATATGTGTAATAGTTGGCGTAAGGAACTTTGTGTAAGAGGTGATGGGTTTGTTTTTTATGATTTTGTTTCTGTTTGTATTAAGCTGGTCGGATGACCGTGAATAAAGTACTACTACTATAAACAAAGAAAAATCGAAAATCTTGTGTAAAAATATGTCAAAGAATAAACAGAAAGAACTACAAAGCTTAACAGAGTTATCTCCAAAATAAAATCACAACAAAAATATTGACTTGTACAAAAATAATTATGAGAAGCTTTGGCATAAAATTGATGGAGATCTGATAAAATGGAACAAGTTAAATTTGTCTATACTGGGCAGAATTTCCGCAATTAAAATGAATGTTTTATCAAGAATTATGTTCATGTTTCAAACAATTCCAATAGTGAAGGACAATAAACAATTTAATAAATGGCAAAGGAAAATTTCAGAATTTGTATGGGCCGGGAAAAAAACAAGAATTAAAATGAAAATTTTGACTGATGCAAAAGAAAGGGGAGGTTTCCAATTGCCTGATTTAAAGTTGTACCACTTAAAGTATGTCTGGTATGGATTAAGGAATGGATGACGTTACTAAATAGAAAACTACTAGCACTAGAAGGTCATGGAAATGCTTTTGGTTGGCATGCTTATATGTGTTATGGGAAAAATAAGATGGATGGTTTTTCCTCGCATCATTATATAAGAAGCAATTTGTTAAATACCTGGTCAAAATATAAAATATATGGGAATGAGAGGAATCCTCTCTGGATTGTGCCAACAGAAATAATAAAGTTATATTCAGATATTAAAGAAGAGAAGTGGTTATCATATAAACATCTATTGAAATACATGGAGGAAAGGTGGAATTAAAATTGGCTGAAGAACTACAATACAAATATAACTGGTTTCAAAACAAGAGTTTGCTTGAACAGGACATTAAAAATGATGGAATAAGACAAGAACAAACAGAATTGGAGAGAATGCTGTGTGGTGATAATTGATTTCAAGAACTTATAAATTATTACTGAAATGGTCTACGGAAAATGAAGTAGTTAAATCTCAAATGATAAAATGGGCGATAAATATAATTAAGGAAATACAGATGGAGTCATGGGAGTACTTATGGAAGAACTCTATGAAGATATCGACATGTTATAATATTAAAGAAAACTGTTTCAAAATGTTATATAGGTGGTATATAACACCTAAGAAATTGGCAAAAATGAACACTCAGATGTTGGATAGATGTTGGAAATGTAAAAAACATGAAGGATCTTTCTAACATATGTGGTGGACCTGTGAAAAGGCAAAACAATTTTGGCAAATGATTCTGCAAGAAATTTCAAAAAAATTGGGTTATAACATCAAAAAGGCGCCAGATATCTTTTTGTTGGGATTACAAATGGAAAAATTTCCAAAACAAGATAAAACAATAATTTGGTACATGCTTTCAGCTGCACGGACATTATATGCACAGATGTGGAAGCAAGATAAAATACCAGAAAAGTGGGACTGGACTTTAAAGTTATGCATTGGAATGAAAGGGACAAGCTTACAAGAATCTTAAAAGAATACTATCTAGAGAAGTTTAAAAATGAGTGGGGAAAATTTCAAAAATAAGTTGATGATGATATTGGATTTATATCCCGCCCTCCACTCCGAAGAGTCTCAGTTGAAAAACAATGGAAGGTTAAAGGATACTTGGTAATTTTTGACAATAGCTGAACTTTAGAGGAATAATAAATGGACTACAGTCAAAAAGTGAGACTGTGAAAATATTTTTTCAACTTTTTTTTATAAGGACTAAAGGATTATAATGAAGATGGATTATAATTATAACATGGTTTTTTCTTTCCTTTTTTCTTCTTGTTTTAAGTTTTTTTTAATGAAGATTCTTTAATTGATAAAATTACCTTTTATTTTCAGCAATTTAATTAAAATACACCGCTGGGGGTCATGAAAAGGGGGGGAGGGAGGAGTAAAATGTAATGCATTTGTATTAACTTTTTAATAATAGATGATGAGTATTATTACAATATATTGCAGAATAATAAAAATTGGTTTAAACAAAAAAAGAGAGGGTGGAACTGCTCAATTCCTACTTTTCCTCAGTCTTCTCTTCTGAGGGAAACAGTGCTCAACATGGCAAAAACAGAACATATAAGGAGGGTATGAAGTTCCACCCTAGCTAGGATCAGCATAGGGGTAGTACATAAAACCTAATTTCTTTAAATGAATTGCATCCAAGGGTTCTAAAAGAGCTTGTGGATGTAATTTCTGAGCCTGGCTATTATTTTTGAGAATTTTTGGAGAACAGGAGAAGTGCCGGAAGATTGGAGGCGGGCAAATGTTGTCCCCATCTTCAAGAAGGGGAAAAAAGACGATCTGAGTAACTACCAACCCGTCAGCTTGATGTCTATACCTGAAAAAGTTTTAGAACAAATCGCCAGTAAGTCCTGTAACATTTAGAAAGAATGGATGTGATTACTAAGAGGCAGCATGGGTTTCTCAAGAACAAGTCATATCAGACTAACCTGATCTCTTTTTTGGGGGAAAGTGACTACCTTGCTGGATCAAAGGAATGCTGTAGACATCGTTTATCTTGATTTCAGTAAGGCTTTTAATAAGGTTCCACATACTATCGTTGACAAGTTGGTACAATGTGGTTTGATCCGTTAGGTGGATCTGTAACATGTTGACAGATCGCACCCAAAGAGTGCTAGTGAATGGTTCCTCATCCCTTTGGAGAGGAGTGACAAGTGGAGTGCCTTAAGGATCTGTCCTGGGACCTGTTTTTATTCAGCATTTTTATAAATGATTTGAATGAAGGAATAGAGGGGAATGCTTATTAAATTTGCTGATGATACTAACTTGAGAGGGGGTGCAAATACAATAGAAGACAAAGGATACAGGATGATCTTAACAGACTGGAAAACTGGGCTAAAACCAATAAAATGAATTTTAACAGAGATAAATGTAAAGTTCTGCATTTAGGTAGGAAAAATCCAATGCGTGGTTATAGGATGGGGAGACTTGTCTTAGCAGTAGTATGTGCGAAAAGGATCTAGGGGTCTTAATGGATCATACGCTGAACATGAGTCAACAGTGAGATACGGTGGCTAAAAAGACAAATGCAATTATGGGCTATATGAACAGAAGTATAGTGTCCAGATCACATGATGTGATGGTATCGCTTTACTCTGGTAAGATCTAACCTGGAATATTGTGTTCAGTTTGGGGCACCACATTTTAAGAAGAATATAGACAAGCTGGAACGGGTCCAAAGGAGGGCGATGGAGATGGTGAAGGGTCTGGAGACCAAGTCCTATGAGGAAAGGTTGAAGGAGCTGGGCATGTTTAGCCTGGAGAGAAAGCAGCTGAAAGGTGATATGATCACCATCTTCAAGTACTTGGGCTGTCATGTAAAGGATGGTGTGGAATTGTTTTCTGTGGCCCCAGAAGGTAGGACCAGAATCAATGGATTGAAATTAAATCAAAAGAGTTTCTGGCTCAACATTAGGAAGAACTTCCTGACCGTTAGAGCGATTCCTCTGTGGAACAGGCTTCCTCGGGAGGTGGTGGGCTCTCCTTCCTTGGAGGTTTTTAAACAGAGGCTAGATGGCCATCTGACAGCAATGACGATCCTGTGAATTTAGGGGGAAGGTGTTTGTAAGTTTCCTGCATTGTGCAGGGAGTTGGACTAGATAACCCTGGAGGTCCCTTCCAATTCTATGATTCTATTATTCTAACCTAGCATGACCTGGGGAAACAGATATGATAAAAACTCTTTGCAGCAGGAAGGAGGTGGTCTTTTTCTTGGGTGTGGAGTCCATGAGAGGAGGCAGCCATTTTGATTATGTACATGCCTAAAAGAGCTGGAGACAACTTGAAGGTAAAATAAACTCAAGTCCATAGGGATCTGTAACATCCTAAGAAAAAGGAGACTATCTTATTTTAACATCTGATAGGACATATATAGAGATAGGGACAGAGGATTTGCATTTTGCTAGTTTCTTTTGGAATCCCTTGCTCAGTTTGGTGCTGTGCTAAAAGTATGCTTGTAAACATTTTCTTTTTAATAAATAACTTTTGATGCTGGCCATGGTTTTCTGTACCACATAGACCTCCACCGTCTCAGGAGCGCCAGGTGAAAGGAGCGCCAGGTGGAAGGCAGGCAGTTGGCAATTGGTCATTTCTCCAGATGCATGCAAGGCAGTGAATCATCCCAGTGGTGATGAAGCACTGGGCAGCGAGAGACACCAAGGCAAGGCCTGAGAACTTGGAAGGGAAGCTGTGGGTCCTGACCCTCCCAGTAGGCAGTTCCTTCTGAAAGCCAGGTGGTAGTGGCAGTTACCAGAGAGAGAGAGAGAGAAGCCTCTCCAGGTGTGAGAAAAATCCAGGAGGGCAGGGCAGAAATGGGGGCCGGCAGGCCAAAGCAGGTGTGTCCCACCACAGGGGGCAAGTCTGCTTGTGGTTTCTTGCAGCCTAAAGGAGCCCATAAGAAAGCAAGAGAACAATCCCCATTTTTGGTAGTTGACATGCTACTATGGCACCTTCTTTTTCTTCTAATCGTAATCTTCCTTCATAAACTGAACAGTATGTCAAGAAGTCTCATGACACCAAGAGAAGTGACATGTCCCCCAACATTCTCGTCACCAGCCCAAGTTACACAGACACACGATGAAATTATAGCCTGGGAGCCAGAGGTCAAAAAAACAAGTATGCAGTTCTAGGTTTGTTTTTTTCCTGGCCAGCTGGCAACCCTATGTAAATTGGCCATTAACAAACTAAAGATTCCGAAAAAGTTCTGGCATTTGCTGCCAGTTTCATCATACTTGCTTCCACATCCTTTTGCTAGTAGGTGGAGTTATATACAGCCTGCTTTTATGTTAGTGATAAAGGAGACATTGTCTTTGATCACCTTAAAAAAAAGTTTATATGGAGAATCATGAGACCTGCATGTACAAAAGCCATGTGGGCTGTGAGATGGAAAGGAATTGGATAGAAGAAGAAGAATTTATATCCCGCTCTATACTCTGAATCTCAGAGCGATCACAATCTCCTTCACCTCCCCTCCCCCACAACTAGGGTTGCCAAGTCCAATTCAAGAAATATCTGGGGACTTTGGGGGTGGAGCCAGGAGACATTGGGGCGGAGCCAGGAACAAGGGTGTGACAAGCATAACTGAACTCCAAGGGAGTTCTGGCCATCACATTTAAAGGGACAGCACACTTTTTAAAATGTCTTCCTTCCATAGGAAATAATGAAGGATAGGGGCACCTTCTTTTGGGGCTCATAGAATTGGACCCCCTGGTCCAATCGTTTTGAAACTTGGTGGGTACTTTGGGGAGAGGCACTAGATACTATACTGAAAATTTGGTGCCTCTACCTCAAAAATTAGCTCCCCCAGAGCCCCCGAAACCTCCAGATCAATTCCCCATTATACCCTATGAGAAACGATCTCCACATAGGGAATAATGAAGACATTTCCCTCTCCTCCACACACACACACCCCTTCTCGCAAATCTGATGTAGGGGATTGGCCTCTCTACTCACCAGCCAGCTTCTTCACAGAAACACAGATACAGAAAGTTGAAGCCTTTCCCCACCTCTGGAGGTGCAAAGACACATGGTCCTTTGGGGCGAGGCAGGAAGCAGCCTGGGAAAATTCTGGCTGCTGCGATGGAGCTGGGTGGGAAGGGGAGGGGCAAGGAGAAGCTGCTGCGATCTGAGGTGAGAAGGGAAGGGAGGAGGAGAAGCATCGGGGATCGGTGGGAAGGGGAGAAAAGAAGCTGCTGGGATCTAGGCTGCATGGGAAGGGCCGCCATTCCCCCCCGCTTTCTGGATTTTGGGCGAGCGGGAAGAGGAGGCTCCAAATCGGGGGTCCCCTGCCCAGGTGGGGGATTTGGGAAGCCTACCAACAACAGACACCCTGTGAGGTGGGTGGGGCTGAGAGAGCTCTTACAGCAGCTGCCCTTTCAAGGACAACTCCTACAAAAGCTGTGGCTGACCAAAGGTCATTCCAGCAGGTGCAAGTGGAAGAGTGGGGAATCAAACCCGGTTCTCGCAGGTAAGAATCTACTACACCAAATTGGCTGGATCCAAACCATGAAGTTATGGTAGGTGGGTAACTATACTTTGAACAGATTGCCTGCCCTGCACTGGTCAGTAAAACACTTGGATATAACCCTGAGCAAAAGGTGGGGAGTGGTGGTGATGCTGGTTGTGTGTGTGTCTTTGTGCATTGGGTCAAGGTCCTCGTCTTCCAGACAGCTGATGGAAAGAATGCTTTGAACAAACCTGCCATTTTGAATTCTTCTTCTGCACCAGACTGTGAGCTGTACCACTTCTTAATTCCTTCAACAGTGATCTTTTCATGCTGCTGGTGTTTTGAAAGGCCAAGAGCTCTTGAAATACTTGCCTCTTTTCCTTCTCCATCTGACCTAATTTCCTCCCCACTTGCCTGGCAGACTCAACAAAGAGGAAGAGTCATTTCCTCTCCAGTCACTTATGGCTGTATTTTGTTTCATCACTGAAAGCCATCTTGTGATGGAAAATACTGGAAGATTTTTCACTTGGAATTTTCCACCACCAAAGCAAACTCCCTGTGAGCTTATGCCAAGACAGGTGTTGCATCAGATTCTGTGCTGTATCCCAAGTGCTACTAAGGTTTGAGGTGGAATTATATTTGTTTTACCAGGTGCTAAATCTGAGGTGGCACAGACCCATGAGGACTTGGCAAGTGCCCTGGGCTGAATGTTTCAACTGGCTGTCTGATATCCTTGGTCCTGGGTGCAGCACTGGCCATTGGTCTATACTAACTGTGTTGCATGATATTTATAAACTGAAAAATCGGGGCAAAGGCAGTATCCAATAGACAGTAAAATGATGCTATTAAGTGGACTAGTAGAGCCTGATTATGGAATCATGGGGTTGCTGTATGTAACTAAGATTTTGAATAATCTAATATGTTAATCTTAGGGTCCTTGACTGCTTTTAACTTGTAAGTTGCTGTAATTGCAATGGCCAATGGTTTTACACAATAAATTTTTACTGTACTGTAATAAAGAGCTGATGTTCACTATAAACTGAAAATGGTCTTTTGAATCCACTATTCTTTTTCATAATACAAAACTTTTCACATTTTCTTTTACATGCTCACACATTCAAAACTGCATTTGAGGGAGGCTTGATGTGTTAAATTACATTAAAACTGCCGCTGGAAGAAATTCAAGAAAGAGCCAGAACCGAACTTTAGATAACTGAAGCAGGAATGGGCAAAACTGTGCAGGATGCTGAGAGAATACAAAGGATTTATAGATAGGGTCTCTCACCATCATGCAAGAAACCATCATAGAACATTGTTTTAAGAACAAGACATTATAGTGATTTTAAGCACTCAAATCATTGGCTACAATAGAGTGTGCCGTTAGGCACACCTTGGCTGTACTGAAGTCAGCAAGGCTTCAGTGGGCCTAACTCTGTGCTTGATTGTGGTCACTGGTTGCTACTACTTTTCTGCCTGCATTGAGAGCCCTTTGGGGGCATTTCTCAAACAGTTATTTCTTTTTCACCAGGATGAAGGAGTTCTTCAGCTGACTGGTGCCATTTTCTGCTTTTAAAGGAGGCCAGGGCAAGTCACCAGCACCTCACAATAAATTTTTACAGAGTTGTACTTTCCAGCTTTTTTTTTTTTCTCTTGCCAGCCTCATTCATTCAACTGATCTATAGCCATATAAGTACTTGGCAGGGATTCAGGAAAACACATGCTTGTTTGAATTAGGCTTTGACATTTCTTTCCAGAAGGAATGTAACCTTAGGGATCATTTAGGCAGGTAGGGTCATATTAATCCTTATTGAAGGTTTCAGTATTAATTAAGAACATTAATACACTTAAATGTAGTAGTAGTAGTAGTAGTAGTAGAATAGGAGCAGGTTTTTATATCCAGTTTTTCTGTATATAACA
This sequence comes from Heteronotia binoei, assembly GCF_032191835.1. NCBI lineage: Eukaryota > Metazoa > Chordata > Lepidosauria > Squamata > Gekkonidae > Heteronotia > Heteronotia binoei. Next base: position 220,363,969 of record NC_083223.1, read on the forward strand.
ATCACCTTCCCTTCCTCTCTCTACGATACCCTGTGAAGTAGGTGGGACTGAGAGAGTTCTGAAAAAACTGTGACTGGCCCAAGGTCACCCAGCAGGCTTCATGTAGAGGAGAGGGAAAATCAAACCCAGTTCTCCGGATTAGAGTCCACCACTCTTAACCGCTATGCCATGCCGACTCTCTTCTCATAGCATACATGAAGATACAGAAAAATGTATAGGAACTTTGCTGGGACACTTTGATTTCCCCTTCTCCCTTTTGCACACCATTGCTTGCCAGAATTGAGCATTTAGGTTTAGTAAAAGCAGCTATTTTCTCTATTCTGGAACTGGGAGTTGGTTCAACACATAAAATATCTGTGGCTACTTGAAACTCAAGTTGTTAGATATATATTTATAATTTTTTTGCTCTAAGACCAAGGATAGATTTAGACTTAATGTTTGGGAGCATATTAAATAAACACGGAGTTAAAAAAGAAGGCCTAGACCTATTCAAAGCAATGATGTTAGCTGGCAAGGCAGTAATAGCTTTTGGCTGGAAGGACAAAACTAAATGGACGGAGCAAAACTGGCATAATTATTTATTTGAATATATTCAGTCAGATATTATAGCCATAATCAATCAAGATGAGCAATGGGAGTCAAAAAGAAGGATAAAGGAGAAATGGTATCCATATTTAAAGTGGTCATTAGAAGGTCAATGGCGGGACATTCGGTGGAAGCTCCTTAATCTGTGCCCCTGGCCAGAAAGATGAGTATCCAAGGGAGGGAGGGAGGGATCAGGGAAGAAACATAGAGTGATGATTGTAATGGAAGATAGAAATCCTAGGTACTAAAACATTCTCATCCCTACTACTAGGACAGGAAGAGCTCGGCGGTGACAAGAATAGGAAGATGAAAGAGGAAAAGGACCTAATAAGGCCTAGAAGAGGAAGAACATTAAAGAGCAGCTGTATTTACTTGAAGGCGAGAAGGCCTCAATATGGACCAAAATAAGAATACTTAGACTGAAAGGACCGAGCAAGAATATTTAGTAAAAGGGGATGGAGGTTTAGATGTATATTCTGTATGAGAAAAAAGATAAGCTAGATGTAAAGGATCAAAAATAATAAAACATTCAGAAAAAAAAGTTGTTAGATATATTTTATCAACACACTATGTACTTGTTCTATAATCTTGCAGACTTTTAGCCTTTAAACCACTGTTTATTTAGAGGATTTGTAATTTTTTCTTTATTACTATAACAACATTTGGCATTGATATAACATTGCAGAGTGCTTCAAGTACTTCACATGTGTTATTTTGTTCTAAACTCTTGCAAGAATCCCATAGGATCCTTGTATCACAGATGGAAACCTAAGGCTACTGGATGAGTTTATGGCTAAGACATCACAGGCTTCTTATTTGTCACATAGCCCCGTACCTGCTGTGCTGCACTAGCTTATGCTTTCTTTCTCAGGAAGGGGCCATAGCTCAGTGATCAAACATGTGCTTTGCATACAAAAGGCTGAAAACAATGTGACTCCGCCCTTTTTTGTCCATGATTCATGACAGCATGAAAGGAGAAAGTCCTGGAATTAAATAGGAGCAGCCACATGACAGCATGCTTGTTCTGAGTGCAATTCATAGCATCCCTGGGGCTCTTCTCGTTAATCCAAAGAAAACATAGATTCCCCTCCCCCTCTAGTTTGCAAAGGAGACTGCAGGGTGGCTGGTGATGGGGCATCCATCTGGATGCTCCCAGCAACTGTTATGGGAAACGGCAGAGCTAAACTCCATTTTCAAAATGCATTGTCTCTTAACCCTTTAATGCAGCAGTCCCCAACCTTTTTGGCACCAGGGACCGGTTATGTAGAAGACAATTTTTCTATGGACTGGGGGGTGGGGGCAATGGTTTGGGGATGATACAACTGTGCACTTTATGAGTTTGGTGTGGTGGTTAAGTGTGCCGACTCTTATCTGCTTGCAGCTGCTGGAATGGCCTTGGGTCAGCCATAGCTCTTACAGAGTTGTCCTTGAAAGGGCAGCTTCTGGGGAGAGCTCTCTCAGCCCCGTGCACTTCACAGGGTCTCTGGCTCCCTCCCTTCCCTCCCTGGCTCCCTCCCTTCCCCAAAGACCATCCTCCCTAGGAACCACTCCAGAATCTCCAAGAATTTCCCAACTCCAAGTTGGCAACCCAAGAAGCAGTGCCCATTGTGAGAGGTGGGGGCACAGTGTGGCAGGCAGGCTGGCAAAGGCTGCCTTTCCCTCCTCTTCCTCCTCCTCTCCACCTTCTCTCTGGTTTTGACGTTCTTTCCCTGCCCAGAAGCTCACTGGTAAAGTAGCCACGCTACCTCAGCTGGAGCAGCCCATCCTCAACACTCACAGTGGCATGCAGGAGGAAGGAAGAAGCACTGCCATGGCAGGAGAGAGTCAAAAAGAGCCAAGCATTTGCTGCCACCTCTTCAGAACAGGTTCAGGGCATTATTTTCCCACCCATGATTCAGAATAAGGCTAGTCAAAACAAATAATCATTGGTGGGGGGGGGTAGGGTGCTGGCGGGGTGTGCCACAGCACGATTTAAATTTAAAAATTGCAAAAAATTGCAGATAATTAACATTTTAAATAAACGTTTGTTCGGCAAAGCTGGAAAATTGGGGGTGTGGCCACAAGATGCCTCACCATTGCAAAAGGCCCACAGCAACTCATATGTAGGTGCTGTTTCTGCCCATTCTTGAGCCTCTTGATGCTGCCACCACTAGGACTGGGGGCATGTTTTTGCACCCCTGCCTGTGCAGCCTCAAAAAAACATTTGCTGAGCGTCTTTCTTGCAGCACCACTGAGCCCCACAAACAATTGTGTCCTCTTTGGCTTCTTTATTTGCATGTCTAACAAGTTAGTGACTCATCTTTGTCCTTTAAATTGTGTGCACTTGCCATGAAATTGAGTGCTTCATCCTTCTAGAAATGACACTTGGACAGGTCTTTCAAAGATCCCTAATTAAAGACACTGCAGAAATAAAAGTTGCGCTGTGTTTGTTTAAACCATGTACATGTGTTTAGGTTCCTAGACTTGCTTGAGTTTCATTTTAATGTTACTTTTGGCAGGACAAACAGTCCTCACGCTAAGGTTGTTAGAACTGCCAGCCTGAGGAGTTTTAAAATAACTTTTGACAAAGGCTTGAACTGGCTATTGAGGCCTGATGGAATCAAGCAATGTAGCTGCTAAATGAAAGCTTACAGTTTTCTGTGTTGTCGTCTGCTATAATCTTAGACCTTCCCAAACAAATTCTTACAAATAGCAACAAAGCAGGCCGTGTAGAAGCATAAGAGAGAGGCAGACTCCAGTGAGGTGGTTCATTTATACATAAGGGAGCAATGTCATAGAAAGTAGGCATGACACTATGCAGGGTTGTTTTGTCCTAGAATCAGAATTAGAAGGGGCCATACAGGCCATCTAGTCCAACCCCCTGCTCAATGCAGGATCAGCCTAGAGCAGGGGTGTCAAAGTCATTTATTATGAGGACCAAATCTGACATAAATGAAACCTTGTTGGGTTGGACCATGTTGGGCCGGGCCATGTGTGTACCTATTTAAGATTAGGTAGCAGAGATATAAACTTTATAAAGAATACAGACAAATACAATTAAAGATTTATTTTTTTTAAAAAAGCACTTGTTGGTCATAAAGGTGCTTTCTTTGTATTTCTCCCATGGGATCTAGGGAACTGGGAAGGGGAGATCTGACTCTTTCCTTCCTTCCCCAAGGGATGAAAAGGGGTAGAAGCCTCAGTCAACAGAAGGAAGAGAGGTTTTGCTCTGTAGTTCCTGTGCAATTGAGCAAGCCTAGCATAGCAAACTGTGATGCCGAAGGAAGGAAGAGAGAGGGAGAAGGAAGCAGACGACAGCCAATTGCTCGGGGGCCTGATAGGAGCCCTCCAGGGGCCTGATTTGGCTCCCGGGCTGCAAGTTTGACACCCCTGGCCTAGAGCATCCCGGGCAAGTGTTTGTCCAGTGACTGCTTAAAGACTGCCAGTGAAGGGGAGCTCACCACCTCCCTGGGCAGCTGATTCTACTGTTGAAGAACAATTTTTACTGTTAAAAAAAGTTTTTCCTAATTCCCAGGTGGTACTTTCCTGCCCTTAATTTAGACCCATTATTGCGAGTCCTATCCTTTGCTGGATATCTTCCCTGCCAAAGTGGCAATTTCAGTTGCCATTAGTGAATACCTAGCCACATATTTCCACATACTCTTGTAAGAGATAATGCATCTCTGTTCACTTGTGAGGAATACCTGACCATCAATGGGATCAAACATATCAGTTCAGCAATCTGTCAACAAATAGGTTGGTAGGGAGGGCAGTGTAGACTGTGAAAACGGAACTAAAGACAAAACTTTCCTGTTTTCTTGCTGTATATCAGACACCACCACCAGGATTCGCCCTAGTCTGTCTGGCACCCTAGAGAAGGCTAACTTCTGGTGCCCTGCCCCCCGCACTGATAACATCACTGAGTCACATGCACACCCAGAAGGCCAGTGCCCTAGGCAATCACCTACCACCATATAGTGCTACTGGAAGATCTCCAGGTGAAATGATGTTTGGTGGACCTATTTATACCCAATGGGACTTGTAAAACCCAGTTTCCTTCAGAAACAGCATTCCATGAACAACAATCACAATCGCGGCCACCCACATGGGCCTTATGTCCAGCCACCATGTGTGGGTCAAGAACTTTTCAGGAAAAACTAAGTGGATCCCAGGGTTGTTATCACAAATTGGATCACTCTCTTACACAATCCAGGTGCATGGGATGGTGATGAAATGCCATATAGACCATCTCCTGATTTGCTCAGGCAGTTAAGAAGCCCTAGAATATGCTCCTGCATCTCTTCCAGGACTGTAAGCCGAAATGCCCTCCAAACGAGGTTGGGGAATTAGTTAGGTGGGCACCTGGCTTATTAGGAATCTTTTTACCAAATGTATACCAGACTCAACCATCCAGAGAGTGAATGCTCAATAAAAGGACTCTAATTTAATAAAATCAATTGTAATTTATTTAGAATAATATAGGTCTCTCACACAAGATAAAAATACAAAACAATCACACATTCACACAGGTCTAAGAAATACAGATAGATTGATAGGGGAACATATAAGGGTAGACAGACAGGGTAATATTTACCTCTCGCAGGAAGGCTCCGATGGCGACAGTTGAGGGAATGGGGGAGGACCCGAAACTGATCAGGAATTGGGGATGGATCTACACAGCGGAAAGTGGGTTGCTGAATAGAAGCACACCTGTGGGTAGCTAGTCCACAGGTTATAAAGAGTCACCTGAGTCCCGAGGGGATGGGAGGTGACGGGGAGGAGAGATGGGAGGTTCTGTGATGACCACGAAGGCTGGACATCAGCAGAACCAATGGTGAGTTCCTTGGTGACACCGGATTGGGTGTCTGCTTTGACCAATGAACTTCAACTTCGTCCTGGGCATCCTGGAAACTTCCAGGTTGCGACAGGGCCTGAGGCGGCTTCAAAGATATCAGTATGGAAATGGCTGGGTGCTTGGGATGAGATGGGATTATCTGGGAAGGTGACAATAGGGAATCAAATATTGACCTAGGTATCCCCGGTGTATACAAAAGACTTGGATGTGACAGGAGATGTCCTTCCTCTTTTCTCATCATCTTCTGGGCAAGAGTTATTGTTCAGGGTATTACTAAGCAATTAGGATCAACAGTTGAGCTGTTAATCCATTCATCGAACGAGTGGGTTGCTTGCGGGCTAGGAGTGACTCAGGGTGTGTACGTGAGATTCCCACTATGAAGGAATGAAGTCCCGCCTGGCGGGAAGATGGCTACGAGTGGTGTTAGCGAAACACAGTGGATTCCATGCTTAGCGCTTCAACACCGGTCGCCTGGACAGCTCCGTGGCGGCGCAGCCTCTTCCCTACCATGGCGGACCCACGCAGTGACGGGGAAACGTCTGTGCATGTTGGCAGGCACTCGGTACCTGTTTAGAGCGCCTGCACACTTAGGCTGTTTACACACATGAGCCCCTTTTAGTCCCTGGATGGCTTTGCTCGCACTCTCTGGCCAGGCGGGTGCAAGCTCACCTCTCCAGGCGCCCTGGCAACCATGCTTGTGACTTATGATATTGGGGAAAGAGGGGTCTTTTCCTCACACGACAGCCTGAGTTCCTGAATGCTGAGGTGACTTGTAGGGGAAATGATGAGGTGGATTGTCCAGCAGAAATCATAACTGCAGCTGGACTGTGAATGGGACTGTGAATTCTCCTGCTGCTTTGGAGGAGCTATAGCAGACTGATGGGGGTGCAGAGCTGGATTAACAATTAGGCCAAGTAGGCATGCGCCTATGGGTCCCCATGCCTTTAGGGGCCCCAGGCTGGCTCCCCCCGCCATTTCCCCCCTGCTTGTAACCCTCCCAGCCTGCACCTGAGCCACTCTTTGCCTGACTTGCCTGGTGTGGCTGCTGCTGGTGTTGTCACCAAGTTTGCCTCTCCCCTGCCTCTCCCCTGCAGCTTTGTCAAAGGGGTTTTTGAGACGGTGCCTCAGGCAGCAGGGCGGGTGTTCCGACTCTGAGATAATTTGCAAGGAGGGCCCTGAGATTTTTACTGCCTAGGGGCCTCCACAGGATTTAATCCGTCACTGTGGGGGTGGGGTTAAAGCATTATTAAACTTGGTTCCTATCAGAAGGCTCTGCCAGGTCTCTGTTCTGAGTACTCATTGTAAGCTAGGTCCAGCTTATAGCACATACATAGATATTTGGCAGAATAACCTTCTTCCCTCCTCCACTTTGCTCTCCAGTCCAGGAAAAGTTTCTCTAGTTATATTTCTGCATGTCACACTGATGTTATAAAAAAAAACACAAGATCAAGGCTAGCAAAAAAGATATCTACTCTTTTAGGTGTAGGTCAAGAGTTAATTATTTGGGGGACACCTTGAACCTTGGCATGCTGTGTGTGTTTTGCTTAGGGTGGCAGATTTTATTAAGCTGCTTATGCCTCTTCATTGATGTCTCAGGCATTCCTGCATGCCTTTGTTGCTCTTCAGCATTCCTGCCTCCAGGTGAAACTGTCTCTGTTGTCATTTCCCTCTGGATCTAACCAGCCGTGCTGTGCCGCGTTCGGTGGAGCGAGGGCTGAGTGTCCCAGTTTAAAGGCTTCGCTGGCAACTTGGCCAGCCGGGGGAAGCCCCTCAATCCAGCAAGCAGCTGTCCCTTGCTCTCCTAGCAGGCGGCTGCTTTAGTCCCAGCGTGTCAGTGCATCGCTGTGTAACTCATTGTGACAGTCATCTAGCACACCAATGTGGCTGAGGGGCTGTGTAGGACTATCCCACTTCACATTTGCGCTTTATATCCCACAGCTTCAAAGGCTATTTTATAACACACTTGAATAGATTAAAAAAAAAAAGACTAGGCTTTTTCTGTTCCCAAGGAAAAAAGGTTAGTCTTGAGAATTCTTCAGTATAGGTTGACAAAACAATAATTAAATCCCTTAGTCACAATGAAGGATGTTACAATATAGAATGAGATCCAAAATTTTAGCAAGCCAGAGTTTATATGTAGAAAGAATTGGTTGAGTAACATGTATTTTTCATTTTAGCACTGTGTTTTATATAATGTTTATGAAAACTACATATACCTTATAATCTGATGTCAGTTTTATACCAATTTATTGATGCAATCCTCTGCCTAAACCCCATTGATATTAGAGCAAAGGAAGAATAGAACTGGGCTGCCCCTACCATGCCTTTCCCCAAAGAAATGTTGGAAATTATAGAATGAATCAATTTTGGGGACATCACTACTTCATTCCCTCCAGTTATGTTCCTTTCTTTTCCTGGGCTGAGCTTCCAAAAATGCTTCTGTATGTTTGCTGTAGAAACAGGGATGTGTAGATTGACTGCTGCCTTGTGATGTCACAAGAAATTGACCTTCTCTATCTATGAGGCAGTCTATAATATTTTTATGATTACTGACAAAAGAAGGAATAAATTAACAGTCATACATGCTACTTACACAGTGTTCAAAGTAGGATGCTAGCTGAGACATAGGAAGAGGGACAACTTTTATAGCAGACTCAGCATTTGACATATTATGGTATATCTGTCAAGCAAAGTATAAAGACAAGAGGCAGCTGGATTCACATTATGACTGCGGGATGACCTGTGAATTATAGTTTCCACGGTGTGTGTGTGTGTGTGTGTGTGTATATATATATATATATATATATATATATATATATATATATATATATATATATATATATATATTGCTAATATACAGCAGTTAACATACCACTGGTGTTAAATCCTGTTACTGTATGCTTTCACCCAGATTATTTTATAGGCCAAGAATACCTCACCAAATAAGTTCTGATTGTTAACTGGCTGCATATCACTGGGGCAGACAATTCCGGGCTTCATCCTTTCTCCCGACTCTTCTACATTTTGCCATTTTTGATTTTTTTTAATTATTATTTTTAATATTGGATTGCAATCACATCCATAAATTCAGAAACTTCCAATAAAGCAGATGCTTTGTCAATACCCCCTACTAGGGGTGGAATTCTAGCAGTAGCTCCTTTGCATATTAGGCCACACACTCCTGATGTAGCCATTCCTCCAAGAGCTTACAAGGCTCTTTTTTGTAAGCTCCAGGAGGATTGGCTATATCAGGGGTGTGTGGCCTAATATGCAAAGGCGCTCCTGTGAGATTTCCACCCCTGCCTCCCACTAATTAAAAGTTAACACTTTACTTAATGAAAATAACAAATTCTTTGCTTTATGAAAAATGGCATCAATTTCTCCAGGGACCAGATGACGTTTTCAACTCAGGAAGTGTGCACAGACTTCCCTGCCTGCCCCCTCCCTGGTCAATGAAGCCCTTGCTGTGTTTGCAGTGAAATGTGGTCCTCCCTAAAGATGTTCCAGAATGTACATTATCCTCGCAAAATTCTCTAATGATACAACTTCCCTCCATGTCTATTTTATTTATTTATTTATTTATTTGAGATTTATATCCCGCCCTTCCCACGAATGGCTCAGGGCGGCTTCCAACAATTAATCAAACATAAAATTTAAACAATTTCAAGTATAAAACAATTAAATATTTAAACAGTTAAAACTTTAAAACAGAGTATTTCAATTTCCTGTAAACAGATGGCTGGCCAGTTACATCAGTTGTCATCCTAGCTAGGTATAGGCTAGCCGGAAGAGGGTCGTCTTACAGGCCCTGCGGAACTGCGCCAAGTCCTGCAGGGCCCTCACCTCTTCCGGTAGCTGATTCCACCATACGGGGGCCATAACGGAGAAAGCCCTTTCTCTGGTGGCTTTCAGACGGGCTTCTTTTGGCCCGGGGATAGTGAGGAGATTTTGTGTTCCTGACCTCAGTGCTCTCTGGGGAACATGTGGGGAGAGACGGTCCTTCAGGTAGGCAGGTCCCAGGCCATATAGGGCTTTAAAGGTAATAACCAGCACCTTGTACCGGACTCGGTATATCACTGGAAGCCAGTGCAGAGTCCGGAGACCTGGCCGGATGTGTCCCCACTTTGGGAGACCCAATAGCAGCCGGGCCGTGGCGTTCTGCACCAGCTGCAGTTTCTGGGTCCGAGACAAGGACAGCCCCATGTAGAGGGCATTGCAGTAGTCCAACCTTGAGGTGACCGTAGCATGGATCACTGTTGCTAGGTCGTCGCGTTCCAGAAAGGGGGCCAGCTGCCTTGCCCGCCTAAGATGAAAAAATGCGGACTTGGCAGCGGCTGCTATCTGAGCCTCCATCTTTAAGGAAGGCTCCAATAGCACCCCCAAGCTCTTGACCCTGTCCGCCGCCATCAGCGGCGCACCGTCAAAAGCCGGCAGGGGGATCCCCCTCCCTGGGCCGCGGCGACCCAAGCAAAGGACCTCTGTCTTCGTAGGATTTAGCTTCAGTCCACTCAGTCTGAGCCACTCAGCCACGGCCCGTAGTGCCTGGTCAAGATTTTCCGGGGTGCAGACAGGCCGGCCGTCCATCAGTAGATAGAGCTGGGTGTCATCAGCATACTGGTGACACCCCAGCCCATACCTTTGGGCAATCTGGGCAAGAGGCCGCATGTAGATGTTAAATAACATCGGGGAGAGAACCGCCCCCTGGGGCACACCACAATCGAGTGTGCGCCTCCGGGATAGCTCCCCCCCAATTGCGACCCTTTGTCCCCGACCTTCCAGGAAAGAGGAAAGCCACTGTAAGGCCAACCCCTGAATCCCCGCGTCGGCGAGGCGGCACGTCAGTAGCCGATGGTCGACCGTGTCGAACGCAGCCGACAGGTCTAACAACATCAGCACCGCCGAGCCACCCCGATCCAGATGCCGTTGAAGGTCATCCACTAGGGCAACCAACACTGTCTCCGTCCCGTGTCCCGGGCGAAAGCCGGACTGAAATGGGTCAAGGACGGAAGTGTCCTCCAGGAAAGTCTGTAACTGCATCGCCACTGCCCTCTCAATAAGTTTACCCAGAAAGGGCAAATTTGAAACCGGCCAATAGTGTGTCAATTGGGCCGGATCTAAAGATGGCTTTTTTAAGAGGGGTCGGACCACAGCCTCTTTGAGTGGCGTTGGAAAGTGCCCTTCCATTAGGGATCTATTTATGATATCCCGCATGGGATATCTAAGATCCCCCTGGCAAGATTTAATAAGCCAGGAAGGGCATGGGTCTAATTTACAAGTTGTTGGGCGAGCAGATACGAGAATCCTGTCAACTTCCTCCAGACTGAGGGGGCCAAAGCCATCCAGAATATAATCCGAAGACAGGCTCGGGGCCTCAGGTTCGCTAACTGTCTCCAAACTGGCAGGGGGGTCGGGGCGGAGTGACGCGACTTTATCCGCAAAGAATTTCACAAAAGCCTCACAGCCAATTTCCAATTCAATAGAATTTAACCTGCCTTGCGGCAGCGTTGTAAGTCCTCTAATTACGTCGAATAATTGTGCCGGGCGCGAAGTTGCGGATGCAATCTTAGCCGCAAAGAATGCTCTCTTTGCGGATTTGATTGCCATCTCATAGGCCTTCAAACTCTCTCTATAAGATGTTCGGGTCGCTTCGTCTCGAGTACGCCGCCATTGCCTCTCTAGTCGTCTGAGCCCCCGCTTTTGTTGCCGCAGCTCCCGGTTAAACCAAGGTGACGGTTTCGGGCGGGGGCGCAGAGGGCGCCTGGGTGCGATCTCCTCGATGGCCCTGGAGAGCCCATCGTTCCAGGACTCTACCAGATCATCCAGGGAATCGCCAGCGGGCCAGGTATCCCGTAGAGCCGTTAGGAACCGTTCCGGGTCCATCAGGCTCCGCGGGTGAGCTAAAATACGCTCTCCGCCTAAACGGGTTTTGGGTGACACCTCCATACGGGCCTTGAGGGCAAAATGATCTGACCATGGCACTGCTTCCATTGCAATATCAGTCATTGATATTCCGGCCGCAAAGACCAGGTCTAACATGTGTCCCGCCTGATGAGTGGGTGTTGTAACAACCTGGGAGAGTCCTAGTGTCACCATGGATGACACCAGGTCCATCGCCTGGCTGGAAGCCGCGTCGTCGGCATGGACATTGAAGTCACCCAAGACCAAAAGCCTTGGGTGCTCCAACGCCCAGCCCGCCACGGCCTCCACCAGGGATGGTAAGGCGCCGGCCGGTGCGTTAGGCGGTCGGTACACCAGCCAGATCGCCAACCCCTACCCAACATCCCACATCAGGCCAACACATTCAACGCCTGGGATCTCTGGAGCTGGAAGAGCCCTAAAGGAGTAAGCCTCTCGTATGAAAAGTGCCACCCCGCCCGCTAGTCCGTGACTGGTGAAAGACCGAGTATCCCGGGGGAACGGTCTGGGAGAGAGCTACCGTCTCCCCTTCACGCACCCAGGTCTCGGTCACGCAAGCCAGGTCCATGTCCTGTTCGGTCAGAAACTCCTGCAGGACAGAGGTTTATTTAAAGAATGTGTACTTCTAAGGAGAGGTGAGTCTTAGTCACAGAATATGGATATGTCTTTGGAACTGGAAAAAAATGCCTTAGATATGGGTAAATAGTCCACATGTCATGTTTATAGCTCAACATACTGAGTTGCTATAGCCTACTGGGCTGGCAGGCACATCTTCCTGATATTGTTTTTCCCAACAGCACCTTTTTATCCCAAACATGCTGATGCTGGAGATCAAGAGCCCTGCACAGACCAAAGAAATCCACAAGGGCTAGAGGCTGCTGTGAGGAGGGGGCTCAGGTGAAATCCCTCCTCTCTTTTCTGCCAGTGGAGCATTGGCAGCTCCAAGAGGGAGAGAAGGAACCAGGTTTAACCAGTTACCCCTCTGTACTCCATCTCCCAACTCATACTTCTTCTTCTTTTTTTGTCTGTGCAGGTCTCATGGCTTCCAGACAGTTTGAAAAAAGAGGGGAGCTTGAAAGATCAGCATCTGCCATTTTGTAGTGTGTGACCAGACCCACTGGTATTAGCTGTAGTGACTTGTCATTCCAATTAAATCTGAAATGAGCAAACTAAACAAGAAGTTAGATGTTACACCTTTAGGGCTCCAAAGCATTATTGGTTTATTAACAGCAGTCATACATGGTTCTAATTTGTGTTGGGAGAGAGGGTTAGCTCCCCCACACATACCACTGTTTTACCAATCTCAAGTGAGCCTTGGAGCTGGCTTTGTTGGGGCAAATATCTGGGCAACACACAACTCAGCCATCCCCCTTTCAGTCTAGGAAATGGTACAGGGTAAAGGGTGAACCTTCCTTCTGCCTGCACTATTGTCTTGGTATGAATAGGGTGCCCATCTGACCACTGTTTGCAGAGAATGAGCACAGACGCAAGGCCTTTTAATTTTGGCAACTATTACAAATTTAAATAATTGTAGCACTCAGTTAACCAATTAATTGATTATATTTGCAGATGAGCAAAAGTAATAATTTTGAAGCAAAAAGGCAAGCTTGCTTTGTTTTTTCAGTGATGTATGCAAAGTGCTCCAAGACATCAGGCAGAAGACTGAAACAGATAACAGATGATTATAGTAGGTATAGTTAACTATAATGAATTGAAACAATTATAATTTTAATGTTCATAATATTCATAAAAATTGCAGAAGTCAAGTGCCATCTTAGCAGAGGCATTCCCTCCTGTGACAGAAGGAGGAATATCTCTTCTCAGACCAAGGTTGATACAGTATTTACAAGGACTTACTTTGCTACTTGAAATCTAGTAATCATTGTGGCAGCACAATAATTTACAAATCCCACAAGATTCTTCTAGATCAAGAACAAAATGGAATGTATCTACTGAAAAATCCTGTGCAGAAAAATCACTAAGTGGTGTTGTTGAACTGACATGTTTCAGCAAAAAGCTCCATGTCAAGAACTGTTTTCAGCCATATGTGTGCTCTCACCAGTAATCTGTGTGACTAAAATGTGAGTGTCATTTGAGTCAGACCCCAGTCCCAGAAGCAGTTGTCTGTTCCTGAGGGGAGGGGGTGGTAGTCTGAGAGAAGTGAAGTGGAATGTTGAATGCATTCAGGTGCGACTGTGTTAAGTAGGCCCTGAACAATTTGAAACAATGTGTTGTTCTCTCCCTTGATACCCCTACTTCTTCAGCTGATGGGTGTAATTCTATTGTCAGAGTCTTATTTTATTTTTATAGCTTAGTTTGGCAGCTTGATTGATGAAATCTTTACCTGTATATTATGCATGAAGAATGCATTTAAGTAGAAGTGGTTTGTGGATCCTTTCCCACTGGGTTGCCCAAGCAGCTAGGGTTGTTCAGGTTGAAAGAAAGAATACCAAGAACAGGAGCTGATGGAAGTTCAGAATTTATAATTGGATGGAGTGAACTGGCAAACAGAGCAAGAGGGCTTATCTCTAAAACCCTAGTAAAGAGATGATGAATTAAAGGGGCCCATGGGAGTGACCCCAAAACTGAGATGGGTGTTAAGAATGTCAGACTTGGACTGTTGAGACTTGGAGTCAAATCCCCAAACAGCTCACTCACTAAATGACACTGGAACATGGCATGAACTGGAAAAATAGTGGTTTGGTTGATTTCCCAAACTGTTTTGTAGAACAGCCCCCTTATGAGTTAGAGATGCCAAACTCATTGGAATCTTTAGCAGGCTCTCCTTCAACTGCCTTCCAAGTTTGGTGAAGATTGGGTTTGCAATGTCTGAGTTATAGTCCCACAAAGCAGGTGTCCCAGGAAAGCTCAGCTTCAGCTCTCTCACAACTAACTCTTCTCTCTTCATGCTGCAGAGTGAAAGCTACTAAGTCAGGGTGTCTGTTCTCCCAGAGCTGTCAATCAAGCTATGGATAACTGCTATGGGTGTTTTCTAGGGCTTCCAGAACACTTTGATAAACAATCAAAAGATATTTTAATGACTCTAATTGACAATATACTGAATCCCTAATTAAGAATTATGTAGCAATCAGAATTAGGGATTCAGTATATTGTCAATTAGAGTCATTCCACCAGAGATCTGGAAGCATGGGGGCACAGTACTACATAGCTCACTTCACAAAGTACTTGTCACCTGCTGGGAACAAGGCAAATTACCACAGGACTTTCGCGATGCAATCATCATCACCCTATACAAGAACAAAGGGGGAAAGTCAGACTGCTCCAACTACCGGGGGATAACCCTGCTCTCCATCGCAGGCAAAATCCTTGCCAGAATACTCCTGAACAGACTGGTGCCCACCATTGCAGAAGAACTCCTCCCAGAGAGCCAGTGCGGCTTCAGAGCTAACAGGAGCACCACCATAAGAACATAAGAACATAAGAGAAGCCATGTTGGATCAGGCCAACGGCCCATCAAGTCCAACACTCTGTGTCACACAGTGGCAAAAAATGTTATATACACACATACACTGTGGCTAATAGCCACTGATGGACCTGTGCTCCATACACTGTGGCTAATAGCCACTGATGGACCTGTGCTCCATACACTGTGGCTAATAGCCACTGATGGACCTGTGCTCCATATTTTTATCTAAACCCCTCTTGAAGGTGGCTATACTTGTGGCCGCCACCACCTCCTGTGGCAGTGAATTCCACATGTTAATCACCCTTTGGGTGAAGAAGTACTTCCTTTTATCCGTCTTAACCTGTCTGCTCAGCAATTTCATCGAATGCCCACGAGTTCTTGTATTGTGAGAAAGGGAGAAAAGTACTTCTTTCTCTACTTTCTCCATTCCATGCATTATCTTGTAAACCTCTATCATGTCACCCCGCAGTCGACGTTTCTCCAAGCTAAAGAGTCCCAAGTGTTTCAACCTTTCTTCATAGGGAAAGTGCTCCAGCCCTTTAATCATTCTAGTTGCCCTTCTCTGCACCTTCTCTAAAGCTATAATATCCTTTTTGAGGTGCGGCGACCAGAACTGCACACAGTACTCCAAATGAGACCGCACCATCGATTTATACAGGGGCATTATGATACTGGCTGATTTGTTTTCAATTCCCTTCCTAATAATTCCCAGCACCTACATGGTATTTGTTCTCAGGCAGCTCCAAGAGAAATGCAGGGAACAGAACAAGGCTCTGTATGTGACTTTTGTCGACCTTACCAAAGCTTTCGATACCATTAGCAGGAAAGGCCTGTGGCAAATCTTGGAACGTTTAGGTTGTCCCCCAAGGTTCCTCAGCATGATCATCCAGCTACACGAAGACCAGCGAGGCCAAGTCAGACACTGCAACGACCTCTCGGAGCCCTTCCCAATAGGCACAGGTGTAAAGCAAGGCTGCATTCTCGCGCCAACTCTCTTTACGATCTTCTTTAGCATGATGCTTCAAAGAGCCGCAGTAGATCTAGATGATGACGATGGTGTCTACATCCGCTATCGCACCGATGGCAGCCTGTTCAACCTGAGGCGACTAAAGGCACACTCCAAGACAATGGAAAAACTCATCTGAGAGCTACTGTTTGCTGATGATGCTGCACTCGTCTCCCACTCGGTACCAGCTCTGCAGCATATGACGTCCTGCTTTGCAGAGGCTGCCAAGCTATTCGGCCTAGAAGTTAGTCTGAAGAAGACAGAAGTTCTCCACCAGCCTGCACCCCAGGAAGATTATCACCCTCCCTGCATCACTGTGGGTGAATCAGTTCTGAAGACAGTCCAGCAGTTCAGCTACCTGGGGTGCATCATCTCCTCAGATGCTAAGATCGACAAGGAGATTGACAACAGGCTGGCAAAGGCAAACCGTGCCTTTGGCCGACTGCACAAAAGAGTGTGGAGCAACAAGCATCTGAAAAAAGGCACAAAGATCAATGTTTACAAAGCGGTTGTGATGACAACCCTCATCTACGGCTCCGAATCGTGGGTTTTATACCGTCATCACCTGCGACTCCTTGAGCGCTTTCATCAGCGCTGCCTTCGCACCATCCTCAACATCCACTGGAGTGACTTTGTGACCAACACTGAAGTCCTCAAGCAGGCGGAGGTTACCAGCATCGAGGCACTGCTGTTGAAGACGCAGCTGCGCTAGGCAGGGCATATTTCTAGGATGGAAAACCACCGCCTTCCCAAGATTGCCCTGTATGGCGAACTCTCCACCGGCCATCGAAATAGAGGGGCACCAAAGAAGAGGTACAAGGACTCCTTGAAGAAATCCCTTAGCACCTGTCACATCAACCATCACCAGTGGTCTGACCTAGCCTCAGATCGCAAAGCATGGAGGCACACCATCCACCAGGCTGTCTCTTCCTTTGAGAACGCACGCATAGCTGGTCTTGAGGACAAAAGGAGATTGAGGAAGAATCGCACTGCTACAGGACCAACCCTAAATCAGACTTTTCCCTGCAGCCGCTGTGGCCGGACCTGCCTGTCCCACATTGGTCTTGTCAGCCACCAGCGAGCCTGCAGCAAACGTGGGCTATTGCACCCTTCTTAAATCTTCGTTTGCGAAGCCAAGCCGAGAGAGAGAGAGAGAGCAATCAGAAAAGACTGCTCCTCTGGCTTATTATTTGTTTATTTAAAACATTTATATGCTGCCTTTCCACACATCACTGGATCAACAGTATTAAAACAAGCTTTTGAAATAGTAGATAGTAAAAAATTAAAAAATAGTTAAAACACAATACATTTAAAAAAAATAACAGTGAGGGAACACGGGATGGAACTGATAAGTGTTCATGAGCTGACAGAAGACTACTGTAGAGAGAACAGATGGTTTACTGAGTCCAGTTAAAATTTTTGCAAATTATTTTGTGCATAAGGTGAGGGGGACTCTCTAGTAGGGGTGTGCAAAAAAAAAATAAATCAAAATTAATCCGATTCGGAAATATATGGGGCCAAAATATTGGGAATACCATATATTTCCAAATACCGGTACTCGGAATAGCCGTATATACAGGAGATATACAGCTATTTCCGAATATACAGCCCAATTATACCCTATGGGCCATTGAAATCAATGGCAAAATAGGGTATATTGGAAGCCGCCTGGAGGGGAGGGGGTTTGAGGGAGAGCCCCCAAATTAACAGAGGACCTGCAGGGGACTCTCCGCTACAAACCCACCAAGTCCCAAAAAGACTGGGCCAGCAGTTCCCATTATCAAAGAGGGTGCCCATATCCCACCATTATACCCTATGTGCCATTGAAATCAATGGCAACATAGGGCATAATCAGAGGCTACTGGGGGGCAGTAGGTTTGAGGGAGAGCCCCCAAAACTGCAGGGAACCCGCAGGGGACTCTTCCCTACAAAACCGCCAAGTCCCAAAAAGACTGGGCCAGGGGGTCCTTGTCTTTGGACTCCCCAAAAGGCCCATTGCCACCAATGCTGGGGAAAGCCCAATTAGCCACTTCCTCCACTATAATTGCTGTGGGGAAAGCGGTTCTGGCCAGAGAGGGGTTTGAGGGAGAGACCCCAAAACTGCAGGGCAGCTTCAGGGAACTCCCCCGCATGCAACCCCCCTGGCCCAAAAAGACTGCACCCATCTGTGGGCACCCCAAAAGGAACACTGTTCCCAATGGTGAGAAAAAACCAATTAGAGCCACTTCCCCCACTGTAATTATTGTGGGAAAAGTGGCTCTGGGGAGCAGGAGGTTTTGAGGAGAGCCCCCCAAACTACTGTGCAGCTTCAGGGCACTGTCCCACACAAAACCCACAAGGCCAAAAAAAAAAAAATTGTACCAGGGGGTCCAATTCCTGAGGCACCCAAAGCCAAACCTAACTTCACACCAGAGAATCTCTATAGGACCCAAATGCACTACATCCCTCTATCTACTCTGAACCCTGCAGGCCTGGAACCAATATAAACCCAGTTGCCAACGTCACTGCAACACAAAACACAATCTGCTCAAGGTCTGCTCTGCAGACCTGGCTGCAGCAAACCCAGATGCCAGTTCTCCAGCCATGCCCCAAACAACGCGGGGAGATCTGGCCAAGCACAACAAGCATGCTGGTCCTGGGTCTCTCACCCAGATGCCAGTTTTCCTGCCACAGAACACACAATCTACAGATGCCAGCTCTCCAGCCCTGCCCCAAACAATGCAACTCTCAAACAAGAGAAGCAGTGGACCACACCTAGCTCCACATCATTCTGTATCTGACACAAAGCAAGAAGCATTTAGATTTACCTTGAGTGATGGATGGTTGGCTGATCCAGGCTCTTTTGCATTACGCAGGGTGCACCACGAGGAGGCGAGCCAGAGTTGCACCCCACATGAGGAGGATCACTGGGAGGTCCTCAGATTGTGTGAGAGGAAGGGAACCATTCCTTCTCTCAGCTCAGCAGCAACACACCAGCTATCACTGTTTCATTAGAGGGACCTCAGCATTGGTATGGCTGCTTACTGCCTGTCATCATCACTGGCACCTCCCTCTTTCTTCCTCCTGCCCCTGAAAAAAAACTGGGTTATCCTGGTTGGGCCTGTGAGTGCGGTCGGTTACAGTTGAGGGCCAAGAGAGGATGCAGGCACAAGTAAGTGCTCACTTCATTCACTCTCAAAGTCTACGTTCGGAGAGCCGAACAGACGCAAGTTGACCTTCAGGAAGACCAACTGCTCAACTGTCCAGGGTTGCAGGTGATTGCAATGTGGGCAGACAATGTCGCCCATATGCGAAAAGACGTGCTTGCTTTGCAAGCTCATCGGTGGGCATGAGAGGAACGCCTTGGCCATGGAGGAGAGGGCTGGCCAGACTCCCTCCTTCGCGATCCAGTAGTTCAAAGGAGATGTTTCCTGTGACTTATTGGGCTCCGAAAGACAGTCCCTCACCATCGCAGCACCTCTCTCCGCTCTCAGGGGCCCACTGCTCCCAGAGGGGCCAACGAGTCGCCCTATGAGTGTCATCTCAGCACTCTTCTTGGCATGAGTCTGGTGGGAAACACTGCCTAGCCAGGGAGGTTGGGGATGAACAGCAGTGGAAGTGGCAGATGAGCTGCTTCCGTCCCTCTCCTCCTCAGCTACTGGCACTGGGCTCTGCAGCGCTCGACCTTCTGGGAGAGCTCGTCTTGCCAGCGATCGAGCTCGTTGGCCTTCTCGGCAATCATGCTCTTAAGGTGCGGGTCTAACATGGTCACCATCATGTAGAGCTTATCCTGGGTGAAAGTCTGAAAGTGGGCCTCAAGCCCTTCCTGCAGCCTAAAACCAGGGCGTTCACCACTGGAAGAATGTCTGCACAGCCTTGAGCTGGCACTAGAAATGAGGCCAGGTCCTCACGGGCCATACGGACCATGGGGACGACCAGTGCGATGCTCGCTGTGTCAGAAGAGAGCATTTCTGTGTGGGTCTTGAAGGGCCCAAGAACCTCCACAGTCTGAGAAATGACCAACCAATCCTCTTGAGTGCGATGGTTCTCATCCCAAAAGACCCTCGTCTCAGAGACAAAGGCATCCAGGGCTGGTCTCTGCTCCAGCATGGCACAGGTGGAGTTCCAGTGTGTGCTGACGTCACCGATCAGGCAGTGCCCTGGCATGCCTGTCAGTGTCTGTTTCTCACACAGCACATACAACTCCGTATTGCTGCGTGAGAAGTGACCCGTGATGTGCCGACACTTCTGGAGCAGAAGTCGGTACTCATGGGTCACGGCTAGATACCGACGATCCTGGCTTTTTGTCTGGCCCCATGCATCCTTAACCACGAGGTGGAGAAGGTGGGCCAGGCAAGGAAGGCGTTTTAGGCCCTGACACTGGACAGCCACCTTGATGTTGGAGCCACCGTCAGTCAGCATGAAGCCTGTGGCGACGTCCCTGCTGCCTACCCAGCCCTCTAACTGCTGTGAGAGGATGGCTCCTAGAGTGTCTGTTGTGTGCGGCGCGTCAACTACTTCAGTGTGCAGCAAGGCCCAGTGATAGCAGGCCTGGCAGCCCTGACTCTGCCTGCCGCTTCTGCCACCTCCATCCTACAGCTCACTGGGTTGCCACCAATGTGCAGTCAGGGAGAGATACCCCTCAAACGCATGTTGGGAGCTCCAGATATCTGAGGTGAAATTAATAGTCTCCGTGACAGCACGGGACAAATGCTCCTTCAACACAGATCTGGTCACCCTGAAAACAGATGGCACAATGGTCCTGCTAATGGTGGTTCTAGCAGGAACTTTGTACCAGGGCTCCAGGTACTCGAGCAACCCTAGCACCCCAGGATTCTCGACCACTGAAAATGGAAGCCCATGGGCGACTGACCTGGCAAGGTTCCAGGCAATCACCCTCCTGCCATACCTGATTCCCCCTCTTGGCAGACAGGTGCCACCCCCACCAAACATCTCGGGCAGAGATGGCTGGCGTCCCTGCCCTGTCACGGAACTCTACTGGAGAGCTCTGGAGGTAGTCACGGTGGGACGGACCTCCTGGCTGGGTGGTATTGGCCGCTTGGGCACCCCAGCAGCAGCCTGCTTCTCCCCCTTAAGAAGCACTGCCTGGTGGTGCTTCCGCAGGTGGTTCCACATCCCCCCCCCCCAGAGTCAGGTGGGCAGGGTCCCACCTATGACTGATTCAGGCCCTGCACAGCTGCCACTGCGCATAGCGTGGATCCTCCGTAAGTCGGAAATGCTTCCAGACTTCGGAGGTATAAGGATGCCCAAGCTGACCAGCACCTTGGGTGTCCAGAGCCACTTCCTGTGAGGTGCTTGGGGCAGACACATCATGTCTTGGGGTGGCAGGAGGGGTTGCCACCGGGGGGAAGTGGGCGGAGATGGAGGCAGCCCATTTCTTCCCCCTTCACCCCATGAGGCCTCCCCTCCTGGCCATCCCCTGAAAGACTGCTGGTGCCCAAAGGAACTGAAGAAGGGGGCT
This sequence comes from Heteronotia binoei, assembly GCF_032191835.1. Lineage (NCBI taxonomy): Eukaryota > Metazoa > Chordata > Lepidosauria > Squamata > Gekkonidae > Heteronotia > Heteronotia binoei. Next base: position 220,385,198 of record NC_083223.1, read on the forward strand.
GGTCCTCCTCAACCAGCTTCTCCTCCAGCTCCTGCACGACACTCTGCACCCTCCTTGGGGTGATTGTTTTGGACAGAAAACTGTCCCCAAAGCTCATCTCCAAGGAAGGCTGCTCTTGCTGCCCCTTCTCTGGCTGCTGAGGCCGAGCGACATCAGCTGGAGGAGAGACTGCCTGAGCAGTGGACCCCTGCTCAGTGCCAGCACCTAATGGCACCTCTGCTGGGGGCATCCCAGCGACAGCCTCGATGGACCCAAGGCGGGCCTTCTTCATCACACTCCGGCCAGAGGTCAGAGTGCTGGAAGATGGCTGTGGAGTGGCCCTATGCACAGGTGTGGGGGGGGGAAATTGGATCCTCCCCCTTCCCCTCCCCTCCACCCCTCTAGTCTTCTCATTGGCCTTGACCCCAGGGCCCCTCTTCTGCTGCCTGTCCCTCATGTCACCCTTGGCCAGTCTCACACAATCTGAACTGAGAGTGGGGATTTTTACAAACCTAACTCACTACACTGTACCCTGAACCAACAGGTGCCCTGACTTCTTTTTAAAAACCCTCCCACCAAACCTTGTTTGTTTGTTTTTTTGGTTCCTAATCTGTCCTTCTTTGGGTTGGGGTAGTAGTAGTCTGGTAAAGTTTAGGAGACTAGGTGATCCTGCCTCTATCTGGCTACAGTTTTTAAAAGGCTACCTTGAGATGAAGGCAATCCTTGTTATATCCTCCTAGTTAAACTTCTCCTATATAGATCCTGGGACAAACCGGATTTCCTTGCAAACTAGAAATCAGGTGTCCCCTATAACTAGATAGAAGCTGTGGTTTACCCTATGGAAATCTAAGGATGCACCAGCTTTCAGTAGCTGAAAGCAAGATGTACTGCAACCCTAGTCTCTTTAAAAGGGAGCCTGATGTGGCCTAGTAGTCATGCTGCCTTTTATGAGAAACCTAAAATCTTTTTAAATTGCCCCTATCTGGCCTAGCTGAATTTTGAAAGAAGATGAAGCCCTAAACTGGATTATTTTTTTTTAAATTTCAAAAAACAATCCCTAAAAACCTAAAAACAGCCTATTTAGTGGCCCTTGCCAAACTGAAAGCACCCTCAGACTCCAAAAATAACTCTATAAAAACATGAAAGTGACCCACCCCACACAGCCCACACACCAACCCCCTCACACCAACCAGAGGTAATTTGAAAAAACCAAAATGTGACAGAAAAAAACTTAACTTTTAACCTCCCCTCCCCCCCCCCCAAAAAAAAAACCAGAACCCGGAAAAGTGACAACAGGAGAGGATGCAAAACCAACAATAACAGATCTAAACAAATCACTGAGAAAAGGCCAAGAAACTCAACTGTTAAAAAACTGATGTTTTAACAATAAAAATTAGGCCAAACAGCACCCCCCAAGAACCAGAAGAGAAAAGGAACAACAGCAGCACAACACAACAGCAACAAATCAAACACAGAATCCTTTTAAACAGTAAAAAACTTGACTTTTAACAACACAGGAACTTTACCAACCCCTCCCCCCAAAAAAACCTTCACCCTAACCCCAAGAAATCCAAGCCACCTAAATCAGGAAAAGTAAAAGGACACTGCACTTTTACAAGTCCTCCCACTAAAGGAAGATATAGGCAAATTGGCAACCCCCCCACCCCAGGCCCCCACCCCCAGCAGAACCCCCTAACTCCAGTACCCACACACCCAAATCTGGATAAGTAAAGGGACTCTGAGTCTTAAAAAGTCCTTTTACTTTTATCCTAACTAAAATAAAAACAAGAACCCCAAGACTGTCTTACCTTAGATGTCTTCTCTTCTCCAGGCAGGTCAGGCAAGGTTGAGAGAGAGCAGGAGCCAAGGGCCAGCGTAGCACAATCTCTCTCACACACCAACACAGCAGCAATGAAATGGGATCCAGCCAGGCAGACTCCTTAAAAATGTTCTCCGGCCCTACATAGAACAATTTCAAAAAATACCTCTGCTCTGTGATTCTCCAGAGAACAGTGTTTACTTGGATACCCAAGTATATGGCGCTGTATGCTTCCAAATCAGGGGGTATTCAGAGGTTTATTCGGTTCGGAAGATCTGAATGCACACCCCTACTCTCTAAGGTTGCCAATTGCCTGGAAAAATGCCCTATCCTTTTAAGAGAGAGCTAATGGGATGTTATTTACCAGGTGATGTTATTCTTGTTTGTTCCATGGAAAGCTTCAGCTGTCTATTTCCACACATTATGCCTCTGTTAAAGGTACAGGACATTTTTCTCCAGGCTTGTTGGCAACCCTAGAACAACCCTAGGACTCAGTGCATCTATATGTGCTGTCTAGTTGTAATCACGCTGTTGAGCTGATCTGGCTAACAGACTACTTTTAACTACTGTTAAAGGGAACACAAGCAATATACACAAATGCTTCCAATGTCAGCTAAAACTTCAAAAAATGTAAAGATAGTCCCTTGTGCAAGCACTGAGTCGTTACTGACCCATCAGGTGATGTCACATCATGATGCTTTCTTGGCAGACTTTTTGTTGTTGTTGTTATGGGGTGGTTTGCCATTGCCTTCCCCAATCATCTACAAATTTCAAAAGTCTTAGCCAAGCTAACAAACCAGGTTTATTGTTTCCCCCTTCCTCCTTTATTTGACTTTTCCCCTCTCTCAAGAAGTGGTCTCTGGTGCCATGTTGTATAAATTGTATGGCTGTTTTAAAATGTTTAAATTTTGTTGTTACCTGCCCTGAGCCTGCTTGCGGGGTGGGTGGGATAGAAACCCAAAATTATAAATAAATAAATCTTGGTTGCCTTATTTTTTATAAATACAAAAACAGCAATTTTGTACAATTTTTATTTTGAAATGATTGATTGGCTCACAAAGCTGTTTCAAGTCACTTTTCTACTTGGGTCCCTCCCCTTTCCCCCTTATGTTGATCACATCCCAAACAAATAGTAGCTAGGGCTCCAGGTGGAGTTGTGCTTCCTACATAGAAGATTTGGGAAACTTCTAAGAGCCAAGGAGACAGGATGCTGAAAGTGTCTAGCCTGGGTGGCACTGGCTAGGACAAGGGTGGCCAAACTGCAGCTTAGGAGCCACATGTGGCTCTTTCACACACATTGTGTGGCTCTCGAAGTCCCCACTGCCCCACCGGCCAGCTTGGAGTGGGCATTGCTCTCCTTATATCATTTTTCCAAGCCAAGCCAGCTGCTGGCTTATTTTTATTTTATTTATTTATCTGGGATTTATATCCCGCCCTTCCCACCGAGTGGCTCAGGGCGGCTTACAACATATATAAAACTAACATAAAAATATAAAATTACACTTTAAAATTAACATTTCATAATATATAATTAAAATCAAACATTTGTTATAACTATACATCATTAAAACAGACAGCGGTCGTGGAGCTACACTCTATTCAGCTTCAGATACAAATTCAGTATACAGTATTCAGTAGTCGGTATACAGGGCCGTTAGTTGTGGGCCAGCCGGAAGAGGACTGTCTTACAGGCCCTGCGGAATTGGGTGAGATCCCGCAGGGCCCTTACCTCCTCCGGCAGCTGGTTCCACCAAAATGGAGCCATTACAGAGAAGGCCCGGTCCCTTGTGATCTTCAAGCAGGCTTCCTTTGGCCCGGGGACAACCAAAAGATTTTGAGATCCCGATCTCAGTGCTCTCTGGGGAACATGCGGGGAGAGACTTGAAGAATGCATTTAAAATTCCTTTATTTCCACCTCTGACTCTCTCCCCCCATCTGTTTTCCTTCCTTCCTTCATCCTGGCTCTCAAACATCTGACACTCATGTCTTGTGACGCTCAAACATCTGATACTTATTCTATGTGGCTCTTACATTAAGTAAGTTTGGCCACCCCTAGGCTAGGATAATGCTGTTTCAGTCTTCCTGTTTGTGAGCTTCCTAGAGATAGCTGGTTGGCTATTGTGTGAACCAAATGCTGGACATGATGGGCCTTTGGTCTGATCCACTGTGGCTCTTGTATTCTTATTGACTGCAATCATGTTGAGGTTTTTTTTGCCACAGTTAGGGGGGTGCTACAAATTTGATTAGAGCAGTGGGAGAAGGGTGCCTAAAGTTTTCTCCTCTGCCCACTTTATTCTACTTTTAGAAACAACCATCAGAGCTAAATATGACAAAATTGACCTAACAAAAGAAGTAGCAGTTGCTACAACTAAAAATAAGAATTAATAAAGAAAAAATATCAGCTGTTTATTAATTTAAATGGTAAATTATAAGTATTAATTTACCAAATGATAAATCTGGTAATCACAGAAGCTGATATACAGAGCAAATGAAAAGTCATCTGATACTACAAAACTGTCAGTTTTCAAAAAAACACAAATCAAATGGCACTTGGATAGTGCTGCAGTGTGTGGGTCTTCTACATGATGTATTAACTGGAACCAACTCCCATAAATGCTTCTGGTTTGCACTTACCTAAATGTACTATTTTGTAATTTATTGCTGTCATTTATTTGGTAGGTCTGTTGTTCAATGCAAAATATATCCCAGAGATTAGCTAACCACTGAGGCTCAGCAGAGACATAATTAGTATGACCTTTTCCACCATGGTCAGCATTTACTGCAATGAGCAAATATTTAGCAAAATGTCTTGACACCTACAGGCAAGTGGAGATTTTCAGAACAATTCAACAAAAGCACTATATTTTCAGATCAAAATTGTGCATACACACACGCAACCACACAAGCTGCTTGCCTACTAGCCTTGAGTGAAAAGACACACTTGGGTCTGTCTTTTCCTCTAGGGGAGAAATTAACTTGGAAAAGGGCAAAATGTAGGTTAGGAATACACATATACACGTCCATGTGGCTGGACTGATCAGATTCTGAATCCTCGATAATCACACACATGATTACAGTAAAGGTAAAAAACTGTCAACACTTCACATGTTTATTGGACCCTGTCTGGGCTAACCTTTCAGCTAAGTATCTGTTGCTGCTTTTAAAGTTTTCCTCTGGTTGAGAGTTTTCTAAGTTGCTCCTTTACACTTAGGAAGATGATGGGTTGTTAAGAGTCGATTTGAAAAGCAGCATGTGAAAAGCCTCCCATGAGGTCATGGGCTGAGGGCTCTTGTTTATTTCCCTGGAGACACAAACTGATGTCCTAATGCCTGTCATTTTTTGTTGTTGTTTTCTTTTCCTTGTGGTGGTTGTGGGATTTGAGTCAATGGACTTCAGTTTAGAAAAGGTCAGTCCTGTTCCCCTTCCTAGCCCTGCTCTCCCAACTACTGCTTGGCCTGTTTTCTTCAGTCCTTCTGGAGAATGGCCTCAGAGAGTCAGGGACTTCAGAACCCTCAATGGTATAAATGGGAATCCATTCATGGAAACAGTCTGCTGGAGCCAAGCCAAGGAGTCTCCAGAGCAAGGAGAATTTGAGAGAGCTTCCTAGGGCCCATTCCTAGCTTTTTCCTTCATTCTGAAAGTTCACACCACTCCTGTACTCCTATCATGTTTTCCCAAACTCTATGGGAGAGAGGGGCAGGCAACAATAAGGCATAATAAATATATTTTGCAAACCCTTAGGAAAGCAGGTAGTAATCCTGTGTTAAAGATAAATTAGGAGTAGCTTTTAATTACCAAGCCATGATGGGCTCTGTTTCCTTCTTTGCCCAGCCAGTGCCAGCCTTCAGCTTTCTAAACTCCTCTGCCTGAGGAGAGCTGGCAGTCCTAATCTTGCAGTGCAAAAATGAACAGCCTCAGCCTTTTCCACTCCCTTTTCCCAAAGGCAGGGTCATTCTGTAGAAAAACAGGTGCTGGAGCTCATTAGCACAACCCATTAGCATAACTCATTTGCATATGCCACACACCCCTGACATCACCAGAAGGTGTACTAAATTATATCAGCTCAACAGCTACCTTAAAATGCTTCTTGGATTAAAACTGTCATAATAAAACCTTACTCCCATCATACTTCTAAAATTACTTTCTCCTATGCGGCCACAGTGGCATGATGACGATTTCCATCTGTATGCTTTATATGTTTTGGTTATTTTCCCATTTTTTGTGGGGGGGAAATATTAGAAAGTTTGTCGAATCTTAGAGGCCAGCAAAATTCTCACCGTGGGTTTGAACAATGGAGTCCAGAAGCAAGTATATTTGGGGGGGGGGGGGGGGGGCGGGGAGAAAGAAAGAGCACAATAAAATTTAGAGGTTCCAGAGCTCCGCTTCTGTGAGCTCCTGCCCAAAATGAGGCCTGAAAAAGGCACTGCCAGGGGATGGAAGCAACCCACATCAGCTCAGAAGAATGGGATGAAGCCCATTCTCCACTGCAGCTGTAGAAAGAGGGAGGGAGAAGTCACCCTTGCACAGCCTATCACCCCTGACTGCGGCAACATCAGCTATAACTCAGACAGAAAATCTTTCTCCAACTAGCCCACCATATTTTCCTATTAATACTCAGTGGCCACACTACAAACTGCTATGGAGCTGCCATTGAGCAACTCTGAATTCATACACACACTGTTGCGGGGAGAAGGAGAATGATAGAAACATAAGAGGTGGAAGGGGCCATACAGGCCATTTAGTCCAATCCCCTGATCAGTGCAGGACCAGTCTAGAGCATCCCTGACAAGTGTTTGTCCAGTCACTGCTTAGAGACTGCCAGTGAGGAGGAGCTCACCCCTCAGTAGCTGATTCCACTGTTGAACAACTCTTAATATAGAGCAGCATCCCCTCAACCCAGTAGGCTCATCACTTGATCAAAGAAGGAAATGAGGTTGGTCTGGCAGGACCTGTTGGGGATGAATCCATGCTGACTTCCCCAGATCACCAAGTTGTTGTTTAGGTGCTTGCAGATTGACCGCTTTAAAATCTGCTGCACTATCTTCCCTTGGACAGAGGTCAAACTTAATGGCCTATAGTTTTGGGGTCAGCCCTCCTCCGTTTTTCAAAAATTGGGATAACATCTGCCCTCCTCCAGTCTTGTGGCATGCCTCCCATCCTCCAAGAGGTCTGGAAGATGATGAATAAACATGGAACTGTTATCTAAAGATTTGGGGTAAAGTATCTTTTGTCTATAATAGTTCTCCTTTTAAGTGGAACCATATGAGAAGTGGACCTTCCACAGATAAGCCTGCAGCAGCACAAGCTAGCCAGAGCAATCCGCACTCCAATCATGGCAAAGTACACCATGAAGGTTAGTTTTTGAAGATTACTCTAAAAGCCTCACCTGACCTAAAGCGCAGCTGCAAAACTGATACCCAGTGCTTGTGCACAATACAAGGCAGTTCTGAAGGAGCTACACTGTCTGCCCAACTAAAATTGCAAGTCCTCTCCAGCTTGGGTCCAGGCTGTTGTCTCCCTACTAAGGAGAGGGACCAATGGTAAGAAGTGCCTTGCTGGGCCAGGCCACTGGGGCAGCTAGTCCAGCATCCTGTCTTGCACATTGGCTAACCACCAGGCAGAAGGATGTGTGCTCATTGATGCTGACTTTATGGTTATTTCTACTAGCATGCAGGTTATTAAGGATTTGAAATCTTTGCTAAGATGATTGTAACCCATTTTGAGACTCCTTAAGGTAGAGAAAAGTGAAGTATAAAAACCAACTGTTCTTCCCTCTTGGTAAGTTTTTCAATTCACCTACTCAGGAGAGCTGGTGTAGTGGTTAAGAGTGCTGGACTAAGTACTGAAAGACCTGGGTTTGAATCCCTATTTGTGCCATGGAAGTTCGCTGGGTGACTTTGGGCAAGTCACACACTCTCACAGGGTTGCTGTGAGGATAAAATGGAAGAGGGGAGAAATTATGTAACCTGCTTTGGGTTTTCTAGTCAAGAGAAAGGTGTGGTATAAATTAATAAATAGTTTTCCTTGGGTGAAACAGCAATGTGGGAAAACTGATTTTGTTCTAAAAACTACCCGGGAGGGAAGAAGAAGAATTCCAGATTTATACCCTGCCCTTCTCTCTGAATCAAAGCAGCTTGAAATCTCCTTTATCTTCCTCTCCCACAACAGACACCCTGCGAGGTGGGTGGGGTTGAGAGGGCTTTCACAGCAGCTGCCCTTTAAAGGACAACCTCTGCCAGAGCTATGGCTGACGCAAAGCCATTCCAGAAGCTGCAAGTGGAGGAGTGGGGAATCAAACCCGGTTCTCCCAGATAAGAGTCTGCACACTTAACCACTATACCAAAATAGCTCTCTACACCAAATCGGGTCTCTTAAGCAGACCTTCTCTTTCCTACATACCATTTTATAATCCACCCGAGCTGATGTTTTTAAAAGTGGGGGATGAAAAAAACCACAGAATGGTATGAAAAATGTTGCTTGAGGTAGATCCCAGGGAAAGCCAAACACATTTAAGTTCTATTGGTTTCAACAGAAAGATTTTCAAGCACTGGTTTCAATCAATGCAAGCTTAGCATTGACTGGATGGATCACGGTTGTTGTTATTAAAATAAGTGAACATAACATGGCAATGACAGAGCCCTCACATCTGCACATCTCTTTTATCATCATTTATTTCATTTCTTTGAAATAAAATGATACAAATAACAAAAGAGAAATATTAAATCTGCAGCTAATTGACAGAACTGGCTGTCATCTGTTTCAAAACAATACTTGCATTCATAAGGAAAAATGCTGCCCATGTAATTAATTAGCGAGTGTAAAGTCACTCCCGGCACTGCAGCCAGCCTGTGCTATTCCAGGCGGTCTCATGAAGTCAGTGACCTGCTGGAAATATTTGCTCACTCTGCGGCATTTCTCCAAGTTCAACAAGGATGATACAGCACCGTGGAAAAGAGTACACTTTTCAATAATGGCTGGAGGTCTGTAAGAAGCAGAACTTGTGCTCAGTCCGGAAGTTACTCCCAGTGGTAGAGATTCTATAAACTAGACCATTTGTACCATGTGAACATGCATAGCCCTAGTCTGCAACTAGTTATCTCAGAGGCCTTTTTTTGCAAATGGAGAAGATGGAGAACTTAAGGAAGTTCCTCCAACTGACCTCCAAAGCAGTCCGCTGGCAAGTCTTCTTGCCACAAATGTTTCTCCATTCACCTATTTCTGCCACTTACAGTTTGACTGCTTGAAGCTACAATTATCAAAAAGCCTGGAGAAAAATATCCCTTTGATAGTATAATCCTCATACACAACAGATAGACAGTTAATGTATGGAAATGGGCAGCTGAAGTTTTCCATGGCATGGAGGTAAAGAACCTCTGGTAAAGAACAGCCCATTGATCTTCTGTTTTACTAAATGTGCAGCCTATTTATTACATAAATCTTTATTACAGTTGATTTATTACAGAGTTGTTACGGGTGCTGTAGAGGGGAAGATGACAAAATAGCCATTTTAGAAAGATTCCCCTCTCCAGTACCCTGTCCAGCCACTCCCCTCATTCCTGTATTTTCACCCCATCCCCCATTTCCTATGGCTTTGGTTGCTGTTTAAATGGTAACGCAGAACAATTGCTGCAAGCACACAGGGAGTGCCAGATCAAATGTAACCTCATTTCAGATCCCAGGTTAAACAAAACAGAAAGCTTCTGTTTGTTTTTCTCCCCAACAGAACTAGGTATGTATCTATTTGCTTTTCCTAGGTTTTTGAGTCTCAACCTTCAAACTTTGTTGAAGATGTTAGCCATTTTAGAAAGATTTTGTCTTTCAGCCTGTAAGAATTGCAGTGGTAACTTTTTTTAGATTAGAAAATTCTTTAGATGACAAAATACTTTTTTATTTAACAGACCATTACCTTTTCTGCTCCCCCCCCCCCCAAAGTTCATAAGGGCTCTTAAGAGTCAACTGAGTGTGTCAGATATCCCATATAATTTGAAGTTTTCCTCCCAATTCATTCAGGAACCAGCTTTAAGTATGTGTTGTGATTATTTCTAAACTTTCATTGCAGTTGATCAGTGTTGGCGCTTCTGTGGTTTGAGGTTTTAAGATGCTTCCTACGGACAAGTGGAACACGCAGAATGAAATCTGTTGTCGTTTAATATGCAGAGGCATAGAAGTTCTGTCAGAACAAAAATCACATAAAGAAGAGGCTCCTCAACAAAACAGGAAGATTACAAATTTGGTAGGAGGATCAAAGCATCAGGGTGATTTTTCATGATTCAGACCAGGGCTTTTTTTCTGCCAGAGCCCACAGGAGTGGAGCTCCACCTGGGCTGGCCACTGTGGCCAGGGCTCTGGCTGGCTCAAGCCACCATGTGGCAGCCACGTGCTCCAAGGCCAGGCAGTGTGGCCTAATATGCAGATGAGCTCCTGCTGAGTTTTTTCTACAAAAAAAAAAAAGCACTGGTTCTGACAGACACAGTATAGCTTCTACTGCTGTTCTACTTCTGCTCTCTGCCTTATAAGGGGGCCATGTTGTCACATGGGGGCTAAAGGCAGAACACTTTTTGGCTTTTTTATTTTCCAAGGGAAAGTTTCAACCATTGCTCTAACCAAACTCAACCTGAGTCTGCATAATGCTGCCTCTATTCCATCTCACAGACATGCCCAGCACCAGCACCCATTCTTTATTTTCTTCAATTCTACAATTAATAAGAGCTCTGGTGAACCTGAAAGCTACTTTGGGAGGTCACTTTTTGTTATTACTACTAAAGGTGCTATTTTTGCAGTAAGGGAGAGGGAAAGGAGAAGACCAAGACACTTGGTTGTTTGAGACTGGGTGCAAACTGAAGGACGAGCCAGAGGACTCTTGGTCCTTTGGCTGTTAGCCTGTGGATGAACCAGCAATTGATTCCTAACCCATTCAGGTCTTGTTTTTGCTTTTTTATAAATTCCATCTATTATGTTTTTGTCTGTCGTTGCAACCTGCTTGGGCTGACCTGAGGGAGAAAATAAATAAATGGATCCCCCCCCCCTCCTTCCCCAGTAACTCACAACAGCTCCAGGGGTAGCCTGGCCAACCACAGCAGCAGCTAAAGGGTATTCTTCTGAATGGTCCAGGAAACTGCTGGATGCCTCACAAGGAACTACAGCCCTTATGCTTCAGGAAGGTAAAGTTTTTATTCATATAGCTAAATCATTCATAGCATTAAAATGGAAAGAAGACAAAGCACCAACTATACAAATGTGGATAGACAAAACTTGGGAATACTTTGTACTTACAAAAATGGCTTTTATGACTTCAAATTGCTCTCCTGAAACTTATGAGAAAAAAGTTGTAGAACCATGGTACACAGTTATAAGTTATATGTTATGAAATGAGCATATACAAAAAAGTTGCTTATATGAAAAACTGATTTATTTTTAATGAATCTATAACATAATTGTAGAAATTCATAATGCTACTCTATATTTCTGTCATTATGTGATTTTATTTGTTTTGTTTATATATATATAATGTATATATATAAAATTAATAAAAACTTTAAATTAAAAAAAGGAAGGTAGAGTTTTAAGTGCAGGAGTTTTAAGCTATAATACACATAGTTTCTCCAATGCCATTGTTGGGGTCAGCCTGGATCGAAGCCATTCTCACACTGCCTCAGAGGAGGTGACTTTAGCAGCGCTATTGGCGTGAAAGGAATCAGCCTTTAATGATATATCAGGACATCATAGCGAGGAAGTGCCTTGGATTCAGCCTCTTTCCCTCTTGTAGTAGTTGGAGAGGAACAGAACAGGGACCTGCCTGGCTTACTAAGAAATGCTTGACAAGAAAATCATCTGTGTCACCTGCCCTGACCCTGAGATAAAAAGAGTTGGGGAACACAACCAACATTCAAACAAGTGCAGAAGTATATTAATGACACTGTTTTGCCAAATTATGATTTAGAGTTGCCAAATTAGGATTAGGAAATTCCTGGATATTTGGGATTGGAGCCTGAGGTGGATAAGATTTGGAGGGAGACCTCGACAAGGGTACAATGCCAGAAAGTCACCCTCCAATGTTGCCATTTTCTCCATGAGAACTGATCTCTGGTAGTTTTGCCAGTCCCCAGTTGGGGGCAGGGGATCCCCTGGATTGGAGGCCCTTCCCCTGTTTCAGGGTTATCAGAAACGGGTGGGGTGGGGGGAGGGAATGTCTGCTGGGCATTCCATTATAGCCTATGGAGACTGATCCTTATAGGGTATAACGGAGAATTGATCCATGGGTATCTGGGGCTTGGGGGGGGCTGTTTTTTGAGGTAAAAGCACCAAATTTTCAGTATAGCATCTGGTGCCTCTCCTCAAAAAGACCCCAGGTCTCAAAATATTGAACAAGAGGATCCAATTCTGTGAGCCCCAAAAGAAAGTGCCCCCATCCTCCATTATTTCCAGTGAAGAGAAGGCATAGAAAGGTGCACAGTCCCTTTAAATGTGATGGCCAGAACTCCCTTTGGAGTTCAATTGTGTTTGTCACAACCTTGCTCCTGGCTCCACTCCCAAAATCTCCTGACTCCACCCCCAAAGTCCTCAGATATTTCTTGAGTCAGACCTGGCAACCCTAATCTATGGAGATCTCCAAGGCCCACCTAGAGATTGGCAACTCTATTGTGATTGTTTCCAAAAAACAAAAGCTACCATTTGTAGGCATGGCCATTCACATAGTAGATTCCTAGTTCTGTGTCACAACAAAATCCATGTAAATGAAAAGCTGGAGTAGTAATGCTGGAGCTAGAGCCATTTTCAAATGTGGATTCTGTCTGCTCACAGCCATTCATATCCTAATCTTTGTTACTGGGCTACTCTCTCCACCCCACCCCCCATCCTTCCTGCCCTGAACATTCTCCAAACTAAAAAATTTGCTGAGCTCTTGGTAATTTTCCATGTGCATTAACAAACCTGGTACTTATCATAATTTGTCAGAGTGACATTCTGGTCTTTTCCATTTGGCAATCGCCTTAATTCGGTCGAATGCTGAGAAGTTTCATGCAGTGTCACAAATACAAACAAAAGGATTAGTTTTGTCTGGGGAGAAATATGTGTGTTTTCTTCTGATCCTTATAGCTAAATACACCCTTTGACTTTGGCAGTAAAAGACAGGACATTTTTTAAAGGGGGAAATTCATGGCTGGTGTAAATGGTTGCACCGCCATAGAAGAAATCTTCATCTGAGATTTGGGACATTGGGGGGGGGGGCAGGCAAAAAGAGAGAGAGATTTGCAGAGCAGCATAGACAAAAGGCAATGCCTAACATCCTTAAAATATCAAGAAATAGATCCTAGGCTGGAGCTAAGAAGATGAAGAGGCCATGTAAATAAGAGCCAATCTTATGTATTTCTAATGTTATTTCTTAATCAGGCAGAGGTTCTGTCCTCCATTTTACCACATTGTTTTAACTATGTAAACAGGGGCCCCTTTTCAACAATTAGGGAGATGAACAGGGGTAAAACTTACTGCTTTGTTGTTCAGTGCAAAAAAAAAATTGGGTCTACCTTTTAACCAAAAGATGCCACTTTGGTCTACCTTTTAACCAAAAGATTCCACTTTGGAGAGCCAGTTTGATGTAGTGGTTAAGTGTGTGGGCTCTTATCTGGGAGAACCGGGTTTGATTCCCCACTCCTCCACTTGCACCTGCTAGCATGGCCTTGGGTCAGCCATAGCTCTGGCAGAGGTTGTCCTTGAAAGGGCAGCTGCTGTGAGAGCCCTCTCCAGCCCCACCCACCTCACAGGGTGTCTGTTGTGGGGAAGGGAGATAAAGGAGATTGTGAGCCGCTCTGAGACTCTTCGGAGTGGAGGGCGGGATATAAATCGAATATCTTCTTAATCTTCTTCTTTACACCGTGGCTGCTTTGAACCTAAAAACATACCAACTTGCCGAATATATGACCATATATCACAGAACATCTCATCTAGTTTGGTTCAGAGTTCCTGACAGTTTGAGATGTGATTTTTTTAGTGGTCAGTTTCAAAATGTATATTGAAGGGCTGATTTCTGTTTGTCCTGAGACCTGTAAAAACTCTTGGTGTTGCTTGCCAAAATGACAGCAGCAGGAAAGTCAAGTCCTCGCCTGGAGTTCCTACTGATGGGAAGAGTCTGCAGCCCAAGGTGCTGTGGGTGGGCTGGCTGGGTGCAAATGACACACCAAATGAAGGTGATGCATAAATAGGAAAGTCCAGCCATCTTACAGGTTGTTTCCTTCCCATTTTGTCAGTATTTGCGGAAGTCTCGAATGTTCCATTCCATTCCAGCATTGAAATACTGCTCCTCCATCTACACATATTGAGCCACAGAGTAGCCCTCTCCCTCCTGGAGCTCCATTCCTTTCTAAGGATGAGTTCATGTATGAATATTCATCATTCTGTGACTACAATGAGAGATGACTAACATGTGACAAACCATAGCTACGGAAATGAGCCAGCTCCCATTAGGAGAGCCCTCCATGTATTCATTTGTTCAGTCCCACCTTTAGCTCAGTTCTTGGTGATACTGGAATGTTAGAGCCCCCAGAACTGAGGAGATTTCTGCAGAAACAGGCTAACTAACTAGCTGAGCATTAGGCAAGGATGTGGAAAGATTTCTGACCACCTCCACTTGCTCCCTTTCTCTCCTTGTGCTCCAGGGATGATTCAGGCTTGCGTAAGTAACTGAAACATGTGAGGATAGTACAGAAGCTGAATTAGTCACCATCACTAATTTACAATGTCCTATTCAGGAAAATGAAAAATCATTATCAGGACTGCAAATATGGTTTGTGTTACTGCAAGACAAATGAAGTGTCTTTTTTTAAAAAAGAACAAAATAACGTTTTTTTTTAAAAAAAAATTGTATTGCAACACCCAGCCATCTATTAAACATTTATAAAATTTTATAGCAAAGGTGAACAATATCTATGGATGTTCATGTGAACAGAAGGGGCTCTTTGCCTTTGGGAATATCCCTGAATATTTTCTACCATCTCTCAACTGAATAAATATATTTGGATATTTTTGACTTCTTGTCTCAGCAATTCTCAAGCTTTTAGCAACTCAGTGTTTTAATCAGGACTTTTTTGGTAGAAAAAGCCCAACAGGAATTCATTTGCATATTAGGCCACACCCCCTGGTGTTAAGCCAGTCTGAACTGCGTTCCTGTGCATTCCTGCTTAAAAAAAAAAAAGTCCTTGCTTTTAATGTTGAAAGATTCTGATAGTTCATTGTTCGCCATTCAGATTCTAAACTACAGTCAACAGATTCCAGACTGGCTTGTATTTTATCCAAATCTGTTTGGATTCATCCAGATGACTCAGCTAAGGGACTCACAGGTATTGTTTGTCAGAAAGAAATTGACTTCAATCTAAAGGTTTCTTGCTGTGTCCTTCCAAGGCCTGGGTCACACAACTATATACATAGCTTAGTGATTCAGTAACCATTTAAACACAAAGCTGCTGTGACAGACTCAGGAACTTAGCCTGAGAGGTGAGGAACAGGCTTGCAGCTATTGGCTGGAACGTTGCCCTAGCAACGAAAAAGTAACAAATGAGATTTGCTTAGCAGTGGAACACCTCAGGATTTGAGTCTTAGCTGAGAAGTCTTCGAGTTAGGTCTTCAGAGAAGGAGTCTGAAGGGAAGACTGTGGGCTTAGGCCGGTCAGTTGTAAAGGCAGCTGGACAAGGGGGCTGAGAGCAGCCAGTGAGGCTGGGCTCCTTGTGGGAGACACAGCTGTGTAGTCTCTGTATGGAAGAGAGAGCTTTAAGGCAGTTTGAAACTCTCTGAGGGAGATCTGCCAGCACATCAGGCAGTCTCCTGTGTACAAACTAAGATCACTAAAAGACACACTAAAGGGGGAACTGGATTCTGGTGGTCAGCAGGGTTACCCAAGACCAGTAGACTAGCTGTGGAGCTGAGACGCATCAGTATTGAGGGGTGTGAGTCCTGGAAGTTAGCTAGTGGAGTGTCTGTGAGGGAGAATATACTGGCACCAGTCAGGAGTTCTATATGTGTGTGTGAGGAGTGATGGTAGTTTGTTATTGTTATGATTTATGTAGCCAGAGAACAGGGCTATTACAACTGAACTAACAGCGTTCTGAGTGCCCAGAAGGCACTGCCTGCCTGAAGTAGAATTTAGTAGGATTCTGAAACCTGCCTGTTTATTGTTATTTTAAAGATCTTCCGCCAAAGTTATTGTTATATTTCACCTCAGTCTAATAAACTCTCTACTCTCAGTAATTGATTTATTCTGCCAACCATCTGTCAACTGATTTGGCTTTTGAATATTGAACAGTTATAATCAATAGTATTTTATCCCTCTCCCTTGCCTTTTGTTATAAATATTTTTGTGGTTTTTGACTGTAAAACCATCTGGTGCCAATTTTTGAGTGTTCTGACAGGATTTCTGTGAGTGTGACTGAGGGAAGGTGACTGGGGAGAAATTTAAAGTGGTCGCCCTCCCAAGTAGGCTCTGACCGGCTCCCTCACAGCTGCCTTATATGAAATCAAACCATTGAGGTCTTTCACATCCGCTACTACCTGAGTCTTTTAAACGGAGATGCCAAGAGTTGAATCTGGAACTTTGTGCATGAAAACAGATACTCTACCACTAAGCCAGGCTTATCCCCTTGAATCAGGATTCATAAACCTGACTGTATACAAGATTTCTTCAAAATGTATTTTTCCTAGAATACCTTCACCAGCTTTAGAAAAAGTTCATGCTTACACCAACTACATCACATATTGTTATGATGGCTTTCTTTTTTACCCCCTGCCTCAGGATGTCTGCCAGTAAGATGTGGATCCTGAAGAATATTGCAGTATTCTTCACTAATGTTCTATGGTCATGACCTCAGTGCTGGGCCCAGAAAAAAAGCCATAACATCTGTGTTGGCTTTCCGCTACAGAAGGTCAGAGATTATCAGTTTTCTTGGTTGTGCTCCAATACCAAAACCAAACAGATGCTTGGCTCAAAGCAATTAAGTAGGAGAGGGTTTCTTGGTTTTGAGACCTGGTCCCAAGATTGAGAAGACTAAGAACTGGTCTGTACACAATGTACTTACTTATTGATAACATTCTTTTCACCCAGTTTAGCACCCTTTATGAAAAAGAAGAATTGCACATTTATACCCTGCCCTTCTCCCTGAATCAGAGACTCAGAGCAGCTTACAATCTCCTATACCTTCTTCCCCCACAACAGCCACCCTGTGAGGTGGGTGGGGCTGAGAGGGCTCTCACAGCAGCTGCCCTTTCAAGGACTACCTCTGCCAGAGCTATGGCTAACCCAAGACCATTCCAGCAGGTGCAAGTGGCGGAGTGGGGAATCAAACCCAGTTCTCCCAGATAAAAGTCCACACACTTAACCACTACACCAAACTGGCTCTCACTACACCAAACTGGCTCTTGCACAAGTTGTCCCAGAGCTGCGAGTTGGTGCGCTGTTGTCCTGCGATAAGCAGAAATCGCGTGGAAGAAGATCTCACTTGCTGTGGAAGAGTGCTGCCCCAACTTGCAGCTCCGGGGCAACTTGTGCAGAAATGGAGAGGAGCCCTGGGAACAAAAGGGCTCTCCACCCAGAACAAACCTCGTGTGAAATAGGTCAAGGTTTCACAGGCTCAATTTCTCTATGGCTGCTGTTAACAATGACGGAATTGGACCAGTTCATTATGTAGTAACCTGAAGACTGATTGACTGGAATCTTTGATTGCTCTGGACTTTTCTTAGAGAAAGCAGACTGCATAGTTTTCATTTTCTTTCTGTCTGGTGAAGTTTTTTTTTAAAAAGAAAAAATCTTGGCTACTGCAGTGGGAACCACACAGAGGCTAAATGAATGGAAAACTTCTTTAATGCTGTGTCACCACTTCCTGTGACCTGAAGCCCAGATTTATATCACATACTCTTTTGCATTACAGTAAAGCCTAAATTATCCCAAGTCTTTAGGAATGGTAAAAGTACACAATACAGTGTTGGAGATAATGATTTCTGGGAAGGGTACTCAGTAGTTCTCTCAATGGGCAGTTCTCAATGGAGGGAAGTAAGCAGTGGGGTTCCACAAGAATCAATGTAAGTAGGGACCGGGCTTTTTAATTTGTTCATAAATGATCTGGAACTAGGGGTGAGCCATGCAGTGACCAAAATTTGCACACGAAACAAAATAATTCAAGGTTGACCTTGAAGAGTTTCAAGAAGACCTCCACAAACTGGGTGAATGGGTAACAATGTGGCAAATGAAATTCAATGTTGCTAAGTGTAAAGTTACGTACATTGGGAGGAAAATAATCCCAACTTTAAGTATATGGTCTGAATTTGCTGAGTGAGATCTTGAGAGGGAAAAAAGACCTTGAGATTATACTGGATATCTCAATGAAAATGTCAAAACCAGTTTGCTGCAGCAGTGAAAAAGGCAAACTGGGGATTATTAGGATAGGGGATGAAAACAAAGCAGCCAATATTATAATGGTCCTATATTGATCTATACTAGTGTGGAATACTGTGCGCTGTTCTGATCACTTTATCTCAAAAAGGAGCTGGAAAAAGTACAGAAGAGGATAACCAAGATGATGAAGGTTCAGAACACCTTTCCCTATGAGAAAAGGCTGAAGAGTCTGGAACTTTTCGGTTTAGAAAAGAGACTAAGGGAGAACACTATACAGATTTATAAAATTACGCACAACGTACAAAGAATGGAAAGAGAACTCCCCCACAGCCCATCAAAAAAAATACTAGAATTTGGGGGCATCTAATGAAGTTGATGGCAGTAGGTTCTGGACCAGGGCTGTCCCTAGACTGTTTGGCACCCTAGACAAGGCTAACTTCTGGCACTCCCCTCCTCTGCGCTGATAATGTCACCGAGTCACCTGGGGGTGCCCAATTCAGCACCTCCAGAAGGCCAACACCCTAGGCAATTGCCTAGTTTGCCTACTGGCAGGACCAACCCTGTTCAGGATGGACAAAAGAAATTTTTTTTTTAACCCAATGAGCATTAAAATGTGGAATTCACTGCCAGAGGACATAGTGATGGCTACAGACATAGGTGACTTTAGAATGGGATAAGATAGGTATTAACCATGATGACTAAAGGGAACATCCATGTTCAAAGGCAGTGAACCTCTACATATCAGTGCTAGGGGAAAACATCAGGAAAAGCCCCAGCTTCTATGCCCTGTTGTGTTCGCGAAGCCAAGCCGAGAGAGAGAGAGAGGAACTGGTTTGCCACTGAGTCAGACACAATGCTGAACTAGATGGACCACTGGTCTGATCCATCAGGGCTCTTCTTATGTAGTACCAAACTTATTAGCCAGTGTCTTACTCCAAAAACTTCATAGGCTGGTCTCTTACATATTTGCAGAGGGATGCTGTTTTGCTCATGCAGCTATATAATACTTTCTAGGTGGCTTGAGGCACAGGGGTAGATTATATTTGAGATGTAATGTGTAATTTGGCCCTGAATCCCCCAAGACTGTCTGAAAAAGAAGAACCTGTTTTGTGTGTGAGAGAGAGAGAGAAAGAGAGAGAGAGAGAGAGAGAGAGAGAGAACTGGGCTGGGAGGTTGCTTAGATTACCTTGGATAGCAAAGTAGCTTGGAAAACAGCAATTTTGAAAGAACAAATGTATGATGGAGAAAGGGTTAAGCAGATTCTTTCCTGCTCACATGCATGCTGGTCCTCTGTTCCAATCTCCCATGGGAGCTTAATCTTAAATTAAGAACAGGAGAAAGACTCACAGAACTGCAAATAATATGTAATTTGGCCCTTAGATTATCTCCAAAATGCTACAGGAAACATTTGTTTATTTTAATCCTACCATTTCTCCAAGGAGTTCAGAATGGTGGTGTTGATCCTCTCTCTTCCAATGCACGCAAAAAGTAAGCCCCCCCCATTTTTTTACCCTGAGTTCAGTGCAAAATGAATAATTCTTCCCCACCACCTGCTGATCCTCATAACAACCTTGCATGGTAGGATAGGCAGCAAACATGGCAGTTTTCGCGCAGCAAACGGAAACCACTAAAAACCAATTTCTGTTTGCTGCGCAAAACCCATGATGTTTGCTGAAGCCCCAACGCAAATAGTGGGAAATCGGGAGGACGCCGCGCGGAGAAGATGGACATGAGAGTGGAGCAAGGTGAGTGCGAAATTGGTCTGAGATTGGCCTAAAGTTATCCAATGAGACTTCTGGCTTTGCAGTACCAGTCTATCCACTCCATCATGCCAGTTCTCAGCATCTGATCAAGCAATCACAGAAGCCATGGACTAGAGTAGAAGACCCTACTAGCAGCAAGGGGAATCTTGGAAACCTGTCCTCTAGCTGCATCAGTCCCAAGCTAAACTTCTATTTCTCACCTTACTGCAAGTATTTTAGCCAGGGCACGGCCAGAGGCACAAGGTTTTGGGTAACAACAAAAGGCTCTTGACTCACAGCCTGTGGCCCTGAATTGAGAGAAAAGTGGCACAGAAATGAACAAACAACCCCTGTTCTCTCATAAGCAAGCAAAAGTGGCATGAGCTGCTAGACCTCACATCCCAGTAACTGCTGAAGAGAGCAGAACAGTATCATTGCCACCCTATATTCTGAACTCATAGTAACAGCAGAGTCTCAATTATTTTTAACAGTTAAGAAAGATGCTTTTACACATTAGTCTCCTACTTTGACATAGTTATTGCTCCACAGCCCCACCCCCACCAGCTCCACAGCTCCACCACCCCCCGCCCCAGTAATTAAATCCAAACATATTGTGACCAATACTGCCTCTAAGCTGTGGAGTCTTGTGCAAAAATTCTACTTCATGAGCTACTGGCATTACATTCGTGAGATACTGCATACATTAGTCTGCTCTGCGGCTATTTTTCCTGAGCTAAGCTCACACTAACTCAGCTTAGAGGGAACACTGATTGTGACCCATAACCAGGGCATTTTTTCTGGAAAAAGAAGTGCCAGAAGAAGAAGAAGATATTGGATTTATATCCTGCCCTCCACTCTGAATCTCAGAGTCTCAGAGCAGCTCACAATTTCCTTTACCTTCCTCCCTCACAACAGACACCCTGCGAGGTGGGTGGGGCTGAGAGGACTCTCACAGCAGCTGCGCTTTCAAGGACTACCTCTGCCAGAGCTATGGCTGACCCAAGGCCATTCCAGCAGGTTCAAGTGGAGGAGTGGGGAATCAAACCCAGTTCTCCCAGATAAAAGTCCACACACTTAACCACTACACCAAACTGGCTCAGAACTCTCAAGAGGGAAATGTAGGAGAAACACATAGGTGCCCCTCATGAACTTTTAAACATTTTTTGAGAATTTTGTTCCCATGAAGAGTTTCCAGAACTCCATTCCACTGTGGATATTTCTAACTTGCTTTTCTCCCCAACGGGATCCTAAGTGGCTTACAACATTTGCCCCTCCTCCCATTTTGTTCTCACACAACAGCCCCTTGAGATGAGTTAGGTTGGGAAAGAGCCACTGGCTCATGGTCTCCCATTGAACGTACAAGGCAGAGTGGAGATTTGATCTTGGGTCTCCCAGAGGTTAGTTCAGCACTCTAACCACTATACCACACCAGCCATCTATAAATGCAGCTTCTATGCTCTACAAGCATTTAAAAACAGGCAACTTCATGACATTGTGAATATAGCTTCTGGAAAAGCTAATTGCTCTTCTGTATCACCCTGTTAATTTCTAAAGCAAATTTTAGCACACATGAAGTGTGCATGTGGGTAAAATGTTGGGGAAAGGCTGCTTCTGCTTTCATCATTTCAGAGAATATGTGGTAACTTTTGAGAACCCATCACAGAGCCATGACAGTAGAGAGAATTTGTCCTGGTGTTTTAAATGGCCAGTCATCAAAACAGGGAAATGTCTTGTGTAAACAGGCAGTTCAGATGAAGGTTACACAACTGGCCCTTTAACAAGGACAGCAAAGGAGAAAGGGAAACAATGGTTCACTTGATGACTTAAACCCCAACCTCAAGAGCTCTAAAAAGCACATTTATGTGATCCCACACTAATAAGAACATCCTGAACTGCTTGGAAAATGACTGGATGAGACCATCAGTTCATACTTCCTGGCCTACTTCTTGAACAGACAGCAATGATGATGCATGGCCATATTTTGCCAGTTTTCTATAGTCCCATTTCCTGAAATACCCAATTACAGTGACTCATGCTGCCATCCTCTTCTATGCTACAAGTCAACTAAAACCATTGGGGATGCCTTGCTGACTAATGGGGATGACCCTGGGTGGAGGAAATGAGGTCCTTGTGTGAAAAAACCCTCTTTGTCAGAAATCCTCCCTCAGCACTGCCCTGCTGACTTTCTGTGAGGAACAGCTGGAACTGATTTTGGAGTGCTAAATGTACCCCTGTAAATTGACCAATGGGTTGATGGGATGTTGAGTTTGGCATAGTATATGGTTAGTATTTGGATGAAAGATCTCCAAGGAATTCCTGGGTTGTGATGGGCAAACCACTTCTGTTAGCCCCTTGCCTTGAAAACCCTATGGGGTCCCCATAAGTTGGCTGCAGCTTGACAGCACATTGCATAAGAACATAAGAGAAGCCATGTTGGATCAGGGCAATGGCCCATCCAGTCCAACACTCTGTATCACACAGTGGCCATAATTATACACACACACACTGTGACTAATAGCCACTGATGGACCTCTGCTCCATATTTTTATCCAATCCCCTTTTGAATCTGGCTATGCTTGTAGCCGCCACCACCTCCTGTGGCAGAGAATTCCACATGTTAATCACCCTTTGGATGAAGAAGTACTTACTTTTATCCATTTTAACCTGACTGCTCAGCAATTTCATTGAATGCCCACGAGTTCTTGTATTGTGAGAAAGGGAGAAAAGGACTTCTTTCTCTGCTTTCTCCATCCCATGCATAATCTTGTAAACCTCTATCATGTCACCCCACAGTTGACGTTTCTCCAAGCTAAAGAGCCCCAAGCATTTTAACCTTTCTTCATAGGGAAAGTGTTAGAAACCTTTAATCATTCTAGTTGCCCTTTTCTGGACTTTTCCAATGTTATAATATCCTTTTTGAGGTGCAGTGACCAGAATTGCACACAGTATTCCAAATGAGACTGCACCATCGATTTATACAGGGGCATTATGATACTGGCTGATTTGTTTTCAATTCCCTTCCTAATAATTCCCAGCATGGTGTTGGCCTTTTTTATTGCAATTGCATACTGCCTTGACATTTTCAGTGAGTTATCTACCATGACCCCGAGATCTCTCTCTTGGTCAGTCTCTGCCAGTTCACACCCCATCAACTTGTATTTGTAGCTGGGATTCTTGGCCCCAATGTGCTTTACTTTGCACTTGGCCACATTGAACCTCATCTGCCACGTTGACGCCCACTCACCCAGCCTCAACAGATCCCTTTGGAGTGCCTCACAATCCTCTCTGGTTCTCACCACCCTGAACAATTTAGTGTCATCTGCAAACCTGGCCACTTCACTGCTTACTCCCAACTCCAGATCATTAATGAACAAGTTAAAGAGCATGGGACCCAATACTAAGCCCTGTGGCACCCCACTGCTTACCGTCTTCCACTGAGAAGACTGCCCATTTATACTCACTCTCTGCTTCCTATTAATTAGCCAGTTTTTGATCCACAAGAGGACCTGTCCATTTACTCCATGACTCTCGAGCTTACTAAGGAGCCTTTGATGAGGAACTTTATCAAAAGCTTTCTGGAAGTCAAGGTAAACAACATCTATTGGGTCCCCTTTGTCCACATGCTTGTTCACCCCCTCAAAGAACTGTAACAGGTTAGTGAGGCAAGATCTTCCCTTACAGAACCCGTGCTGAGTCCTCTTCAATAACTTGCACATGTCTGTCTGTCTATGAGAGGGTGAATGTACAATAAAAACAATAATGCAAATGTTTACTTTTGCATCTCAAATATATTCAGAGAGTTCTATCCACAAAAAATGCTTCCATCCTCAACCTGAAAGGAAAATACAAACATTTCCTAAAAGCCTCATCACCAGCCTTTTATTTAATTTCTTGAGCTTCTTGGAGAACAGGAGAGGTGCCGGAAGACTGGAGGCAGGCAAATGTTGTCCCTATCTTCAAGAAGGGGAATAAGGAGGATCCGGGTAACTATTTGACGTCTATAGCTTGACGTCTATACCTGGAAAAGTTTTAGAACAAATCATCAAACAGTCAGTCCTGGAATATTTAGAAAGGATGGCTGTGATTACTAAGAACAGACATGGGTTTCTAAAGAACAAGTCATGTCAGACTAACCTTATCTCTTTTTCTGAGAAAGTGACTACCTTGCTGGATCAGGGGAGTTAGGGTGGCCAGACCGTCCCGGTCTCCCGGGACTTTCCCGGTTCTGGCCACCAATTCCCGGCTCCCGGGCTGGCTATACCGGGACCATTAGAAGTCCCAGTATAGCCAGCGGGGAGCCGGCGGGCCGCGCGTGGGGGCGGGGAAGGCGGGGAGTGAGGGAGCCAGCGTCCCTGCGTGTGCGCACGGCAGTGTGCGCACGCGCAGGGACGCTGGCTCCCTCACTCGCCGCCTTCCCCGGCCGCGCGCGGGGCCCGGCGGCGGTGGCGGAGGCCGGGGAGGCCGCCGCAGGTCCCTGGATGGCCTCCAGAGGCCCGCAGAGGTCGCGGAAAGGCCGCCGCGGGTCCCTGGAGGGCCTCCAGAGGCCCGCGGAGGTCGCGGAGAGGCCGCCGCGGGTCCCTGGAGGGCCTCCAGAGGCCCGCAGAGGCTGCGGAGAGGCCGCCGCGGGTCCCTGGAGGCCCTCCAGAGGCCAGCGGAGGCCGCGGAGAGGCCGGCGCTGGTCCCTGGAGGCCCTCCAGAGACCAGCGCTGGCCTCTCCGCCGCCTCCCCAGCTGCCGCAGCCACCGCCAGCCCCGCCAGCAGCACCAGCCGCCTGGAACAAGGTAAGCCGGGGGGGGGGGCGAAAGCGGGGGGGGGGCGGCTGGCGGGAGGGGGCGGCCGGCCTTCCTTCCTTTCTTCCCTCCCTCCCTCCTTCCCTCCTCCC
Organism: Heteronotia binoei; assembly: GCF_032191835.1. Taxonomy (NCBI): domain Eukaryota; kingdom Metazoa; phylum Chordata; class Lepidosauria; order Squamata; family Gekkonidae; genus Heteronotia; species Heteronotia binoei. Next base: position 220,409,992 of record NC_083223.1, read on the forward strand.
TCCTTCCCTCCTTCCTTTCTTCCTTCCTTCCTTTCCTCCCTCCTCCTCCCTTCCTTCCTTTCTTCCTTCCCTCCTTCCCTCCCTCCCTCCCTCCTCCCTTCCTTCCCTCCCTCCCTCCTCCCTTCCTTCCTTCCCTCCTTCCTTTCTTCCTTCCTTCCCTCCCTCCCTCCCTCCTTCCTTCCCTCCTCCCTTCCCTCCCTCCCTCCTCCCTCCCTCCCTCCTTCCTTTCTTCCTTCCTTCCCTCCCTCCTCCCTTCCTTCCTTCCTTCCTTTCTTCCTTCCTTCCCTCCCTCCCTCCTTCCCTCCTTCCTCCCTCCCTCCTTCCTTCCTTCCCTCCCTCCCTCCTCCCTTCCTCCCTTTCTTCCTTCCTTCCTTCCCTCCTTCCCTCCCTCCCTTCCCTCCCTCTCTCCCTCCTTCCTTCTCCTCCTCCCTTCCCTCCTCCTTCCCTCCCTCCTCCCTCCTTCCTCCCTCCTTCCTTCCCTCCCTCCCTCCCTCCTTCCCTCCTTCCTCCCTCCTTCCTTCCTTCCTTCCTTCCTTCCTTCCTTCCTTCCTTCCTTCCTTCCTTCCTTCCTTCCTTCCTTCCTTCCTTCCCTCCCTCCTCCCTTCCTTCCTTCCTTCCCTCCCTCCTCCCTTCCTTCCTTCCTTCCTTCCTTCCTTCCTTCCTTCCTTCCCTCCTTCCTTCCTTCCTTCCCTCCCTCCCTTCTCCCTTCCTTCCCTTCCTTCCCTCCCTCCTCCCTTCCTTCCTTTCTTCCTTCCCTCCCTCCCTCCTCCCTCCCTTCCTTCCTTCCCTCCTTCCCTCCCTCCCTCCTCCCTTCCTTCCCTCCCTCCCTCCCTCCTTCCTTCCTTCCTTCCTTCCTTCCTTCCTTCCTTCCTTCCCTCCTTCCACCTTCCTCCCTCCCTCCCTCCCTCCCTCCCTCCCTCTGGCCACCCCTGGAGTAGACAATACTGACTTTGGTGGACCCAAGCACTGATTCAGTGTAAGGGAGCTTTGTGTTTGTGACTGGACTAGACAATACTGACTTTGGTGGACCCAAGCACTGATTCAGTGTAAGGGAGCTTTGTGTTTGTGACTGGACTAGACAATACTGACTTTCGTGGACCCAAGCACTGATTCAGTGTAAGGGAGCTTTGTGTTTGTGACTGGACTAGACAATACTGACTTTCGTGGACCCAAGCACTGATTCAGTGTAAGGGAGCTTTGTGTTTGTGTCTTCTGGTGCAATTTTGTTCTCAGATCCTGTATTTACTTCATCAGTACATGGGATAAGGCACTTTCTCAACTGTGCTGCATAATGCAGCCTATTTATTTTGTCCTGTTTGCTCTGTTGGCTCTATCTGCGCCAGCTTCATCACTTTCGGGGTGTGGATCCCCCAGTGGGGTGGTCTCCCGACTCCCTCCGCCAGCTGTTTCTGATAGCCCTGCGCCCCCTCTTTCATTTGATATGTGTCCCGTGCGGGTGCCACCCTCCCGCCGGGAGATGCCGCAAAATGAGCCCCCTTGAGGCTTATGGCGGCAGGGCTCGGGGGAAGCGAGCTAGACTGCTGTTCTTTTGAGGGGTTATAGAGTGTTTCGAGCCCGTCCCTGTGGCATCGGTCCCATCGTTGTGGGGCCCAGGGGGCCGGCGCAGCGGCACGCTGAAGCAGCCTGTCGGTCACTTCCGGGTTCCTGTCCTGCATCTTGACCTGTGTTATTAGTGACAGGCTGCTTTGGCGTGCCGCTGCGCCGGCCCCCTGGGTCCCACAACGATGGGACCGATGCCACAGGGACGGGCTCGAAACACTCTATAACCCCTCAAAAGAACAGCAGTCTAGCTCGCTTCCCCCGAGCCCTGCCGCCATAAGCCTCAAGGGGGCTCATTTTGCGGCATCTCCTGGCAGGAGGGTGGCACCCGCATGGGACACATATCAAATGAAAGAGGGGGCGCACGGCTATCAGAAACAGCCGGCGGAGGGAGTCGCGAGACCACCCCACTGGGGGATCCACACCCCGAAAGTGATGAAGGTGGCGCAGATAGAGAGCCAACAGAGCAAACAGGACAAAATAAATAGGCTGCATTATGCAGCACAGTCTCACTGGAATCTGACTGGCTTCTCAGTGTGGAACCCGTTCTCTCTAGTCTTCTCACTTTGAAAAAAGTAAAAAAAGAGTTTTATTTAACTTTATTTCCCCCTTTCCCTCTCTATAAATAATCTTGGTGTTTCTGGCGGTGATATTTGGGGGATTTTTGGGGACGTCACAGGAAGTGCTGTGAAGTCACTTCCTGTTTCCAGCAGTGGCATTTTGGGGAAATGATGTCATTTGGGGGAAATGATGTCACAGGAAGTGATGTCACTTCCTGCTTCCGGCAGGTGGCGCGGGGAAATGATGTCACAGGGAGTGATGTCACTTCCCGTTTCCGGCAGGTGGCGCAGGGGAAGTGATGTCACAGGAAGTGATGTCACTTCCTGTTTCCGGCGGTGGCATGGCATCACCGGAAGTGCCGTCACCGGAAGTGACGTCACTTCCTGTTTCCGGCCCTACCTTCCCCCTCCCAAAGGTGTCCCTGGCTGGCCTTCAGACATTATGGCCACCCTAAGGGGAATGCTGTAGACATGGTTTATCTTGATTTCAGTAAGGCTTTTGATAAGGTTCCACATACAATCCTTGTTGACAAGTTGGTAAGATGTGGTTTGGAACCTGTTACCATTAGGTGGATGACAGATCACACCAAAGAGTGTGGTTGACAGATAACTGGTTGACAGATCACACCCAGAGAGTGCTTATGAACATATGAACATATGAAGCTGCCTTATACTAAATCAGACCCTTGGTCCATCAAAGTCAGTATTGTCTTCTCAGACTGGCAGCGGCTCTCCAGGGTCTCAAGCTGAGGTTTTTCACACCTATTTGCCTGGACCCTTTTTTGGAGATGCCAGGGATTGAACCTGGGACCTTCTGCTTCCCAAGCAGATGCTCTACCACTGAGCTACCGTCCCTCCCCATTGTGAATGGTTCCTCATCCTCTTGGTGTGGAGTGCCTCAAGGATCTGTCCTAGGACCTGCTTTGTTCAACATCTTTATAAATGATTTGGATGAAGGAATAGAGGGAATGCTTATTAAATTTGCAGATGACACTAAATTGGGAGGGGTTGCAAATACAGTAGAAGACAGAAACAGGATCCAGGATGATCTTGACAGGCTGGAAAACTGGGCTGGAACCAATAAAATGAATTTTAACAGGGATAAATGTAAAGTTCTGCATTTAGGTAGGAAAAATCCAATGCATGGTTATAGGATGGGGGAGACTTGTCTTAGCAGTAGTAAGTGCGAAAAGGATCTAGGGGTTTTAGTGGATCATACGCCAAACTTGAGTCAAGAGTGTGATGTGGTGACTAAAAAGACAAATGCAATTTTGGGCTGTATCAACAGAAGTATAGTGTCCAGATCACGTGATGTGATGGTATTGCTTTACTCGGCTCTGGTAAGACCTCACCTGGAGTATTATGTTCAGTTTGGGGCACTACATTTTAAGAAGAATTTAGACAAGCTGGAATGGGTCCAGAGGAGGGCAACGATGATGGTAAGGGGTCAGGAGACCAAGTCCTATGAAGGAGCTGGGGATGTTTAGCCTGGAGAGGAGGCGACTGATATGATCACCATCTTTAAGTACCTGAAGGGCTGTCATATAGAGGATCATGTGGAATTGTTTTCATTGACCCCAGAAGGTAGGACCAGAACCAATGGGTTGAAATTAAATCAAAAGAGTTTTCGGCTCAACATTAAGAAGAACTTCTTGACCGTTAGAGCAGTTCCTCAATGGAACAGGCTTCCTCAGGAGGTGGTGGGCTCTCCTTCCTTGGAGGTTTTTAAACAGAGGCTAGATGGCCATCTGACAGCAATGCAGATCCTGTGAATTTGGGAGGGGGGTGTATTTGTGAGTTTCCTTAATTGTGCAAGGGGTTGGACTAGATGACCCTGGAAGTCCCTTCCAACTCTATGATTCTATGAGATTGTAAGCCGCCTGAGACTCTGATGAAGGGCAGAGTATAAACCCAATCACCTCCTCCTCCTTCTATCAGCATCTTCCAGGAGGTGCTAAGTATTGTTTGAATATTTATCATCTTTTTTTGGTTTGGTTGTAACTCTGTTTTTATATGTCACTATTTTAACTTGCTTAAATTATTGTTGTTTTAATAAGTAATTCTTTTTTGTGCTAATTGATATGTTACGACCTGCCCTGAGCCCGTTGGGGTGTGTGTGGGGGGGGGGAAGGGTGGGTTATAAAATAGATAAATAAATACTGCCTGCACATATCCTCTTATGTATGAACAGCAGTTAGAGAATTCTTTTCGAAAAATGAATACAAGCCACTGTGCACAGTGTCCATATGTGCACTGAATATACCTGCCTTTCTAAGGATGTGGAATTTTGAAAATTCCTTGGATTTGAAACTGGATATAATTTTGCTGAAAACTGCATTGTGCAGGGGGTTGGACTAGATGACGCTGGAGGTCCCTTCCAACTCTATGATTCTAAGTTTAAAAAACCCCATCAATGAAATTATTAATATAAAATAAAAAAGACAGCAGAGAGGAAAGGAAGTGAGTGCATGTCTACTAAAAATGTAAATTGTTTTTTTAAGATCAGCCACGTATGGCTGCATATTAATCACTGATGAGTTGTTCATATTCAAGTTTGGCAAAAGCAAAATTCAAGGGGGTTGTGGTCTATCATTTTATCTTCTTATGTTAAGAAACTGTCTTCCAAAGTTCACAATTTCAAAAAAATATATGATTAAGCCTGCAATGTACTTTCCAACTTAATGGGAGTCATTGAAAGTGATTTTGAAGATTAATAGCCCAGTCCTGTGAGCTGCTTTGCTGAGAGAGTGGATCCATTTACATAACCGTTTCTGAGCTAGAAGAATCATTCCCAAGGTCACCTTCCTATTCAGTTTTTAAGTGACATGGTATTGGACAGAAATAAAATTACTGTAAAATAAAATCATATCCTGAAACATGCTTACATCCAACATCAAGTCCCATTGATTTCCATGCTAGAATTCAGCCTGTGCTTAAATCTTGCCATCGGAGATCCATGTTACTTTCAAGAACAGACATCTGACAGGGTTTTTTTTAAAAAAAATTACGAGTGCCAAATGATGAGATTAGAATTATTTACAATTATTTTTGTAATTTGACAATTACAGGGTTTCCCCCACAAACTCTAAATGCAAAATGTCATTTGCTTTAAAAACAAATAAAAGAGCATGTGCAGAGCATTTCCTTCACTTTACATGAGAGCAATGCTTCTAAACCATGTATCTTGCAATGAGCCTTGAATTTCTCTTTTAAGTTAAGCACTGTTCAGTAGAAACCTTACATATGATCATGCTCTGAAATGTGCAGCAGGAAAACCCCAAACCTGCCATTCTTCTAAGGATTCCCTAAGCATCCTCTTATGATTCATTGTTATTAAATTGAAAATAATTACCTATATCAATAAAAATTAAAACCTGTGCTTTTTTAAAAAAAGGCTCCCTAGTTTATCTTTATTCTCATTCTGCACCTGTCACTAGGATAATCTCTTTGCAGTTCATTTGTATAGAAGTAAAGGCTTGCCAGCACAAAGCAGATATGACAGACCTCATGAAAAGGCCCTGGGAATTTAGCTTATCTTCCCGCATTAGACTCAGCTGTAAAATCAAGTGCGGAAGCTTGCATAAAGTATTTATACCTGCCAGATGAGCTGAGAAGGAAGAACAGCTTGGAGAGAACAAGAAGAGCACATTAACAGTGCCATTCTGAGCAGAGTTATACCCTTCTGAGTCCATTGAAGCCAATAGGCGGGGAAGGCTGTAACTTTGCTTGAAAAGGTAAAGGTAGTCCCCTGCACAAGCGCCAGTTGTTTCCGACTCTGGGATGATGTCGCTTTCACAACGTTTTCACGGCAGACTTTTTACAGGGTGGTTTGCCATTGCTTTGCTTAGGATGTTGCAATTAAGCTGCTGTCCCAGGAGATAAAAAATAAATAAGGTCAAGGACGGTGGTACAAGGACTGCTACTGATCTTGTGCTCTTGTTGAAGGGGCATTGAAAGACCAACAGATTTAGGAATGGAATTTTTAGCTGAGTAATAAAACATAAATTTTACTTTACTGGCATCATCAACCTTGGTATTATTTTTATCACTTAGCCACTGGTGGAGCCCTTTTATTTTCTCCAAACCTCAATCCTAGGCACATGCTGATTGGAGAAACTCATCTGGAATTAAGTGGGAATGAATCACATTGACTTCCATGTGACTAACTTTGGAGTAAATATATATAGGGTTGAGCTGCAGGGAAGCACTCCAATGTTCCAGTGTAAAACTGAGGTTGCCAAACTCCAGATAGCACTTGGAGATCTCCCACTGGTATAACTGATCTCCAGACAACCAAGATCAGTTGCTCCTGGAGCAAATGGCTGCTTTGCTGGCTGGGTTCTATGGCATACCATGCTGAGGCCGCTCCCCTCCCAAAAACCCACTCTCCCCAGGCTCCACCCCAAAAATCTCAAGGTATTTCCCTACTCAGAACTTGCAACCATAAGGTAAAGCACATTCAGTTCAACTTGCCTTGTTCTGGAGCAGTACCTAACACAGGGTTCCCCAGCATAGTGCCCATGGGTGTAATGGTGCCCACCAACACCTTTCCTGGTGCATGCCAAGTGTTTTTAGGTATGGCTTTTGTCCATCAAAGCTTTTGATTGGCCATTGGATTGTGCAAATTCCTAAAAATGCTGCTTTGGTGGCAGCTGCCACCACAGCACAAGGATCTTTATTTTGTGAGTGAAGGTGAGCTGAGCTGAGCAACCATTTTGTAGCTGTGCCTACCACACTGTGTCAGAATTCTCAGGATGCCCACAAGCTTAAAAATGTTAGGAATCCCTGACCTAGCAAACGGAGCCTCATTTTTGATTTTTCAAGTGTAACCCCATTGATTTGTGCCAGAGTAGTCTACAGTGAATGTTCTAAGCTTTTAATAGTAATCATCCTCCTCCTCAAAGATACAGCAATGAAATTTGGTCTTAAGAGTGCAGCATTAGCACAGAATACAGGAAATATAGTTGAACAAGAAGAAATCAAGATACCAAGCAACAACAACAACATCAAAACACTGAGCTTTGAAGAAAACAACAAACATCTCGGAATTTTGGAAGATAACAACATCAAACATACTCTTGTTAAGGCAAATATAACTAAAGAGTTGAAAATATATTGGGAACAAAATTAAATGGAAACACCATGGTAAAGGTAATTAACATGTAGGCAGTTCCAGCTCAAAGATGAACAGCTGGAATTATGGATTGGAAACAAGCAGAATTAGGGTTGCCAGTCCCCAGCTGGATAAGGTATATGACTAACCTGTGAGCTCCCTGGTTTCACAATCCCCAGTTGGAGGCAGGGGATCCCTTGATTTGAAGGCCCTCTCCCTGCTACAGGGTCACCAGAAAGCAGGAGGGGGGTGGAAATGTCTGCTGGACACTGTTATACTCTATGGAGACCAGTTCCCATAGGGTATAATGGGGAATTGATCCATGGGTATCTGAATTTTCTGGAGGGGATATTTTTTGAGGTAGATTCACCAAATATTTAGTATAACATCCGTTGCCTCTCCTCAAGACATCCCCCAAGTTTCAAAAAGATTGGACCAGGGGTGCAATTATATGAGTTCCAAAAGGTGTCCTATCCTTCATTATTTCCAAATGGAGGGAAGGCATTTAAAAGGCATGTGGTCCCTTTAAATGTGATGGCCAGAACTCCCTTCAGAGTTCAATCATGCTTGTCACACCCTTGCTGCTGGTTCCACCCCCAAAAGTCTCCTGGCTGCATCCCAAGGTCCCCAGATATTTCTTGAGTAAGACCTGGCAACCCTAAGGCAGAATTAGAAGCAATAGATTGCAGGGCTCACAATATAAATACCATGCATCACTCACTGCATCCTATAAATTATATTGGTCATCTTTACTTACCATGAAAATTAGGTAGAAGAGGTATTCTGAAAACTAACAAGCCATTGAAGAACTGAATGACTATCAGGGTCAGCTCTAGGGTACACAGTGCCCCAGGCAGACTTGCCGTGCCACACCCCCTGTGCCACCGCACCCTGCCACCCCTCCCCTCTTCTCTGCTTGCATGCCCCCTCCCCTCCCTTCTTCTCTCATTTGCAATGCCGCAACATGTCACCATGCTCTACCCCCGCCCCTGGAGCGCTCAGAGGATTCACCCACTTCAACGTGAGCATCTCAGTAGAGTGTTCGCTCTTAAGAGAGTGCATGATGAGACTTCACTCCCCCCTTAGGGGGAGCAAAGTCTTGTCATGCACTCTCTTAAGAGAGAATGCTCTACAGCAATGCCCACGTCAAAGCAGGTAAGGAGGAGGCTGGCATTGCTCCTCTGAGCACACCCTTGGGCCAGGGGGAGCACAGAAGGTGGCCTGCCTCCCACTGTCACTGCCGCCACCAAGGAGAGCCAGCGGACAAGTGTGTGTGTGTGTGGGGGGGAGAATTAGGCATTTGTCTGGGGTACCTGGAGGGGCAGGAAGCCTACTGTATCTAATTTGCTTAGTCAGCAAGCCGGCCCTGATGACTGCACCAAGAAAAGCAGAGAACCTTCTAGGCAAAGTGTGCAAGGGGAACTTAATTCACATTACAGAAACCAAAGAAGATTACAAAAATATTGCAATCAAAACTTACTTTGACAACTGGAAGGAAAAGCAGTTGCATGGGTGATATTTGAAAGACACAGAAAAAATTGATAGTAGAAGTGTCCCCAACATGAGCATATAAAGAAAGAAATCGAAGGAGACATTCTTGCTGCATAAAAGCAGACATTCAAAACAGATAGTATAAAAACCAAGATTCAGAAGGTCAGTGTTGGCCTTGCAAGACGAAGAAGAAGAAGGTATTGGATTTATATCCCGCCCTCCACTCCGAAGAGTCTCAGAGTGGCTCACAATCTCCTTTACCTTCCTCCCCCACAACAGACACCCTGTGAGGTGGGTGGGGCTAGAGAGGGCTCTCACAGCAGCTGCCCTTTCAAGGACAACTCCAGCCAGAGCTATGGCTGACCCAAGGCCATGCTAGCAGGTGCAAGTGGAGGAGTGGGGAATCAAACCCGGTTCTCCCAGATAAGAGTCCGCACACTAAACCACTACACCAAACTGGCTCTTCAGTTTGATGAAATAGTTGACCACATAGGATGAAATAGTTGACCACATAGCCAGGGCCTGCAGTAAAGTTGCTCAAACTGACTAAAGTTACAGCTTTGTTGCACAGGAATCTGTGTGGATGGTCTCTTGGGATGGAGGGCTCTTCTAATTTCTTGTAGGGAGTATCCATTGGCCTGCAGTGACTGGTTGAGGTGGTGTAGTTCCTGCTGGAGTTGGCTTGGTTCACAGATGCGTGATGCTCAGTGGATGAGGGTTTTTTAACTGTACGTTTTTGGCGAGGATGATGATTGGCCACACTGTATTCAGGAAACCCACGCACACCGACCGCTATCTTTTTTATTTTATTTTTATTTATCTGGGATTTATATCCCGCCCTTCCCACCGAGTGGCTCAGGGCGGGATATTCTTATCTAAATAAGAATTCCAATCATCATCCTCGCCAAAAACGTACAGTTGTAATGACCATTCACACCAAATCCCGAGCCACACACAAATGTAGGTACAGCCTTCCTGCCCTACATAAAATCTGTCACCGACCGCATTGGGAAAATTCTCAAACGCCACAATGTTGACACAGTCTTCAAACCCACACAACAGATCCTCCACTTGCTGCGCTTGGCCAAAGATATGAGCGATCCACTTTCAACCCCTGGAGTCTACAAAATACCCTGCTCCTGTGGTGCAGTCTACATTGGCACTACCCAACGCAGTATCAACACCCGCCTCACCGAACACAAGAGACAATCAAATCAAATCAAATTTTATTCTTATATCCCGCCCTCCCCCACCAAAAGGCGGGCTCAGGGCGGCTCACAGACATGACACGTCATGATTCAATTAAAACAAATAAGCAACATTTTAAATATAATACAGTTACATAAATAGATTAAAATAGATAAAAATAGGTGCTATAAATTCTGTCGTCCCAATTACATACTATCAAACATCAGTTACAATTAAGATGGCTAAAGTTACGATGATTTAATCAGTTTAGTCTGGTCCTAATTCAAATGCGAGCTGGAAAAGAGAGGTTTTGCAAGCCCTGCGGAACTGGTTCAGGTCCCGCAGGGCTCGCACCCCCTCTGGGAGTTGGTTCCACCAGCGAGGGGCCATTGATGAAAAGGCTTGCTCCCGAGTTATGTTCATTCTGGCCTCTCTTGGCCCAGGGATTTGTAGGAGGTTTTGGGAGCTAGATCTTAACGTTCTCCTGGGGATATATGGGGAGAGGCGGTCCCTAAGGTAGGCAGGTCCTCGGCCATATAGGGCTTTAAAGGTAATAACCAGCACCTTATAACGAACGCGGTAGACGACCGGTAGCCAATGCAGATCCCGCAGCACAGGCCGCACATGTTCCCACCTAGGTAGTCCCATCAACAGCCTGGCCGCTGCATTCTGCACTACCTGAAGTCTCCGCGTTCGACACAAGGGCAGCCCCATGTAGAGGGCATTGCAGTAGTCTAATCTTGAGGTGACCGTTGCGTGGATCACAGTTGCTAGGTCGTCGCGTTCCAAGAAGGGAGCCAACTGCCTCGCCCTCTTGAGGTGGAAGAAGGCGGATCTTGCGGTGGTAGCTATCTGGGCCTCCATTGATAGCGAGGATTCCAGTAGCACCCCCAGGCTCTTAACCCTGCGCACTGGTATCAGTGGCGCACCGTCAAAAGCCGGCAGAATAATCTCCCCTCCCGGTCCGTCCCGACCCACGCAAAGGACCTCAGTCTTCGTTGGGTTCAACTTCAACCTGCTCAGCCTGAGCCAGCCAGCCACGGCTTGTAACGCCCGGTCCAAATTTGTAGGGACATCACCAGTCCGGCCTTCCATCAGTAGATAGAGCTGGGTATCATCAGCGTACTGATGACAGCCAAGCCCATACCTCCGGGCAAGCTGGGCAAGGGGGCGCATAAAGATATTGAACAATGTCGGGGAGAGAACTGCCCCCTGAGGCACCCCACAATGAAGCGGGTGTCTCTGAGACAGCTTCCCCCCAATTGCCACCCTTTGTCCCCGGTTTTCAAGGAAGGAGGAGAGCCACTGTAAGGCTAGCCCCCGGATTCCTGCGTCGGCGAGGCGGCGGGTCAGCAGTCGCTTGTTTCAGCCAGAAAAATCAGCTGTAGCTGAACATGCACTTCAAGAAGGAGACCACATCATCCACTTTAAAAGAACTGAAGTCCTTTCTACAGCCTCACATTATCATACCCGCCTGAACAGAGAAGCTATTGAGATTTACAAACACCAGCACAACTTTAACAGAAAGGAAGAAAGCATTTCCATCCACCAATCTTGGTACCCAGCTCTGCAAAACACCCTACAGACTATAAATTGCAGAAATTCACAGGACAACCAGCACATTCCACAGAACAATCAGCACAGTCAACAACCATCTTCCTTTTCTTCACACCCCTCCCAACCCTCCCAGCAATTAACACAGAACAATGGTCACATTCAACAGCCAGTTTCCTTATCACTACCCTTCCAGGAAGCCCCACCAAACAATGGGCACATCCACAAACCTATTGCCCTTTCACCACACCCTCTCCAGCCTAGAAATAGCAGCTCTCCAGCAGCCCTGGACTCACTCAATGCACAGCAGCCAAGAAGGTCAGAGTGCCTGCTCCGGTTGCAATGCCACTGAGGATGTTCTCCGCAGTCGAGAACGAAACGTCTGGAAGAAAAACTTTCTCCAGAGAACACAGCACTTGAGCCCAAAAGATTCTACAAACCCTAATGTTTTTTTTCTCATTCATCAACACCTCCACTGCAACATATCTGCCTTCACTGTCCTTAAAAATCAATTTTGGCTCCAATTCTTTTTTTATATAAAAAATTACTCTTTTTTCTTTTCCTTAGCCAATGAAAAGAATTCTTCACCCAAGGATTTGTTCCATAAAAATGTGTAATCCATTTGTTTAATATGTACTTCCTGTAAACAGATTATATTACATTTTTGCTTTTTAATCCAATTATATTACATTTTTGCTTTTCTTTTTTGCGATGAATTTATTCCATTTACATTCCAAGAAATTAATTTGTAATCCATAATGATTCTTCAATTAATCTGTATCTCCAAATTTTTTATTATCTGCAAAAAAACCTTTCCATGCTTTGAGTATCTACTATTGTGATTCTCAGTCTATTATACTCAAAGCTAAGGCCTTCAGGTAGAATCCTTCTGTATCTTATTCCCTTCACCCTTAGCTTATCTGTCAATTTCTTAAATTGTCTCCTGTCACTTAGGACCTTCCTTGGCAGCACCTTCATTATTCTTACTCTGCTTTCCTCCACCACCATTGCTTTTTCAAATTGCTGACTTAAGATCCTTCCCACCATATCTCTTGTAGTAAATTTTACTACCACGTCTCATGGTAGCTTACGCTTTCTAGCAAATCCAGAGTTAACCCTGAAAACATAGTCATATAAATGTCCCGTTCCCTCAGGGTCTTCTCCCGTATAAGCAATGATTGTTGCAATATACTTCTTTGCATCCTCTTGTTCATTCTCAGGAACACCTCTTAAACGAATAAAGTTTTCCATTAATCTGCAATCTTGTAGTGTTGCCTTCTCCTGCATCTTCTTAATAATAACATCTTGGTCTTTAACTTTAGCTTCAATCTCCTGTGTCTTCTGCGCTGTTGCTTGTGACTCTTTCCTGAGATCCTCAATCTCTTTTTTAATTTCTTTCTTGACTTCTTCAGCACTAGAGTTAATTTCTTTAGTTAATTTCTTCTCACTTCCAGTTATCAAATCCTTCATCATCTTCCCCAATCTTGCCTCCATCGCATCCAGTTGCTCTTGAACTTGTTTTGCCATTTTTCCTTCCCCCAATGAGCCTGATCTCAAACGTGTTGCTGGTTTTTGATCAGACATCACTGTCCTCCCATCGCATAAAATAGGCTCTGACGTTGACCTCACCAATCAGCAAACCAAGTACAGAGTTCAATAGATGAGGGCATGCCTTTTCCAACAAGCCCAAAATCGCCATCCTCTGAGCTTCCTAGCTCAAGATATTAATTTTTAAAGTTTATATAAAATCCAAAATGGTGGCCATGACTTTTCCAAGCCCCCTTTTTAAAAAGTTTTCCTTTTTTCAATAATGCTTAAAACTTAATTTTACTCATATAATCCAAAATGTTTCTCCTTTTTAGGATGATTCCTGCCGGTTTAAAAAACTTTTAAAGTCCCATTCTTTATTTAAGAATATAAAACGTTTGACCTTTCTTTAATGGCTGCCGGTGTTTCTTTATGGTTTTTGGCTCTAGAGATGTCTCTGGAGGCTTGAGGATTCCCCTTCTTCCAACTTCTACTTCCTGACTCCCTGGCCGTGAAGTTCCATTCTCAATTATTTAAAATCTCACGATAGTAAAACATCACTTCCTGTTTCGTCTTGAAGAACAGCAATTCTGTTATGTCGGAGGGTTTTTTCGAAACTGCAGGTATGTCAAACATCAGTTATTTTTCTGCACTTTCCAGCTTATCTTAAGTCCCAAAAATTCCAAATTTACCCCCTTCTTCTTCTTCTTTACTTTATGCTCTCACAGTTAGTCCCAGATCTTAATCTTTTAATTTTAAAAAGCTTATTTCAGTCCCGGAGTGGTAGATAAGAATCTTTACCTTAACAAACATCTATTCTCCTGTGCACCGATCTCTTCCCTTTCAGATGTTATTGTAATCCATAGAAAGTAGGAATTTGGATGAGCTTATGTCAAATTAAAGATTCCGAAGACCCTTTGTAGATGATGGAATGCAATTCTTCACCAAAGGTTCTTCAAAGCAGAAAAGGAATCCCACTGGGGCTCCTCGTCTGCCAAAGTAAACCTCCTCAAAATTCTTCAAGCATGTCTTAAACAATTCCCTTTCTGGAAAAAGTTGGCAGCAGGCGTTGGAGTCGCCTTTTATGCCCAAAACAAAGGGTCTGGTTCGCTCTTCTTGAAAGAAACGTGTCAGCTCTCCATTTTTCCAACCCTGGAAGTCCCTTCCTAAGTATTTCTGACCATGGGATTTTACCCAGCATAGTTCTAAGTTTATCAAAGTTTGCCTTTCTGAAGTCCAACCTATAAGTCTGACTACATATAGCTTTTCTCTTCCCTAAGACTGTAAATTCCAAAATCACATGGTCACTACTGCCCAGGGTGCCCACTATTTCTACTTCTTCAATCAATTCTTCCTTGTTGGTGAGAATCAAGTCCAAGATAGCAGATCCACAGGAGGTGGTGGTGGCCACAAGCATAGCCACCTTCAAGAAGGGTTTAGATAAAAATATGGAGCAGAGGTCCATCAGTGGCTATTAACCACTGTGTGTGTGTATATATATAGATAAGATAGATAGACAGATAGACAGACAGACAGACAGACAGACAGACAGACAGACAGACAGACAGACAGACAGACAGACAGACAGACAGACAGACAGACAGATAGATAGATAGATAGATAGATAGATAGATAGATAGATAGATAGATAGATAGATAGATAGATAGATAGATAGATAGATAGATAGATAACTTTTTTTTGCCACTGTGTGACACAGAGTGTTGGACTGGATGGGCCATTGGCCTGATCTAACATGGCTTCTCTTATGTTCTTATCCCCTTGTTTCCTTCTTCACTTTCTGGAAAAGGAAGTTGTCAGCAAGACAAGTCAGGAATCTATTTGACTTTTCATTTTTAGCAGAGTTGGACTTCCAACAGATGTCTGGGTAATTGAAATCTCCCATGATCACTCTATCCCTTCTCTTGGAGAACTTTGCAATCTGTTGTAGGAATATCTCATCCAAGTCCTCTGCCCGGCTTGGTGGTCTATAGCAGACCCTGACAATAATATCACTGTTATTTCTTACTCCTTTTATTTTTACCCAGAGACTCTCAACTGAGCTGCCATGCTCAGATTCACATATTTCCTCATAAGTATATACCTCCTTCACATATACTGCTACACCTCCGCCCTTTCTCATTTGCTTTCTCATTTCTCAGTTGCCAATAGTCAACTATTGTCTAATCTTCCAGGAAACATCTGGAGAATATTCAAACATTGCAAAGAAGACTTTTGACTGGGAGAAAAAAGTGTTTCCAGTTCTAATTCCAAACAGGAGCATGTATTACTAGATTTTCTCATGTCCATGGGAATGTAGTTGAGTATTACAATTTTGGATGTGTTAATGAAAGAATAAATTTCCTTTTCTTCCCATGATTTTTCATATATATATTCTTGACATTTTTGTAAAAAGACCACTATCTTAGGCAATCAATCATACTATTTTCTTCAATCTGATCTGTTTCATAAATGCAAAAAAAGAATTCAAAATTAATCAGAACCAGTGGGGGGGAAATTCTGCCAAGAAAATATTACATTTCTTTGTCATAGAGACTGCTAACTCTCATCAGACAAAGCCCAAAGGGATGTGGGTGCAACAGCTTAATTGAGGGATGGTTCCAAGCATCATGTCATTGATGATGATCATGGTCTGGCCACCTGCCAGGTGTCATTCCATAGCCATACCATTTAGATGATCAGGCCAATGTACTTTCAGCACCCTGGATTTGGATTATGAATCAAGAACAACTGAAATGACTGACAAATGCTAACTATATGCACTACATGTCTTATCTGCAGACCAATGAGGTGTTTTCATTCTTTGCAGCACTGGAGAAACATTTTTGCTTACAAGCAAAGCAGGAGCCTCTTTTGGGAGGCTGGGTTTACTTGGTGTACAATGAACAGGCAGTGGCAAGGCAATTATGGCTCTTGATGAATGCTTCTAGATGATCATCTCTTTTTAACCATGTATTGGTAACATTTCAGATGTTCCCTGGGTCAGAGTCTCCTGGCAAATACAAAGTTATCATGCCAGTGTTCCATGGATAAGATTTTTATGGGTATAATTCAGAGTGACTTGGTCCATGGGTATGCAAAGAGTCAGACTCAACTGTGCTACTGAACAACAACACAAATAATTCAGAGTTGTGATTCCTGGTCCTCATGTGGTTGGATATTAATCTATAGCAGGCTACTGGATTTTCCTGTGTGGACAAACCACTAGGTGACTGCTTGTAATAGCACGATATCAACCATGTGTGGGTGAGCACTACTAATTCTGTATTTTGCAGCCGTACAGATTCATGAAGCAATGTTCTCTTTGACATGGACCAAGGATCCTTGGCGGCACCTCAGATTGTGAGCTGCTTTGCTGCTGTTTGTCCTTCTGGACCAGCCTTACCACCCATAAAAGAAGATTAATGGAATATGGTGACCCTGGTCCATAAAACTCCCAGTACACCATTAGCATTGAAGAGAGCATTAGGAGGATGGAGTACTGGAGCTGTCTCTTCCAATGCTTAAAAAAATCACCTGAATTAAAAGCCATTGCAAGTTTTTAAAGAACAAGGTGCCTCACAGTCATGCAGCAGCAGTGGAGATTGGCTTAAAAAAAAAAAAAAAAGAAGAGCCCAAAACAGGCTCAGGAAGCTACCATAGAGGGTTCCCACTTCCCTCTTCAGGCTGTTTTTCTTGTGCTGAAACAGTGCTGGTAATAGAAAGTGCTGTCAAGACAAAGCTCAATTATGGCAACCCATAGCGTTTTCAAGGCAAGGGACATTCAACAGTGGTTTGCTATTGCCTGCCTCCATGTCACAACCCTAGAATTCCTTGGAGGTCTCCCATCCAAATACTATCCAGAGCTTAACTCTGCTTAGCTTCAGTTGAGATCAAACTAGCCTGGGCTATCCAGGTAAGAGAGGAGGAGGAGGAGAAGAAGAAGACGACTCCAGATGTATACCCTGCCCTTCTCTCTGAATCAGAGACTCAGAATGGCTTACAATCTCCTATATCTTCTCCCCCAACAACAGACACCCTGTGAGGTAGGTAGGGCTGAGAGGGCTCTCACAGCAGCTGCCCTTTCAAGAACAACTCTTGCAAGAGCTATGGCTGACCCAAGGCCATTCCAGCAGGTGCAAGTGGAGGAGTGGGGAATCAAACCCAGTTTTCCCAGATAAGAGTCCACATACTTAACCACTACACCAAACTGGCTCTCAGAAGAAGAAGAGATTGGATTTATGCCCTGCCCTTCAGAGCGGTTTACAATCTCCTTCTTCTCCCCAGAACAGACACCCTGTGAGGTAGGTGGGGCTGAGAGAGCTCTTCGAGAACTGCTTTTGAGAGAACAGCTCTGAGAGAGCTGTGACTGGCCCAAGGTCACCCAGCATCTGCATGTGGAGAAGTGGGGAATTAAACTTGGTTCACTAGATTATAGTCCACTGCTCTTAATTACTACACCAAACTGACTCTCCAGTTTAACCACTACACCAACAGTGCTGGGAGGAGCTATTTCATCATCATCATCATCATCATCATCATCATCATCATCATCATCATCATCATCATCATCATCATCATCATCATCATCATCATCATCATCATCATCATCATCATCAGCCTTTATTGGCATAAAATAAATCAGTTATACAGAGTAAGAGGATTACCAAATTATACAGAATAAAAATTACCCATAAAATACAAAAGATGCAGTTAAAATTTAGAGACATTGTTACCAATTAAAACTACGGTTACAATCTAAAATTGTAGTCTTCAGGAAAAGAAGGCGCTTCTTTAGCTGGTCCAATGGGGGGAGGGGGGAAGGATAGAGCACCTAAAGCATTTTAAATATTTAGGCATTATTTCTCTATCTTTGCTGCTCCACATGCACAGAATATTCGATGTGGAGCAACAAAAATGGGGAAATAACTCTCCCTCAATCCTGTTTCAGCTCAAGTAAATGACTGGGTGGGTAGGTGGAAGCCTTTCCTTTCTCCCCAATGGAATTCCCAGCCTGTTAGGGCTCTCAGGTTTTTTTTTTGTTTTTTTTAAAACCATTCCTCACAGCCTTTGGGCAGCTGTGCAGAACTCAAGTTAGGTCCAAGCAACCAGGACCCAACTCTAAAAAAGCAAATGTCTAGTCTGGCTTTGGAAGTGCAAAAGATTCTTTGATAGGGATCACCACTCCCCTCCCATCACCACCCCAAACCGTAAGGTTCCACAGTTCTTTGATTAGGAGCTACCAGCTGCAATTGCAAGGATGTTTCCCAGGGAGTAAGCCTCACTTATGAGTAGAACAGCTCACATCAGTTAAACAGGCTTGAATTTTGTTAGGTATTGCACATAAGTGGCCGGGCTGCCAGAGGCCCCGCCCTCAACATCTGTGGCGGGAAGTTTAACCAATCGGGATTGGCCTGGTCGGACCAGGGGGGCCGTCCGGGGAATGTATATATGCGGGATCCTGGCCGCGTGGCCTCACACTTGTAATGTGCTACTGAATAAACTATCTTGCCTTCAAACCGTCTCGGTTCTCAGTACATTACAGTGGCAACAAGGATGCGATGCTAGCCCGGGAAATTTAAACAGGGCTACGCGGATCCATTGGAGACGTCGAAGGCAACCCGTCGGCGACCACCGCCGCAGCCACCATGGCCACCCCGAGCGGAACCACGGGCCAGCTCGAAGAATTCAACCCCGCTACCCTGGAGGGGTGGGAAACCTACACGGAGCGGGTCGAGTGCTACCTGCGGGCAAACCGCATAACTGAAGACTGCATGAAGCGGGACGTCCTCCTAAGCGTCTGCGGGGCGGCCACGTTCGAGATTGCCAAGGGTCTCTCGGCCCCCGCTAGGATCATTGAGAAGTCATACGAAGAGACAGTCCGGCTCCTCACCGGACACTTCCTGCCACAGCCCTCACGCGTGGCACGCCGGTTCCTCTTCCACAAGCAGGACCAAGAGGCGGGAGAGTCAGCCGCTGACTACCTGGAGGCCCTCCGCCAAATTGCGGGCAAATGCAGTTTCGCACAGCTGGAAGAGTCCCTGGCAGACCGTTTTGTCTGGGGCTTGAGGAACGAGAGGCTGCAGCAGAAGCTGTTCGCGAGGGAAGAGCTCACCCTCCAGAGCGCGTTCAACGAGGCAGTGGCATTCGAGCGGTCCATGAGGACCTTTCCCAAAACTAGAACCGACACCGTCCACCAGGGAGAGATGGACCCCTACGGACCGGAGGAGGAGGAGACACTCCAGCTGCGCCACCAACCAGGGACAGGCCCACGAGCGACCCAGCGACCCCGGGCGACGGAGAAACCAGCCTCGACCAGGTGCGCAAGCTGTGGGGACCAACACGAGCAAAGGGACTGCCCCTACCGCCACGTGGCCTGCAGGAGCTGCGGCAAGATGGGCCACATAGCAAGGGCCTGCCGGTCCAAGGGCACCCGCCACCGCCAGGCGACCAACCAGGAATCGACCGGAGACTACGCGACAGCATCTACCAGCGTACAGGTAATGAACTTGCCCGACGAGACCCCCCGCAAGGTCAAGGTCTCAGTCCGGATAGGGGGCAAGCCCTGCCTGATGGAACTGGACTCGGGTTCCTCCATCTCCATAATATTGGAGGAATCCTTGAGGAGGCTGTGCTCGCGGGGCCAGCTCAAACTGCGTCCGGCCGGTTTCGTGCTCCGGGACTTCCAAAGGAACCCTGTACAAGTCCTGGGTTGGGCAACGGTGGGGGTGGAGTACAAGGGGTTCAAGGAAAACCTCGAAATAATGGTGGTCAAACGGCAGCTCACCACACTTTTGGGGCTAGCCTGGTTCCAGCCGCTGGGAATAAAAATAGTGGGGGTGCAGCAGTTGGGTACGCGGGGATTCGACGATGTGTGTAAAGAGTTCCCGGAGGTGTTTGATGGGGCCCTGGGGTGTTATAAGGGGGCCCCCATATCATTACCCCTCGACCCCCAAGTGCGGCCGGTAAGGCTAAAGGCCAGGCGGGTTCCGTTTGCGCTAAAGCCTAAGATCGAGGCCGAGCTAGATCGCCTCACGGCCCAGGGGGTGCTGGAAACCGTTTCCCACGCCGAATGGGAGACTCCGATCATGACCCCGGTGAAGCCGAACGGGGATGTGCGCATATGCGCACATTATAAGTGCACTATTAACAAGGCACTTCAAGACAACCCCTACCCGGTCCCAGTCATCAGCCACGTTTTGGCTGCGCTGGCGGGGTCCAAGATTTTTGGGAAACTAGACCTGGCCCAGGCGTACCAACAGCTGCCCGTAGATGCCGCCACAGCAGAGGAGCAGACCATAGTCACCCACAGGGGGGCGTTTAAGGTGCGGAGGTTACAGTTTGGGGTGAGCATGGCCCCGGGGGTTTTCCAGAGTCTGATGGATTCTCTCCTCAAAGGGATCCCCGGGGTACAGCCGTTTTTCGACGACGTTTTGATCGCTGCCCCAGACACAGAGGAATTCTGCAACCGGCTGCGTGAAGTGCTCCGCCGTTTCCAAGAGGCCGGCCTGAAAGTAAAGCGGGAGAAGTGCTCCCTGGGGGTACCCAGAGTAGAGTTCTTGGAGTTTGTGGTGGACGCGGCAGGAATCCACCCGACGCCCAACAAAACCACAGCTATTGTGGAAGCCCCAACCCCGAAGAACAAGGCGGATCTCCAGAGTTTCTTGTGGTTATTAAACTTCTACCATTCGTTCTTGCCCCACAAGGCCGCCATTGCAGAATCCCTCCACAGACTCTTAGATAAGAATGCCCCCTGGGTTTGGGGACAGAAACAGGCAGCGGCATTCCAAGCGGTAAAGGACTTACTTATATCAAATGATGTGCTCCACCATTTTGATGAGAACCTACCAGTGATCCTAGCATGTGACGTGTCGCCGTACGGGGTGGGCGCCGTCCTGAGTCACCAACTCCCAGACGGGAGGGAGGTCCCAGTAGCCTATTACTCCAGGACCCTAACTATGGTGGAGCGGAACTACGCGCAAATAGACAAAGAGGCCCTTGCAATCGTTGCAGGGGTGCACAAGTTCCACAACTATTTGTACGGGAGGTGGTTCACAATAGCCACGGACCACAAGCTGTTCCTGGGCCTCCTGGCCCCGGATCGCCACACGCCCCAGATCCTATCACAACGCATTTTGCGATGGAACCAATTCCTCAATTCTTACACCTATGCCCTGGTCCACCGGCTGGGCAAGGCCATGGGTCACGCAGACGCCCTCGGTCGCCTACTCTTGCCCTCCATAGACCCCGATCCGGCCCCAGCCAACCATGTGATGCTGATAGAAACCCTGCCAGAGCGGCCCCTACATGCAGCAGAGGTAGCAAAAGCCACAGGGAGAGACAAAACCCTCGCCCGGGTCCTCGACTGGGTGGTGAGGGGCTGGCCAGAGGGAAAACTGGGGGAGGAGTTCAAGGCGTACTCCACGAGAAAGGAGGAACTAGCCACCCACAAGGGGTGTCTGTTATGGGGGAGCAGGGTGGTGGTCCCCCCCACCGCTGCAGAGACAAGTGCTGGAGGCCCTGCATGAAACGCATCCGGGGATCGTCCGGATGAAGGCCCTAGCATGCAGCTACGTATGGTGGCCAGGGATGGATGAAGAAATTGAGGGATGGGTCCGGAGGTGCACTGCATGTCAGGAGTCCCGGCCTGAACTGCCCAGCGCCCCCGTTCAGCGTTGGGAAGCACACAGGAAGCCGTGGGCCAGGCTACACATAGATTTCGCAGGCCCCTTCCAGGGCCAGATCTTCTTTATATTGGTAGATGCCTACACTAAGTGGCTGGAAGTCATCCCGGTAGCTTCGACATCCACGGCTGCGGCAATTCGGGCATTACGCAGGATCCTGAGCACACACGGGATCCCAGACACCATTGTCTCCGATAATGGAACAGCCTTCACCTCCCAAGAATTCCGGGAGTTTTTGCAGAGGTACCTGATCCACCACATAAGGTCCGCCCCATTCCATCCAGCTACCAATGGCCAGGCAGAATGGATGGTACACACCACAAAGGAAGCCCTGGGCCGCATAGTACAGGGAGACTGGGACCACCGCCTAGCCGCATTCCTATTTGAGAATAGGATAACTCCCAACCCCGTCATGGGGGTCAGCCCGGCCGAGCTGTTAATGGGACAGAAACTCATAACAAGGTTAGATAGGCTGCACCCTGACCGAGCCACCGACATCCGAAGTTCCCCTGAGTGCAGAGAGGCGGCTAGGGGGTTCTTCCCGGGGGACCCCGTGTACACTAGGAACTACTTGAGCGGTCCCGAGTGGGTGGCGGGGCGAGTACTTCGAGTAACCGGGTCCCGCCACTACAATGTGTCCATGGAGGGTGGTCTCCTCTTGCGGAGGCATATCGACCAGATACGGCGCCGCGCCGTGCAAGAAGAACCAACTGAAGAGCAGAGCACAGAGGCGCCCACTGCTGCGGGTCCACAGCGAGTTAGACCCGAACCTCCGTCCACTCCGGCCGAGCAGGAAGCGGGGCCCAACCTGGGCGAGAGCAGCACAGCAGCAGGAACACCGGCTGAACAGCCAGTCAGGGACAACCGCAGGCCGACGGTTCCTCCCAGTGGGGAAACCGCCGCTCCACCCGGCTCGATAGCCAGGGCCCCGACGACGGCGGCAGCCGCCACTCCCACTCCGCCAGCCAGCCTACGGAGGTCCACCCGGGAGCACACGGCCCCCGCATACTTAAGGGATTATGTGTCCTGAGCTAAGGGGGGGAGGAGTGTTAGGTATTGCACATAAGCGGCCGGTCCACAGGGCGATGGCTACCAAAAGGGGACCCTTGGGTCCCCGGATGTGGCTAGCCAGAGGCCCCACCCTCAACATCTGTGGCAGGAAGTTTAACCGACCGGGATTGGCCTGGTCGGACCAGGGGGGCCGTCCGGGGAATGTATATATGTGGGACCCCGGCCGCGTAGCCTCACTCTTGTAATATACTACTGAATAAACTATGTTGCCTTCAAACCGTCTCGGTTCTCAGTACATTACAAATTTATAGTGTTTAGGCTAAAGGGGAGAACAGTAATAGCATTTTAAGAGGTATAGGTCATTTACAGCACCTGTGGAACTCTCACAATGCACATGGAATCTTAGGCAATTTCTAGAAATATGGCAGCTATTTATGAGATTTCAGACTGAAACAGGGCAATACTGTTCCTTCTGTTATACTGGATGCTATGTTAGGAGAGTTGTCACAACAGAGTTATGTATGAAGAATTACAACTGATAATATTACTAAGAATGACACATATATTCAAACAAATATAACAATAACAAATTATTTCACAAGAGCAAATTCTCAAAGTTGAGTCCACTGGTTACAATCTTCAATGAAGTGGATACCATGCCATAGCTTCCATCAATATGAATAATAGTCTTGTTCGTTCTGGCAATTTCTGATGTACATGAAAATCCATTCATACAAAATTCATAATCTCTTAATAATTGCTACAAGGGTGTCAACTGAACTCTTGTTTCAATAGGTTGTTGTCAGGCACAGGATTAATCAAGCAGTCAATATGCTATACACGTTTTCTTGAAATAATTCTTCAATGGGATCAGAGACCTCCGTACAGACCTTTCAAAAGATAACTCACTCAGTTGTGTCAAGGCCTTGAGCTCAGTCAACACCTTTGCAGCAATTATTATGGGATTATGGATTTTGTATGAATATCAAATGAATGGATTTTCATGTACATCAGAAATTGTCCAGAAGGACTATAATTCATACTGATGGAAGCTATGGCACAGTATGCATTATATTGAAGATTGTAACCAGTGGACTCAACTTTGGGAGTTTGGTTTTGTGCAATAATTTGTTATTGTTATCTCTATATGAATATATGTATGTCAATCTTAGTAATATCATCGCAGTTGTAATTCTTCATACATGGCCTTCTGTGATACTATGTTGCAAGGTTCCTGTTGGCTAGAATTTGTATCAGTCCCAGTACTCTACTCCATCAATTCCCAGGCCAATTTTATTTAAAATATTTTAGTAGGATAAAAGATGCATTCATATGGTATAGGCACTTGTGTTCCTCTCTTTAAAGAGAGAGAGAGATTCACATTGCTGGTTGTAAACCAGAGTTCACACTGAGGGTGTGAACTAGATCATGCTGGGGTGTGAACAAAAATATCCCAATGTTCATTTTCTTCTTGCACAAGTAGAGTTTAATTATGCTTTTTGAATTGACTTTTGCAAAGGCATTACAGAGTAAAGAAAGTACCGTAAATGGATCTTCATTAGGCACAACACAATTTTATTTTAAAATAAACTCAGGAAATCTTAAGATTACACCATTTTTTAAAAGAAAAGCAGAAAGTTAACATCAGAATATTAGACTGATACCAGCACTACCAGCTTTTCCCCCTAACAAAGTTCAAGCATGACTTCCCCACTTGACAGATGTACTAACCAGGGCATCCAGAACTCATCATGCCTCTCCCCTGAGTCAGGTGTGCTGTATGACCATTCAGTTACTTGAATGTTTATTTGGCGCCTTATTTATTTTAAAAATGTCAACTTTTTAAAAGTTAAAAAATATGCTCTGTGAAAAGGAAGAGACTTGGTGACATCACAGAACTTAACCAATCAGTGCTTTCTATTGCCAGCTTCTCTCTCTGTCAACCCTGAAAACAAGGCTGATATTGTATAAAAAGTGAGTGGACTTTCCCAGTGAATTCCAGGTTCAGGGCTTGTGTCCTCTTACTGTAGAAGCAATGGTTTGAATGCATACTCTTTGCCCTGAAAACAAATGGTTCAGAATGCAGCAAGTGTGCATTCAGGCAAGTTCCGCCATGCTTGAGAGAATATGTTTGCCTCCATGGACTCCATCAGAAGGCTTCTGATGGCATCACAGGCCAGCTTTGGTTCACATTTTATGAATTCCTGGTAGGCAGTTGAAGACTATTGCCAGTTCCTAACTTTGCTGATCTGACCTTGGGAAGTGTTTGGCAACTGGCAGATAGCCAAATATTTCTTCATCCCTATTAAATCAGTAGAATGGTGTATAATCACCAAGGATGACTAAATTATTAGCATTACGGTAAGTTAGGCAAGTCTACTTTATAAGGCTTTTTAATATTCACAAGTCTGTGTTTTATGAGCTGGTGGGTGTGTTAAGTGGCACTGCAGAAGACACCTTGAGGCTTCAAGTGTGGTTGTCCACTTGCCAATTTGTTACTTGTTTAACCTGCATATCTGTAAACAAATATTACAAAAACGTCCAGGTCACTAATGGGCACTGTTTCAAAATTAACCAAACCCAAGTCTTACAGAATTTTTCAGTAGTGTGCTTTATGGTAGCTTTGCAGCAGTTTTGCAGCAGTGTGAGTCAATCAGGTGCATCCTGCTTTCAGGCTACCTGGTTGATGTGAGGGTAATGTAGCAGGAGACTAAATACCTGGAGACTCTGGGGATGGATCTGGGAGAGGGCTGGGTTTGGGGAGGGGAGAGGCCTCAGCATGGTACAATGCCATAGAGTCCACCCTTCAAAGCAGCCATTTTCTCCAGGGGAGCTGATCTCTGCCAGTTGGAGATCAGTTGTAAGAGCAGGGGATCTCCAGGCCCCACCTGGAGGCTGGCAACCTAGGTTAATTGCTACAGACTCAGTCTCACTTTGGAGCTTTTCAGTTAGCTTTTTGAAATGAATAGCTCCTTGTTAGACATTGAAAGGTTTCCTCACAATGCACCAGCTCTATAAAACACAATCCTGAACTTTCTTAGGATAAGGGTAGCATTACGCTAGTGGGTGCATTAAGAAGTACTGTGCATAGCAGAACTCTTCAGCTAAGTAGCCCTGGCCAGATCTTCCTTTTGGAGCAAGCAGAGGCATTCACCAGGCCAGATGTCCTTGTAATTTGTCAAACCCTCACACTCTGCCTTTCTGGCACTTTCATCAGGGCTGCTCCCCTGCAAAGTGAAGGCAATGTGATGAATGCACTGACATATTTCCCCCCCCCCCTTCAATTTTGAACCGCTTAGTAAAGTGCTTAAAGCTATGGGCAGACTTAAAAACTGGATGAAGCAATTTGCTTCTCCTTTCTGGCTTCAAGCATTTTTATCATTTCCCCTCTTTAGTAACCTGAATGGTAGTGTCCAGTGTGGGACCCCTGTCAGCTTATATGCTCTAATATAACTTTGTTATGGGGGAGGGACTTGGTATTTGGGGTGGACGTGTATGGAGCCTGCCCTTTGCAGAGGACTCTTTATGAACATTCCTGCAGCTAAGAACATCATGTCTTTTTCTCTCATTACAAGACAGACGGGGAGGAGCAGCATCCAAGTTTCCAGATGTAGAGAAACTTAGCACACTGCTTGGTAGCCTTGCCAAAATGAAGAGCGGGGGAAGTTTTGTGTCCTGTAGAAGATTTCAGGGTTGGAAAATAGATGAGAAGTAGAAGATTTCAAGGTTGGAGAGTAGATGAGAAGGTAGGGGTGCAATGCCTTCATGTAGCTGAATCTATATGCAGGTTGGGGTAGATCAATTAAAGACATGTGGGCGCCACTGAATATGGCTCAGCATGGAGCTTCATTCTAGCCTTGTGCAAAGTTCTCTGGAACTGAAATTCTTTTTTTCCATGGAAAATTTGGCCTCCTTATTTCTGGCAATGGTTAGCCTTGAGTTGTACAGTCATCTGGCCAGTGTATTTTACTTGCATGTCTGTGCAATATCATTTTTATTAATGACAGTAAAAAAAAAATAAAGTCTTGAATCTGGCTTTGTTTCTAAAGCACCACTGGCTTCTAGTAGGAGAAAGCAGCCATGCTAATAAGTGCCATCAGCCAGGTATCAACCTTTGGATTTGCCCTTTCTGCCAGTGTTCTAAAGGGGCTGAATATCTTCCAGCAAAGCCAAGTTCTCATTTAGCTGTAACAATACCATGGGAAAGAGCTTCAAGAGAGGCTTTAAAAGGGGCTTTAAAATATATGTAGGCAGGATCACATTCTCCAGGATAGAACAAAGCCCTTGACTTCAATCCAACCTTGCACCAAGTGCCCTTAAACTCATAAGTTGTTTGGTTGTTGCCCTTTTACACAGCTGCCACCTTTTGGCTGGGCACTTAATATATAGTCCAGCCATTCACTGACACTGGGAACATGATGAGGAAGGTATATATTTAGAATTTGTTTCTGTGTATGTGTGTGTGTGCTTGCATACCCGGAAGTCATTGTGACTTCTGGCAACCTCTACTGGGGCTTGGGCATTTTTCAGAGATGGCTTGATATGCCTGCTTCTGCATTCCAGCCCTGGTATTCCTTGGAGATACTGATATCCAGAAAGACACCCCTGTACTGATTCCCAAGCCATGCACCCCTGGAATGTGATATTGCAATGTAACCCTAGAATATTAATATGACACAGCAATGCCCATTTGAATTGGAATGGTCTTTCTTGCGCATAAGGGAGACAAATCCAGTTCCTTCTAGGCCCCAGGCAGGCTGGGTTCACAGGCTGGGCAAACTTGGTGGCTGTGCTGAAAGGTTAAAGAGCATCTATCTTTCTGCTCCTGGAAATGAAGAATTTCAGGCTCAGAGAGGGACACGTAGTGGGCAGAGCTGTAAAAGTTCCTTCACTTTTTTTGGCAACCTTTTAAGTCCTGTTATCAAAACATAAAAACAATATAAGGGTGACCAGGACCCCTGCAACACAAACAAATAGTTTGTATATATATGTTCTGTTATTCGTCAGGGCAAGACAGCAGAAACACAAAGGCTAATGGTTAAATGGCCATCTTGTTGTGAATGTATGGTATACCTGTAAACTGGTCTCACATTTCTGCCAGGGAATCTGACTTTTAACAAAATTTCTATTTTTCTCAGCTGATGAATGTAATAAGAACCAAAGGGAAGGTACCAAACACATGGAAAGAAGCTGTTATTTCTTTGATACCCAAAGAAGAAAGAGACGTTACAAATGTGAAAAATTACAGACCAATTTCACTTTTGAACAATGATTATAAAATATTTACAAGAATTCTGGCGGAACGACTTAAGCAATATCTGATAAATTTTATAAAGGAGGATCAAGCTGGTTTTCTTCCCAAAAGACAAATAAGAGACAATATTAGAACTGTTGTAAATATTGTAGAATATTATGAAAGACATCCAGAAAAAGAAGTAGCATTATTCTTTGCGGATGCAGAGAAAGCATTTGATAATTTAAACTGGGACTTTATGTTTGCAGTGATGGAAAAAATGGAGCTTGGAGAAAGTTTTATAAGAATGATAAAGGCAATATATTCTGAACAAAGGGCAAGGTTGTGCGTTAACGCAGATCTTACAGACGAAATGAAAATCAGTAAAGGTACTAGACAAGGCTGCCCGCTTTCGCCATTGTTGTTTATAATGACTCTTCAAATTTTATTGATGCAGATTCAAGAAGCAAAAGATCTAGAAGGGTTACAAATAAAAGGATATACCTATAAATACAGAGCATTTGCTGATGATATAATGTTTATAAATGAAAATCCCTTACAAGTTACACCCTTGTTATTAACGAGAATACAAGAGTTTGGGGAGTTGGCGGGACTTTATATAAATAAAGAAAAATCAAAAATTTTATGTAAGAATATGCAGAAAAATAGACAACAAGAATTACAAAGACTAACGGGTTGTGAAGTTGCCTCTAAGGTAAAATACCTAGGGGTAGAGATAACAATGAAAAATATTGATTTGTTCAGGAACAATTATGAAAAACTATGGCGTAAAATAGAAGAAGATATGCTAAAGTGGAACAAGCTCAACTTGTCATTGTTGGGCAGAATAGCTGCAGTAAAAATGAATATCTTACCAAGGATTATGTATTTGTTTCAAACCATCCCTATTGTGAAAGATGCTAAACAGTTTGATAAATGGCGAAGGAAAATTTCGGAATTTGTGTGGGCCGGGAAGAAACCAAGAATTAAAATGAAAGTCTTGACAGATGCAAGAGAGAGAGGTGGATTCCAATTACCAGATTTGAAACTGTATCATGAAGCAATTTGTTTAGTATGGATGAAAGAATGGATAACGCTGTTAAACAAAAAACTTTTAGTATTGGAAGGCCATGGAAAAAAATTTGGATGGCATGCATACTTGTATTATGGAAAAAAGAAGATGGACGGTCTTTTCTCTCACCATTATATAAGAAGCAGTTTACTAAATGTGTGGATAAAGTATAAGAAATATGGTGATGAGAGGAGACCTTTGTGGATAGTGCCAGCTGAAGTGATAAAGTTAACGGCTAAAACAGTCAAAGAAAAACAGCTATCATACAACCAGTTACTAAAAATACAAAGTGGGAAAATAGAACTGAAAACTGCAGAAGAACTGAGTTATAAATATGATTGGTTTCAAATGCAACAAATAAAAAGCTTGATGGAGAAGGATATCAAAGCTGAAGGAATAAGGAAAGAGCAAACAGAAATGGAAAGAGTTCTGCTTGGAGATAATGAGAAATTAATTTCAAAAATATACAACTTACTTTTACAATGGTCTACAGAAGATGAAGTAGTGAAATCTCAAATGATAAAATGGGCAATTAATGTAAACAAAGAAATAAAGATGGAATCTTGGGAATATTTGTGGAAAAACTCTATGAAACTTGCAACATGTCATAGTATTAAAGAAAACTGTTTTAAGATGATGTATAGATGGTATATGACTCCAAAAAAATTAGCAAAGATGAACAACAAGATGCCAGATAGGTGTTGGAAATGTAAAAAGCACGAAGGCTCTTTCTATCATATGTGGTGGACTTGTGAAAGGGCTAAAATGTTTTGGCAGATGATTCAGCAAGAGATTTCTAAGATTTTGGGATATGAATTCAACAAAGTGGCAGAGATTTTTCTGCTGGGATTACAAATGGAAAAATTTCCAAAAGAAGATAGAACTTTAATATGGTACTTGCTCTCAGCTGCTAGGACATTGTATGCGCAGCTGTGGAAGCAAGAAAAAATACCAGAGAAATGGGATTGGATTACAAAAGTTATGTCATGGAGTGAAATGGACAATTAACAAGAAAACTAAGAGACTATGATTTGGAACTTTTTAAGTTGGAGTGGAAGAAATTCAGAAGATACGTAGAAAAAGAGTGGAAAATAAAAGGACATTGGACAATCTTTGATGATTAAGATTTTTAAAATAAGAATATAACTTTTGGGTTTTTTTGTTTTTTCTTAATAGTTAAGGGTACCTTTAATACTTGTTTTTTTTTAAGAAACACTGGCGGGGGTCAAGTAACGGAGGGAGGGGTGGGGGAAAAGTAAGATATGGGGTAGAAAGATTTTTCTTTTACTTTAAGCTTTTATAAGTTGTAGATATAGTTCTGCTACCATATGTTACTAATAAAATTGTTTATATAAAAAACAACAACAAAATTTCTATTTTTCTTTAATTACTGCTAAGGCTATCAAAGTCAACCAGTCTCCTGAACACTTGATGGATGTCTACCCATGTTTGACATTAAGGGAGAAATCTATCCCTTTTGGGGAGCTTAAAAGGAATCAGTTTGGAAAAACAGGGCCATAAAAACTCATTTGGCCAGTGTAATTAAAATTCCTCTGGGGTATGGGTCTATGACACAATGATCTCTGACTGGATATTCAACATATGACATTCTGATTTTCCATTGGTGTGACACTCTGCTTCCTCATTGGGTAATTGAATCGCTTGATGTGACATAATTTACCCTAGAAAACAGGCAATCCTACCCGTCAAGATTAGATTTTCTCTATCCTCTCCTCTCTTCATCCCTTCCTGCATTCACCCCCCCCTTCTTCTCAAGAGAAATCTCCCTCCAGAGGCCTTGTGTTTCCTCTGACTGAAGCTACTCTGCAAGATCAAGGTATTGTATCACCTCTTCCCCATCCACACTTATTCAGCTAACCACTGTATTCCTTTTGTATGCTTGAAATTGTTTGATTGGGATGTAACTATTTGAAAACCAATACCTATAATAAAATCCATTGTTAACCAAAGGATTTTCAGTGGTCTATCTCCGTAAACATTGACAGAGTTGCTTGCTCACCTCACTTCTCATAGACTCACCATTTTGAGCTAAGAAATATTAATATTCCCCAATAAAATGTTAGTTGAGGTGTAACAATCTCCCTTCCAAGTACTTGCCAGGGTTGGCCATGCTTAGCTTCCAAGATCTGATGATGATTGGGCTTGTCTGGGCTATCCAGGGCAGGGCAGGTATTTGAGTTATTGATTCATTTAAAGCATTTCTAGTCCTTCTTTCTCCCAGGGGGAGGCATGGGAAAGTGTTACCTTCTTGCAGAGCTAGTGGGCTTCCTTGTAGTTCTGCCAGGTAGGACCTGGCATCTGGCAGGTGGACTTACTGGTGACAAGGAGCCTCACTGGTGATGTAATGATGTTGCCAGCAACATGCTGATGTCCCTTCCATCTGCATGAGGAGAGATGCCAGCATGTCATGATGACACTGCAGATGTTCCCACCCCTACTTGCTGCTATTCCACACACCCCACACACACTGGCCAGCTGAGCGGCAGCACGGAAGTGCCTGCTGGGGTGGGGGATGTCCTGCCTCCAGTGAGAGCATAGGAAGCCTACTTGCTGGAGACATCCTCATGGGAAATGGGATGCTGAAGTAATGGAATGTTGGTCTAGTCCAGCATTGCACTTTATTTTTATGAGCAGGAAACAGTGGGAGGACAAGAATTAGGTGCCACCTAACCCCACATTGCACTCAGTCACATCCACAAAGCTGTTTTTCTGGTTTTTTTTAAAAAAATGTGATAATTTTATGATAAAAATTTACTAGCCCTTTAAAAGTACTTAAGACCTCCATCATATTTATTGCATTAACTGTTTTAACTACCAAATATGGAATTGGGAAAAAAATCATCAATGCAAGCAGAAAGTTGGAAAAAACCTTTCAATTACAAAGTCAGAATCATGCAGTAATTTTTTTTTAAAAAATAGAAATGTATCACAGCCTTAAAACCCACATTTAGTTTTTGAAAATACACACACATGCACATCCACTTCATTATAATACATTAATTGATTTGGAATTGGGTGCTGGAGGCCTTATTGTGCAAGAATTGGCAGAAGTAAAGGCAGTGTTCATTGTCATATAGATGTAATTAAATAGGGATTTGAACAGGCCAAGAGATATCTCAATATCTTGACTGAACATTAGTTGACCCAAGAGTTGGAAGGAACAAATCCTGTTTCAGAAGATAATGTTTTGATGCGACTCTTCCACCTTGTGAAGATTTGTGATATACACATGACACAGATGGGCCATGGCCCAATAGTAGATGTAGTTAAGGTTGTCACTTATCTGGTTCTGGTGGTGGACCTTTGATCAATGGACTGGCAGGGGGGAATAGGGGAATGGCATCAACTTGATGTCTGGATATCACTTCCTGTCATGACACTCTAGATCAGGGTTGTTGAACTCATTTTTATGAGGGCCAGTTCAGACATAAATGAGACCTTGTCAGGCCAGGCCATGTTGGATCGGGCCATTTATCTATTTAAGATTAAGTAGCAGAGACACAAACTTTATAAAGGACACAAACACAATTAAATATTTTTTTAAAAAACTTAAAACATGCTTAAAACATTAGCACTCATTGGTCTTAAAGGTGCTTTCTTTGTATTTCTCCCATGGGATCCAGGGAATTGGGCATAAGAAGCTCTGGCTCCTTCCTTCCTTCCACAGGGGACCAAGATGGAGAACAGCCTCTGCCAATAGAAGGAAGAAAGGCTTGGCTCAGTAGCTTTGCTATGCAATTGAGAGAGCCTGGCAAAGCAAGCTCTCCCTTCCCCCCTTCCTTCCTGAGGGAGGAGCCTCAGCCAATGGAAAAATAGAGGTTTTGTTCTGCAGCTCCTGTGTAATTGAGCAAGCCTTGCAAAGTAAGCTGTGATGCAGAAGGAAGCAAGAGAGAGGGAGAAAGAAGTGGACAACAGCCAGTTGCTCAAGGGCCTGATAGGAGCCCTCGGGGGGGGGGGGCTGATTCGGCACCTGGGCCACATGTTTGACACCCCTGTTCTAGACATTTCAAAAATCTCTATGGTAAATTTATTTTTGAAATTTCTATAGTGTCATGGCATAGCATGATAGGAGTATTGGGGATGGGGTGGAAAACAGGATAGGGCCGAAAATAGGAATTTTTTTTCCCCCGTTTTAGAAGTAGTGTTGTAATTCTCTAGAAACTTCAAATTACTCTAAGGCCAAACTATAAAGATTTTTTAAATACCTAGAGTGTTCTGGAAATTATGTCATAACACTCTAGGAATTTCTCAGAAGTGTAACCCCCTATACTCCCCGAGATTGCTGGCCAAGGGCTGACAGCGCTAAATGTGGATGGTCCCAGGTTGAGTCTCTGGCATCTCCGGTTAACAAATCTTGCGTAGCAGAGAAGGTATTGCTGAGCCTCAGACCTTGGCCAATATAAAGGACAGTCTAGCATTTGGGTTAAAACCTCTATGGTGCATAGAGTCTTTACCCAAATGCTAGACTACCCCCCTGTGTGACTTGCCTAGTGCAATAGCATTACTTCTGGGTGACATCATCACATCGGGTGCCAACAGAGCTCTTTGGGGGTGGGGATCCTCTGCCAGCCAACTCTGTTTGGGTGGCTTGGGGGCCTCCAAACCAGGGGAAACCTTGCCCCCAGCGGGAGGCTGGAAAACCTAGGCCAATGTAATGAGATAGGGGTATTGATATCTGGCAATTTGGCATACCATATATTATGAGTTGCTGAAAACAGTCTTGGAGTGGAAATTCATGTGGTACCCATATGTACAAATCTTTCCCAAATATTCTGTTAGCTCTCATCTATATACTATTAGCCATATGTGGCCCCCATCTGTAGATAGTTAAATCCACAGATGGGGGCCACATGGAGCATAAAGTGATTTTTGAAAATTTTAAAAAATACACAGGGGCAGTACTTCCTTTAAGCTGTGGAGTCTTGCAAGCAAAACTTCTATTTTGTGAGCTACCGGCATTAAAGTTGTGAGCATAAATTAGTTTTCTCTGGGCCACTTTTCCTGAGCTAAGACAAAAATGTGTGAGCCGGAGGCTAAAAACTCTTGGCTGGCTCACACTAATTCAGCTTAGAGGGATCCAGGTGGGCAGCCATGTTGGCCTGAAGCAATAGAACAAAGTTGGAGTCCAGTAGCACCTTTAAGACCAACAAAGTACTGCACAGAGCTGTAAAATTTCCCCCAAATAGATCAGAACAGAGCCCAGCCCAGCAGCAGATGCTGTCCCCCCCACAACTCTTGCGGGCCCCCATTTGTCATATTCTAATTATCTGAACATTATTCTAATTAAGCAGGAGCTTTGATATACTGTGTGTGTGTGTGAGAGAGAGAGAGAATTTGGTCTTAATTGTTTGGTGCTGAGATGGAGTTTTGCTGGAGAGGAGCATTGGGCTCGTCTCTTGCCTGGCATCTGTGGCAATGCCTGGAGCTTTCCATAGGCACAGATGCTTCTTCCCCTCCCTTGAGATTCCATTCACAGCCCTGGGCATAAAATCTCAAAGACTGAAAGAGAGTTGGCATGCTTGACATGAGAAAAAAGAGATCTTGTCTTTTGCCAGGGGAGGCTGGGAAAGAAATGAATGTTCTGGGGAACAACAACTAGAGGGGAAATTCATATGCATGGAGGAGAATCTGTGAGGATCTAATTTAAAGGGGTTCTATTTAGTAATTTTTGTTCCTTGTTAGTAGATTTCAAGAATCTGACTTGTACAACCTATGATTTTAAAGATGAAGTAAACAAAAGATTCTGTCAGGCCTTGCCCTTGGTTTGCCATAATCTTACTAGTCTCCACTGAAAGCTTGCCAGATTCCATTTTGGCTCACTCACCAGGTTTTTACTTTCTACCAATCCACAGTTGTTTTTAAGAAAGAAGTAAAACTTAATGGTAAAGTGTAAATTCTGAATTCAGAAAGTTCCAAATTCAGTTCCTGACATCAAGTTAAGTAAGATCTCAGCAAGGCTGAGGTGAACCTTTCTCTAGGGTACCAGAGAACTTCTTCCAAATCCAGTCAGAGTACTCGATTAAATGGACAAGCAAGGTTCCATGTGTTCCTTTTTAGCATTCCTTAGAGAGAGAGAGCTGCTTCTGCCCCTCCCTCTTTTTTAAAGATAGTATAATCCATTCCCCATTTTCCCCATGATATTTGTTCTCCTTCAACTACACAGAATATAAAATATTCCATAGAGAACCAGATTCATACACCATGCTTCATTTCCTTTTGTCCTGCTACTTGTGCCTCTAGAACAGGATATCTTACTGGATTTCTCAAATCAGGGGTGACTGTTTTGTTTTTGTTTTTTAAGATCGTAGAATGTAATGTATTTTGCAGAATTTGGCAGACATTCTGCACAGAATTCCTTCAAAGAGTGCCTGTAGTTACAGGTTGTCAAACATTAAGACTTAATAAGTTCTCCCAGCCAAATCTGAAATTGTGTCAGGGTTCTGGCCAGGTAAATCTGGGCTTAGTCTTTGGCAAGATGGCCCATGGGAAACCAGAACTACTTTCTAGCCAATTAATCTACTAACAGTTTCAGATGTTCATAAGTTATCTTCCAGAGATTCTTAGGGCCAAATAAGGTGACAGTGTTCCTGGATCCAGCCCATGGGCAATGCTGCCATTTTAAAGTCTAATGAGGCAATTTTAAAATGCTGCAAGTAGTGTGGGGGGATTTTTGCCCCTTTCCCCCCATACCTGTTTGAGTGCCAAAATGACTGCCCTTACAGAGCTGTTTTGGCACTTGGCAGGGAAATGAGAGTGCCTTATCCCGCCATACTGTGGGCCCAGTCAGAAATGTGCCCTTGCAATCATTTTTATATTGTCTCATTAGGTTTTAAGATGGCAGCAGATGCCATGATATCTTTGTGTGTTACTGTCAAGGTCTTTTGGACATGGATGCAATAGCAGTGTTTTTCAATTTGTTTTAAACAAATATTAAAACTGACCTATATTTGCATTCCAAGAAGAGACAAATGTCTATGAAGCTGGAAGTTGGCTAGCTATGTGTGGAGGTTCTCACAGCTGAGGTAACAGCTTGGCTCTTCAGTAGGAGGAACTGCTGCATGGAAAACAGCAAATGAAAGATGAGCAGCTGCAAATTATAACAGAGGTACCCAAAATAGATATGTATTTATTAATTAAATGTTATATTGCACCTCCTAAGCACATGATACCTGAGGCAGCTTGCAGGAAAGACAATAATCACAAACATAACTACATAAAATTTTTACACTCTGTGTCAGAGATGGCTGGTTTCTATATGTCAGGGCTGTTATATTCCAAAGAGTGATTTAGGGTATAGCCTAGAAGCACATTTTGCGAAAGACCTCAGAGCAGCTGTGAAAAATGCTGTGAATAAATGGCTGACAGACTTTTAACACCCTAAAGCACTGTGTAAATTCTAGAGACCTTATGGAATGGCCTCCCAGAAGGTCAAGAAGGCCCCCATGTATCATTCAGCTGAATGTGCAAAACAGTGAAATATTCAGGAGGGCAGATTCAGGGCAACCTATAGGCCCTGACCTGGATGGCCCAGGATAGATCAATCTTGGAAGCTAAGTATGGTTGGCCCTAGTTAGCACTTAGATGGGAGACCACCAAGGAAGTCCAAAGTCGCTTCACAGAGACAGGCAGTGGCAAACCACCTCTGATTGTCTCTTGCTTGGAAACCCTACAGGGTAGCCATAAATTGGCTGCGATTTAATGGCACTTTACATACACATTCATCTTCTGAGGCCCTACTTTGGATGTCCTCTGCATTCTTAATTAGGTGAACAGCAGCCTGAGAGTGGGCCTCTTAGTTGAGCCATCAAGAGCATGGAACTTCCTCACCAGGGATATATTTCTATGTCCTCTTCTATCATTGCCTTCTGCCATTAGGTAAATACTTTTTGTTTCATCTAGTATACTCTTAATTATCCCTCCTTTACTGCCTTATGTTTTACTGTTTTGGGTAGTCTGTTTTTCAATGTCTTTTAGTTTAATTGCTTTTATGGTGTGTTTTGTAATGCCCCCTTAGTGGCCCTGATGGGGCAGAAAGTTGGCATACAAATA
Organism: Heteronotia binoei; assembly: GCF_032191835.1. NCBI lineage: Eukaryota > Metazoa > Chordata > Lepidosauria > Squamata > Gekkonidae > Heteronotia > Heteronotia binoei. Next base: position 220,447,053 of record NC_083223.1, read on the forward strand.
TTGTAAATAAATAAAGGGATTGGAATTGCAGTGTTATGGAATAGTGCTGGAGATCACTTGTACAAGGGAGAGAAATTCATAGCCTTTTGCAATACTTACATGTTTCACCTTCCTTTTACTGCATTCTCTTCCACCTTTGCTACCCACTTGCTGTACTATCATATGCTTCCTCATTGTCCAGTTCTCGAATCCTAGCCCTATTGCATTGTTAATTGGAAGCCTCTGCTTAGCCTTCAGGTAGTAGCTGGGATTACAGCTGATCTCCAGGTGACAGAGTTCAGTTCACCTGGAGAAAATGGCCCCCTTGGAAGGTGGACTCTGACAGTGTATCTCAGTGAAGTCCATCCCCTCCCAAACTAGGCTTCCCAATCCCCAGGTCCCAGCGGGGGATCCCCCGGTTTTACAGGCCCCGCCCCCACAGTCATTATGCATCTCCATGAACGATTCCCATAGGGAATGATGGGGAATTGATCCACGGGTATCGGGGGCTCTGGGGCGGCTGGTTTTTGAGGTAGAGGCACCAAATTTTCAGTATAGCATCTAGTGCCTCTCCCCAAAATACCTCCCAAGTTTCAAAAGGATTGGACCAGGGGGTCCAATTCTATGAGCCCCAAAAGAAGGTGCCCCTAGCCTTCATTATTTTCTATGGAAGGAAGGCATTTTAAAAGGCGCACTTTCCCTTTAAATGTGATGGCCAGAACTCCCTTGGAGTTCAATTATGCTTGTCACATCCTTGTTCTTGGCTCCACCCCCAATGTCTCCTGGCTCCACCCCCCAAAATCCCCAGATATTTCTGGAATTGGACTTGGCAACCCTATCCCAAACCCTGCCCTCCTCAAGCACCACACCTAAAATCTCCAAGTATTTCCCAACCCAGAGTTGGCAACCCTGTGTCTCTGGTCCATTTTGTACTTTGCAATCTGCCCTGAGACGGAGCAAGAAACGCAGGCTATAAATGAAGTAAAGAAAGAAATCCATAGGTACATACACAAAATATGGAGAAATTTTTGTTGCTTTCTCATTCTGACTTGAATGGTTTCCAGGAAAAGAGACTTCATTCATTATTTTGCAAAATATGAGAACTTGGAAACCTCATAAATAGCACCCCATTGCAGATAATTGGGCAGGAGGGTGTGTCTGGAAACTTGGGCAAGGTGTTCAAAAGATTCAGGGGGGAAATGAAGTCACCTCATGCTTATTTGTTTAAAATATCTTTTGCTTGTCATAACTCAAATGCCTTGGACCAAGGACAAAACGTTGGGCTTACTCTATTAGTCTTGGCAGGGATAGGTGATTGTAAAGAGTTTTGGCCTGTTCAGTGACAGAATTATGAAGTCAATGAAAGAGGAGTGTGTGCTATGCGATGATTCCTATGTGGCGTTACATGCCCCTTCCTAGCCTGCGTATGTTTTCCTCATACCAGGAAGACTGAAATGAACACTTAGAGAAAGATAATCTTGCCTTGTTGTAATTCTACCAAATGACATTTAGTGGGAAGGAAAAAGCTGATTGACTTGAGTCAATAGTCAAGCCTACACTGAGGGAGTGCATGTGATCTATGTGCCATCTAGTGGCTAAAGAATGTAATGCTTCTAGGTTTTTTTAATTTGTGCAATACCTTTTACCAGGACCAACCAAATTGGCTCATAACATGTGAGTTTTTAATGTGCATTCTTACCCATCCTGCAACATAGATAGCAGACATCTACCTACACCTTGTAGTGCAAATAGGGCAGCTATCACATATTTTTTCTAAAACTTTGCATGCCGATGTGCTTCCTCATCCATTGACTGCAAAAAGAGACATCCAGAAAAAGAATCTGTGAACAGAGAGTGCACATATATTCCCCTTGTCAGATTGGTATGCAGGTACCTGTGCATGATTAACACAGCCCTGCTTTTATAGCCCATGATAATCATTCAGTGCCCTTTGTTGGGAATGCATAGGATTAGTTTTCAGCCTCCTCCAACTACCATATTGCAACACCAGAGGAGGTGCAGAAAGGTGCAGATAACATTGTGTCAGCGGCAACAGCATTCCCCACCCCTGCACATGCTCCTGCAGTATTGTTTCAACCCAAACAGGGAGGCACTGTGACTCAAAGGTATTACAAACAGAAGGGCTGGAAAGCAAATGAAACCTCTGTCTCTCCTGGATATCTGCTGTCTATCCAAACAGACAATTCTGGGTCAGATGAAACAATAGTCTGATTAACTCAAAGCAGGCCTGTAGGCTTGTTGCCTGGCTTTCTCCATCTCTAGCCTTTAAACAATAGAAACAGACCAGAAACAAGTCCAGCATGCCTTCCATTTCCAAAGCAAAGCCTTCACCTCTCCCCGCCCCTTTTTGTACCAACTATCGCTACTACCAGGGCTTTTTTTTGTCAAAAAAGCCCATCAGGAACTCATTTGCATATTAGATCACATCCTCTGACATCACCATTGTTTCACACAGGGCTTTTTTGTAGAAAAAGCCCAGCAGGAACTCATTTGCATATTAGGCCACACCCCTGATGCCAAACCAACCAGAACTGTGTTTCTGTTGTGTTTCTGCTAAAAAAAAAAAGCCCTAGCTACCGCCAAGCTATTCCTTTCCCTCATTTCCCTCCATGCACAACACTTGCTTTTTCTGACTAAAAAACTGGCATGAAGCAGGTGGGGTAAATGAATGCCTATTAATGGTAGGGAGCAAAAAAGTTTGGATTGAGTTCTGGGAGAAAATAAATCCATTCCATTCCTTTGGAATAAAATGACTAAGATGTAGAATTTCTAGATGAAGTTTTCCTTTGTGTTCATCTGAGAAACAGTTTGGGACTCAGTTAAAGGTAGTTGTAACAGACAAAATTACTAGCTCCAGAACCCTTTCTTCCTGTGTTGATTTCTAGGTTATGTAGATATTTATTTAAAACACATATTAGCTGCCCTCCTCCCTTGCAGAACTCAAGGCAGCTTACAATATAATGATTACTAAAAATGCATTAAAACAATATAATTAACTTTATAATATAAAAACAATTAAAAGGTGGTAATTTAGATTTTAAAACCCCAGTTAGAGCCAATACATTAAAACAAAAGCAGTCAAATCCAATCCTAATCAGGGCTTTTTTTGAGCAGGAACACATGGGAACGGAGTTCCGGCTGGCTTGGTGTCAGGGGGTGTGGCCTAATGTGCAAATGAGTTCCTGATGGCCTCTTTCTACATAAAAAGCCGTGTGAAACAATGGTGATGTCAGGGGGTGTGGCCTAATATGCAGATAAGTTCCTGCTGGGCTTTTCCTACAAAAAAAAGTCCTGGTCCTAATTAAAACTGTTTTTAATTGCCCCTAGAAAATCAACAATGAAGGGGTCAGGCACTCCTCCCTGGGGAGGTTGTTCAATAATTGTGGGGGTGCCACTTTAAATGTGTCCACCAGAAAAGCTTATTTGATTGGGGGAGGGCAGTCAGGAGAGCCTCTCCCTGCAATCTTACTTCCCAGGCAGGAACATATGAGAGATGATTGTCTTTCAAATACCAGGTCATAACCATGTAGGGCTCTAAAGGGCAAAAACAACAACCTGAATTGGGCTCAGGAGCAGATCCAGAGCTAGTGTAATTGCTGTAGTTTTGGGGTCATATAGTCCCTCTTGCATCCTTCCTCATCAAGGGAACAAAAAAAAACCCTAAACACTTTCTAATTATGCCCATGTGTACTGGAGGGCAACTGACTCACTCATTTTGGACCAATTGTCTTTTGGCAAAGGGAAGGAGGGAGGGATGGGTTAGTTTAAGTTCACTGAGGAAGAAGCCCTCTGTGAACCAAGTAAAAGCACTGATACCTTGCATAATAAAATATTATACAGTGGTTAGAAATGAGATTTACTTTAGTGCTTCATTGCTTTCTGTGCTGCAGTGTATCTCTATTAAGAATCCATTAGCACCTTCTGTGGGGCTATTAACACCCAGTCACTAATTTCTTTTTCTTCTTGGCTTGAAGAGCAATGTTTTAGAATTCTGCAAATGCCCTAGGAGCTTCACCCAGTGTGCACTTTGTATATGTGACCTTCCCTGTGAAGCTCTAATGGGGGTTGAGAAGCTGCTGGAAAGCTGACTGCCCCACTCAGGTTACTGAAGACTGGGTCCAAGCTGAGGCTGAGCATGGTTCACAGCAGTCAGTGACTAAATGAACACAATGGTCTTGTGCATATGTGCAATCTCAATGTTTCCTCAGTTTGAAGAAGAAAGTCGCAGCACTTTTGAATTTTATTGCTTTTATATTTAGCATAAACCATTATACAAATGTGTCTAATAAGTCAGATGTTACAAGAACATAGTACAAGTAGCTTTTGTTACACAATTAACAAAAGGAAACAATTTTTGTTACAAATGCACTTTATATAAGAATATTTTTATACAGAAAATAGGTCTTTATACAATCTACAGAGAGCAGTTTGGTTTTTGTCTCTTTCTGAACATTCTAGATTAAAGCATAATGCTTTTCTGATCCATTTTATACAGTAGGTCAAACATCAAGATAGCATCATCTCTCTTTAGAACCATACAGGGCTGCTGAATAGACACGGAACCCAAAGTGGCAGAGAGCTCCACGATCACTTTAATTAAGCAGACCATTCAAGTATTTAAAGACTCTCTTTCAAAGAGTTAGCTGTGAAAATACTTTGTATTTTTTCCTGTAAAACTAACACCATGAATTCACGTCAAGGTACATTGGTGAGAACCTTAACAAGGCAGCGTTTTGCTGTGACTGTAACAATCAACTGACTTAACACAGGAACAGTTCTTGGTAGTGGACTACACCAAACAGAAGTATTTAACCTACGCTTTCTGAAAACATGAACCCCCAAACAAAATACTGGATTAATGGCATAGAAGATGTAAAAGGTATACTAATTTTTTAAAGTAATCAGAGGATTGGAGACAGGGGAACACACAGTAAAGGGCAACACCTGAATGGCAGGTGCATGGCTACACTGCAACCCTTCACTTAATGATACTTAGGATCTAGCAGAAGAGTTAAGAGAAGGTGGCCAAACTTGCTTGACTCTCCTGATACTTGGAGAGGAGTTTTGGAATCAACAGCAGGGTGCCAAGGGAAGCAAGAGAAAAGATCCACGTTGTCAACTCCTCAATGGGCTCAAATGGGGGATCCGACCTACAGAGCACTTTTTAAACATTCACGTCCATTTTAAGGGAAGAGGTTAAGCATGTGCTTAATCTCTCCAGTGAAAGGCATGGGCTTTGTAAAGGATTAAAATTTTCCTGGGTTGTGGCCACATTCCTTTTTTTTTTTTTTTGCAGATTTAATCTGGAAGTCATAAGAAACATGAACACTGAATTAGACTGTGAATTGAAACTTAGTTTGAAGTTTCAGACTTCAGCACTCAAACTAGTTTCGATGAGACAGAAAAAGAAACCCAAGTTCTTGATCAGAGCACTGCAGTCACTTGTTTTGAAGGACTCACACTGAAGAATGTTTCAGAAGTAGTGACTGCATGGCTGTGAGCTTTTCCAATGCTCCTTTGAAAAGTATTCTGGAGATAAGAAGTTTCCAGACCATAGTCTCTGTAACTAAGCCTTTAAGCCAATGCTGCCAAATGATTAGCTAACTTGGACAGTGTATTTTATTGCTCAACAGTGTTAAGTTATCAAATGGCTCCCAGCACAGGTTTCTCTCCCAAACATATAAAAAATAAAGAAATAGTTGACACATTTCCCTACCATTCATTTTGCAGCCTGAACAGTAGAACATATGACAGAGAGGCAGTCAAAAAAATCACATTTTACTGGGTCACACAAACAAGAATGATTTTTTGTTTTTATTCCAGTGACTTTGCAAATTCGGCATAGTCGATGTAGCCATCATTATTTTTATCATCATCTCGCAAGACGTCATCAATTAAGCCAATGAGATCCTCTTCTTTCATGGTCTGGGCATGTTCACTACCATCCTGCAAGAAAAACAAAGAAGAAAAGGTCTTGGCAAAAAAGGTGATGTGGATGCACTGAAATCAGAAGTGGCCTGGCCCTTCAATACCCTAACCCCCTGGGAGTTGTTTTGGGACTAGACCAGCTCTGCAGCTAGAAAGCCAGTAATGACAGGTGGAAAGAGTTCAGTGGGATAGAGTGGGCCTTGACCCATAAGCTGTGATACACTCAACAGTTCCTTCCCTCCAAGCAGAGGGAATTGTGTTGTTATCTCCCCCCTTCTTTGGCCTGGACTCTTCAAAGTTCCTTAGCAGAGTTCTGTAATCTTACAGAAAATTAAGAAGTTCAGCCTAGGATTGGATAAAAGTAGGAAAAGAAAAGAGGCAGCTTGAATCTACCAGAGTGTTTCCATGGACAGAAGGATTTCTGCCTATGGCATGCCACTTTCACACCCCACACCCTAGGGATGGATACCCCCCCCACACACACATTTCAGAGACCATTTTGGGCTATGGCAGCATGTGAGAAGGTAGTAGAAACTTTCTGTCACTGGAAACACTGGTGGATGTACCTCTTCTTTCCCCCCTAATGCAGCTGATACAGTGTGGAGTTTCCTATTGCTATGGAAAGTATAGAACGAGTGGCCGAGCTGTGGCTTGGGAGCCACATGTAGCTCTTTCACACATATTGTGTGGCTCTCGAAGCCCCCATCACCCTGCCAGCCAGCTTGGAGAAGACATTTCTCTCTTTAAATCACTTCTCTAAGCCAAGCCAGCTGGTGGCTAGGAGAATGTATTTAAAGTTAAATTGCTTTGTTTCCACCTCTCCCTCCTCCATCTATTTTCCTTCCTTCCTTCCTCCCTTCCTCAAACGTCTGACACTCATGTCTTGCAGCTCTCAAACATCTGATGCTTATTCTATATGGCTCTTATGTTAAGCAAGTTTGGCCACCCCGGTATAGAAGGTGGAGTTAACTCCGCCCCTCAACTCCAGTTAAAATTGGGACTCCAGCTGCTTTTTAAGTTTAAAATATATTGAAAAATTCAATAATAGATCTTCCACCTCAGAAGTCATTCAGCCCTAGGATGGAATCTTTCCAAGAACCAATTCCAAAATGAGAGCTCAAGTGAGATAGCACTTTAAAAAAAATAAAAAAAATAAAAAAAATGTTACATAGCTAACACACCACACAAAATAGGTTATCAATTTTAACATCATTCTTGGCTGTTGCCAATGACCATTTAGATTCCCAGTTAAATGGTGGTCCTCACCTCTTTATGTACATGTGATATGGCTGTAACAAGTTCTAACCCATCAAGCAAATTGTTGCCGTCATAGTCGTGCATTTTGAAGTAATGAAGCTGCAATTCTTGTGGTGACATCTCAGATTCTGGTTTATCAATTACACCATCTAAATCTTCCAGGATGTGGCTGAGAAATAACACAGTAACTGTCACATCTGTTGACATCTGATCTGTTCTTGCTGATGCCCGAATAACTGTTTTGCTGGACTGCATTAGGTTCATCTAGCCCAGCTTTCTGCCACCTGCCAGATGGTTTTCAGATGCTCATGAACAAGATAAGGAAGCAACAGCCATCCCATCTGCGCACCCCCCCCCCCCCCCCTGGCATTTGGTACCCAGAGAAATACTACCATTAAACATCCTGGGTAACAGTCACTAAAACTCCAAAAATATGAATTAATCAAATACTTTTAAAAAGTCAGTAAAGTAAGTTGCTGTCATCACATTTTGTATTATTAAAGTTTCCTATGTTAAATCATGCATTTTAAGAGCTTCCCTTTTCCTATGCAGAACAAGAAATTTCACTTGATGTTCCTGTGTGAGAAATAGTTCCCCAGTGTACATGGTTCATAATTGCTTATATTTCTATCATGTCTTGCCTTGTTTGCCCTTTATCTATGTTTAAACATTCTTGAGCTAGATGATTCCCTTATTCACACTTCCTATGATGGCAGAAGGAAACTACAACAGTATGTAAAGCACACTTTAAAATATACATAAGGAGCTAGAGAATCCATCAATCTTGGTACCCAGCTCTGCAAAAACACCCTACAGACTATAATTTGCAGAAAGTCTCAGAACAACCAGCAAATTCCACAGAACAATCAGCACAGTCAACAACCATCTTCCTTATCTTCAAACCCCTTCCAACCCTCCCAGCAATTAAGACAGAACAATGGTCACATTCAACAGCCAGTTTCCTTATCACTATCCTTCCAGGAAGCCCCACCAAACAATGGGCACATCCACAAACCAATTGCCCTTTCATCACACCCCCTCCAGCCTAGAAATAGCAGCTCTCCAGAGCAGCCCTGGCCCCACTCAATGCACAGCAGCCAAGAAGGTCTGAGCGCCTGCTCCGGCTGCAACGCCACTGAGGATGTTCTCCGCAGCTGAGAACGAAATGTCTGGAAGGAAAACTTTCTCCAGTAGAACACGGCACTTGATCCCAAAAGACTCTACAAACCCTAATGATGTTACCAGCCGTGAAAACCTGAAATCTTTGATAGCTAGAGAACTATAGCAAATCTGCGCTTGCTTACTGCAGATTGTCAATAACTTGCATGCCACGTTGTGAAGACTGACATCGATATATTGTTCTTACTAATCAACATCCCTTATTGGGAAGTTATCCATCCGCAACTTGGGAGCAATTAGGTTTGAGGGTTTTTTGACTTGGGGGGACATTTCTATCATCACATTTTCAAACTTTTCTCTGCCTTCTCAAGTGCTAAAACCTCTCCTCGATACAAAGTTGTAACTCCTAAGATGGCAATATGGCCCCTGTGACTCAGTGGCAGAGCATCTGCTTTACATGTAGAAGGCCCAAGGTATAACCCCCAGCATCTCCAGGTAGAGGATCTGGGGCAACAAACATTGTGAAAGATCCTCTTCTACTTAAAACCCCTAAAGAGCCACTTCCAGACAGCCTAGAGGAAATGCTGAGCTAGAAGGACCAAGGATTTTAGGTAAAAGGCAGCTCCAGCACCACAGAACTCAATGTCATGTAGGAAACGTTAACTGAAGGTCAGGCTCAGTGTTTACTCCATGTACATATACAGAATACTTACTCCTTATCTTGTACCATGTTCCTATCAAGGCGCCCAGTTCGCTGATGATTCCCATCTGTGTGTTCTTCTGCTGCAGAAGAGATGAAGGAAGCCAGTACCAGGCAGCAGAGAAAATATATCCTGCAAGATTGTGGTTCTAGCTTAATATTCATGTTCCTAATGAAGGGGGGGGGGAGAGGGGAGAAACCACACACACTTTATATAAAAAGAATTATGCAGCAAATACCATGTGAAACTAAACATGTCCCAGACACCATTTTAAAGTGGACCAAGTAATGTTTGTTTATTTAGAAAAAAATAATATGCTGCCTCTTCCAAGAGCTAATAGTAGCTGCTCACACAGTAAAACTGCTATAAAATCTTATTATTATGGACTAAAAGCAAGCCAGGGCATAAAAAGAGGCAACCACCACAGCATACAGCAGGTTAGCATGATATTCATAAGGTAGTCTTCCTACTAGAAATGGAACATAAATACAATGTTTTGTCCTGTCACAAACTCCATTGCTTTCCCAACACTAAAGGGATACTCTGTCTAGTCCTGCACCATATTTTTGGCCTCACACGAGGCAAGAACTGTGAAAGAAGCAATCTGAAGCATGTTCTGCCTTTTTATGCTGCTTGCTGAACCTGTTTGCATTCACTGTTCTTTGATCTGCTGCAATTTCAGCACAGTTTAAAGCTTCTCTCTCATTCACTCTGTGTTTCCAGCCCACATGGGGATCACATAGCAAGTCAGACTCAGGGCAGACCAAGTTCATTCTGAAGCCTCAGTCCTGTTATAGTTACATGAGAATGAGCATTTGAATGCACAGAGAAACAAGCATTCAAGCACTGCAGCCAGACCATTAAGATGTGCATTTGGGTCCATGCTATGTTTTGGGGCACTGTAGCAAGTTCATTGATTCTGCATGATGAAATGGGGCACTGGCCTCATGACCAAATCATCAGAAGTGCCCTCTGCATCTCCCACTCTATTTTTGTGGATGAGAAATCACCAGCATTGGAGGATGCTCTTCAAGAGGTGAGAAGATGTTTACAACACCCCCATAGAAGGATATCACAGGCAGGAACATCAAAAAAGCCACACAGGTCTGGGAGAATCAACAGATCTGCATTCCAGAACTGAAGAGCCAGTTTGGTGTAGTGATTAAGCGTGTGGACTCTTATCTGGGAGAACCAGGTTTGATTCCCCACTCCTCCACTTGCACATGCTGGCATGGCCTTGGGTCAGCCATAGCTCTGGCAGAGGTTGTCCTTGAAAGGGCAGCTGCTGTGAGAGCCCTCTCCAGCCGCATCCACCTCACAGGGTGTCTGTTGTGGGGGAGGAAGATAAAGGAGATTGTGAGCCGCTCTGAGACTCTTCGGAGTGGAGGGCAGAATATAAATCCAATGTCTTCTTCATCTCACCTTTCTCCCAGCATACAAGTAAGTAAGTAAGTAAGTAAGTTTTATTCTTATATCCCGCCCTCCCCCGCCAAAGGCGGGCTCAGGGCGGCTCACAGACATGGCATACAACTGTCATAGCAACCATCAACCATCACACTAGTGCCAAAACCAGGCTAAAAACCAAACTGATGTTGATCTCAAAACTTCACATCATCCAGGAATACCCAAGGTCTCAAGGTACTTCAGCAACTTGCTGTAATCAGGATCTGACCTGTTTGTCTCCCAGGAGACCTTCTAACAGCAGCTCCCTCTAGCCACCTTTGTACTGGAATAGCAGCATCCAAATCAGAGTGGATACAAGGGATTATATTTGCAATGTGCTTGGCAAACCTGTCACAACAGGTTCTATGTGATATGCTTCAGAATCAGCATACAAGCCCTCATTACTTGGAACAGTGATACCATACAACTTAGTAAGTACATGATTTCTTTTGTGCCGCCATGACCACCAGAGTACTCTCTAAAAAGCTCTAACCACAGGATGAGTATTCTTTATTTACTTGCTTCATTTGCAGTCCCCCTTTATTGCTGTGACTCAAGGCAGATTACACAACATAAAAATAAAATTGAATGAGACACTCATACACTTAAATAAGACTAGTATCATAAATATTTTAGAAACAATGGATGTCATAAATAATGCAAAGAAAAATGGGATTCCAAAAATAGAATGTGGATACAAGGGATAGTGCAAATTATAAACAGCAAGAACAGACTGCAATCATGTTCCCTTTATAAAAAGCACCCTCCATTTGGTTACACTATGGCCTTATTCCCCTTATGAATATGCCCTCCTGAACATGTATGTTTGACCAAACAGTCAAAAGGAAGTCATCGGCTTCAGTTTGCAAAACCAAGCAAGGCTATTAATGATAGGATATTTTAGAGGTCATGAATCTGTAGATTTGCCGTAGGTCAGAAGCAATTTGATGGCACATAACACACACAACCAAACAGTTTTTATCCACCTAATGTCCCTGCAGATTTGTCTCTTCCAACTTCCTGGGATACCAGGAAAACAAACAGGCTCCAGATGCTGACAGAGAATGCTATGGGGCAACAGGATCAACAGAACAAGGCGTCTGACACCCCACAGATCAGTCTGACTGAAATGCCTGCTTCAAGGGCAGCTCAAGAACTATCAGAATATATTAGTCTGGGGATAAACCACCTTAACCTGGTCTCTGCCCTTGCAGAAGAATTGGGCTGTTGTGAGTCTAAGTTTCACTAGTTAGTGATTTTAAAATTTTATATATTTTTTGGAAATGCAAGTATAAACAGATGTGAGTAGCAAATAAACAGTGGGAATTTTATAGCCACAGCACCCTCATTTCCTTTCTACTTCCTGCAGTTTTGCTTTCCACAACTGCACTGAATCAGTAATGAAAGATCACTCAGGGTGCTCAAGAACATCAAGCAATCTGCTACTGATAAATCAGCCATCAGAGTTCCACAATATGACAGCCTGGCTACTGCATCTCATTTTAAAATTTACTCTCATTTTAAAATGGCTGGCTGCCGACTTAAGCGTTCGTAATCTGTTGATTTTAACAGAAGTAAAGTGTCTGTAACTAGGAGCTGTGGCTTTTAGCTTTAGGTACACTCCAGGAGTGATTTAAACTGTTTCTATTATAAACAGAATCAAGGCAAAGAATCAAGGTGCATCTCTAAATAGTTAGGAAATTTGTTTTGTATCTATTGAACTAATACCAAATTTATTATAACAGTACATTTAGATTCATTCACTCTGTCATATTTCAATGTTTAGCCAAATATCTTTTTTTGACCACATGATTATTTCAGCATTTTCCCATTCTTTTTAAATTTTATATTGTAAACCATGCTGGGCACAGACCTGTTTATTTTATCCTTTTCCTGAAATGACAGCATGCATTTACATATGCCCTACGATATGAACAACACCTTTTCAAGAAGTATTCTCTGGTCATAGTTTGCTTTTACTATCACTGAGGCAGATTTGGCTACAAAAAGATAACTATTAACTGTTCTAATTCAGTGGCGGTCATTTGCTCAGAGACAAGAGTATGAACAGGCCTTTAAAACTCCTACATTTATCTTTGGTTAACTGAGTTAACTGAGTAATGTGGTGGGTGTGGGCACAAGTAAAGCAAACAAACCAGAAGATAACACTGTGTGGCAATAGCCTTTAAGATTAGACCATAATTAAAATTTATGTATGGAATATGAATTTTTCCTTACCCTCCAACTCTTCTTGTTCTAGCCCCTCCCCCCACAACCATGGGTACAGCTGTTGTTGAACATCACATTTGCAACCAATAAAGATGTTTGCAGGTATTGATATTTGGCTACAACAGTATTGCTGGCCTTATGCAAGAATTTAGCCCCATAACTCCACTGGGGGTGCACAGGACATCTTGAAGTCATTTTAATATTGCAGGGACAAAACCTGATGTGAAATTTGTAAGGTTAAATGCATACAAAATAATAGCAATACTGCTTGTTTCTATTTATTTGCATCTGAAGTTGTGTTTTTATAAGGTGTGATAACAAAACATTAGAAGTTCGCCATCAGCCTTACTTCCATGAACACTTACTTCCATTTACACTCCCCCCTTCCATGTTTTAAAAGGATTTATACAGAATAATACTTTTAAAAATAGCTTGCTTATACTACTTTTGGCTGGCAAACAAAACACCAACTAGTGGAACACATTGTAACACTAAGAAGGAGATGGATGTTTTTAACCTAAATATTACACTTACTTTGTTTCCATCAGTCAAATATTCTAAAAAGCGAAACCACAAACCTGGGTATCACTCAACACCCCAGTATATTGTAGTACACCTTAACACTCAATATCCCAGTCTTCTGTAGTACACCTTATCAAAGCAGGTGTGAATCATCCGTCCATTAAACTCCACACCGTATCGTTTTACTACTTTAATTTTTTTGCTAATACATTTTTTTGCTAATAATTTTTTTTACTACTTTACCATACTTTTTTAAAAAAGTGGAGTTATATTTTTTAAGTTACTGTTTTTTCCTCGGGCAAATATTACCAGAAACTGAAGTATCGTTTTCACTGGTACCTGAAATAAAGCCGCCTTCTCCCCAGCCAAACCAGAGAATCGACCAGGAAGCTGGGTTGGAATCGGAGTGCGGCGGCAGGCTATGCGAGGGCTCCTTGCCCCTTGGCACTCACTCACCCCGACAGAGACCTTCTTCTCACCTGCTTCCAGTCCCACCGTCTGTTGCTGCTACGATGTCTCTTTCAACTGGCAGCGGTATGAACAGAATTGTGCACTCCAGGCCACCATCCCTCCTTCATGTCACCTCTGAACCCTGTACGTGTCACCCTTCCACGCCCCCCTCGCGGGCTATTGGCTGGCCTTCCCTTTGGAGTTCTACGTGGAAGGAGAACCGTACAGGTGCGGGCGGGGGTGGGTGCCACGCCCCCTCCTCCTGAAGGGACGCGACCCCTCCTTCGTGACGTGGCTTGTACCTTGGAAGGCTACGTTCGCGCTCTTCTCTCCAATGCCGTTGCCGAGGAAGGGCTTCCCTGTCTCCGCCCTAGTTACGACGAAGCCTTGCCCGTTTTGCCACGTTTGGCAGCGGGTCTGTTAGGAAACAAAATCCACCTAATGCCTTTTCAGTACGGCTAACTAAAATGACACCAAGCCAACCTCCAGGTGATGGCTGGAGATCTCCAGCAAGTGATATGAGATCAGTTTCTCTGGAGGGAATGGCAGCTTCAGAGGGTGGACAATATAGAATCATAACCATGTTGAGGTCCTTCCACCGCCAACTCTCCAGGGGTTTCCCAATCCCAACCCGGAGCTTGCAACCCCATCTGGTGGTGTTAGATGCTAGCAGGCTCACAGACTTGTTCAACTGCTCTAGATCGTAGATTCCCGCTGCTGCTTTGAAATATTGACTGTTTGTACATATCTGCTTTACCACTGCCACACTAGATTTCTAATTCATCTGTATTTCTTTTTATGCTTCTGGAGAGATCGTGCTGCTCTTGACTACCGAATTGTGTTGTTGTCGACTCAGCACTGCTCTCGGACTCCCATCTCATTTAGAATGGTCATTGATTGGATGGGGTTTTGAGCTAAGCAGGGGCGCATGCGTTCTGGTTGCTCACCCTACCGCAGAGAGGCTTCCACCTGTACTTTTGTTGCATAATCATATGAATCTTGGAGCTTGTGTTTACAAGTGGTTCTCTGAGTAAAAAGACATTTTGTGGTGGCTGAACTTCTGTCATGTTTACTCAGAAGTAAATCTTACAGAGTTCAATGGCACTTACTCCCAGCTAAGTGTGCCGAGAATTGCACCTCAGGTATGGATCATGACAATGGCAACACAGAAAGCTTTTCCCTGCGACTTTGCATAGGCTGAACATCTCGATTAAAATTTTACTATTTATCATATGGCAAAATTACACACAGGAAGCATACAATAATATAAAATACAGAACCAAGATGAAATGATGGACATATAGACTAATTGAGCAACCCCCCTAAATCCGAACATCTGAATTTTGAATCAATTCAATCACAACTGGAGAGAGTTGAAAGAGCTCCATCACATCACACTGGAAAGCACAACACTCACATTCCTGTGATGGATAGAAAATAGTTTGGAGGGCTGCACCACAACTGCATTCGGGTCTTGATATTTTGCCTTATTTAAACAACGGGTTTGCACAGCTGCCAAAGCCTGTTCGTATTCTATTAGCCATCTGCCATACTTTATGTGGCAAGTCAAATCTTGTGGACCTCTTGTTGATGTTTATCAGGTTACGAATATCAGGTGGAATGGATTGCATCCATGTTCGCAACCATTCATTCCCTAGATTAAAATATTGTGATTGCAGGATTTGGGCAGATCGTATTGCTGGTGGTTGGGATCTTAGTCTGGATAGGCCCACATCAGCCATGTCTGTGCATAGGCAACTCTGTTTTCAATTATGTTTCTATATACTCATTAAAATCTGCAACCTGTGCAAAGCATCTATGTGTGCTTGGTTTGCACACTCAGGATACTATTCTCAAGGGCTACAGATTTTCGGTTTGCAAAGTAGGTACAAGTGAGGCTTTGCGGATTCAAGCAAGACCCTGAAGTTGTACAAATTGCCTTGCCAAAGTTATGCTTAAATCAGGCCATGATGCAAGCACTGATTAGGTTTTCCAAAAAAATATTGGAATATCTGATCACTACGCCAACCTTTTTATTTCTCATCTTTCTTTTATTCCAGTTCGCTTACAATATGACAGCTTTGGAGCAGTTTAAAGACTACACAATTTATTGTGGCATGAGCTTTTATGTAGCTCCTGGCCTGGATAGCCTTAGCTATCCCAATCTCATCAGATCATGGAAATTAAGCAGGGTTGGACCCAGCCAATATTTGGGTGGGAGACTATCAAGGAATAAAGGATGCTAAACAGAGACAAACAATGGCAAACCACTTGTGATCATCTCATGCCTTGAAAACTCTGTGGGGTTGCCGTAAGTTAGCTGCAAATTGATGGCAATTTTTTTAAAAAAGGCTTTTATGTGCCAGCCCATGAAGTTTTACACACACACAAGGGCAAAAACAGAAGAAGGGGAGCAGAAGGCCCACCATTTCAAGACAGAAGAGTGTTATAACCAGGGGTCACTTGGTAGAAAAATAGGTGGTGAAGCTAATCCAGGAATTGTTATGCAGCTGCACCGACTATTCAATGAACAAGGTAGGGAAGAGGAGGGGGAACCCTCAGAAAGGTTCTGTAAACACAAGCTCCTGTGAGCTTCTGCTGAATCCAAGGCCTGGTTATATATAACCTGGATGAAAACAAGACTGAGTCAGAAAGATAAATGATCCAATCAGATTGACTGTATCCAGTCCCAAGAGCTGATGAACTGGCAAAATAAGATGAATAGCATATATAAATCTCCAAGAGGTACTATTGCTTTTTGTAGTTTCAGAGGGTAACTGTGTTTGCCTGCAGAAGAACTATAATATAGTGGGTTCAACGCATAGAAGAGACGAGGTTGCAGTGGTCATAGCTCTATTAGTTACAGCATGGTAATGGCTGAACTAGAAGACTGCTTTACTATATACAATGCAAGGTTCCTGCGCTAGAACGTCATTGGATCATTTAAACCAGCAAGGGGCCTGTGATTGGAGTGGGGCAGCAGGGATTTGGATCCTACTGTCCACTGTTCCCTAGTCCCTAAATTCAGACCTAAAGGCTCCAATGAGCCGGGCAGGAACATGGTTAATAGCAACATTAGTCCACATACATAAGACCAACTATATGTGAGTCCAGGATAGGGTTGTCAGGTCACCTTGGCTACCAGTGGCAGATGGGGTGTAGGTTTGTCAGCTCCAGGTTGGGAAACTCCATGAGATTTGAGGGTGAAGATGGGAGGACAGGGACTTCAGCGATTTTAACCACCTGCCCATTTCCAGGAAATCATTGTGGTGGGGTTGGACTGGGAGTTCCTGTACGGTTGCCAACTAACCCTGAGTTGAAAAATTCCTGGATATTTGAGGGTTGAGACTGGGGAGAGTGGAGTTTGAGGAGGGGAGGGTCCTCAGCAGAGTGTAATATCATAGATTCCATCCTCTAAAGCAGCTATTTTCTTCATTTGTCTGAAGATTAGTTGTAATTTCAGATCTCTAGGCCACACCTAGAGGTTGGCAATCCTAGACTCGTGTTCAAGTTCCCAGTCATCCATGAAGCTCTCTATATGACCTTGGGCCTAATCAGGCCTGTAGCTACAGGAGGCCTGTGTGGGCCCTGCCCTCTGACTTAGCGTTGGGTGCCCCAACACAGGTGTTCCCTCCCGCTGCCACTGCAGCGGAGGTGAAAGATGAGAAGCTGGGAGCTGTCGCCTCCCCCCCACACAATTTAAATTGCATGGGAGGGGTACCCTGGAGCATGGGAAGGACAGTGTGGAAGGGGCAGGGGTGGGGGTGGAAGGGAAGATCAGGCACCCTGAGTTGGGTGCCCTGAGCCACAGGAGTGATGGTCAGGGGAGGGGAGCCACTAAGTGCCCCCTGACTTTTTTACATTACCCCCCCCCCCCCCCCACTTTTAAAATCCTGGCTACAGGCCTGGGCCTAATCTACCTCTCAGCTTAATCTACCTCACAGAGTTGGAGCAAGATAAAATGGAAGAGGGAAGAACCAGCTGGTAACTGGAACTCCTTGGTAGAAGGGTGGAATTTGTAAAAAAGAGATTCCTGAACTCTCTCTAACCTTGCATGGGGGAACAGTTCAGGGCTGATTCACACATGACAAAGCCCATGAGAGGAATATGTGGTCATCATAAGGACTTTAGATTGGACATGTGGCTTGAGTTCTGTGTCTGCCTCTGAGGCATGAATGTGAAGCTCCTTTC
The DNA here is from genome assembly GCF_032191835.1 of Heteronotia binoei. Taxonomy (NCBI): domain Eukaryota; kingdom Metazoa; phylum Chordata; class Lepidosauria; order Squamata; family Gekkonidae; genus Heteronotia; species Heteronotia binoei. Next base: position 220,464,893 of record NC_083223.1, read on the forward strand.
TGCCATCTCCAGCTGGATTTTTCATTTCTGTAAAGGTCGCACTCTGCTTCTGGCAGAGAAGTCTTGCCCTTTTGGTTTCATTTGTGTTACCCAGTGCTATTCTCCAGCATCTCTTATTGGTCCTATCAATGTCCTGTCATCTAGTATAATCACTTTCCCTGCTTTAACTGTAATTCCTTTTTGCCTGGGAAGGGCCCATCTCATGACAGTAGGTCAGTTCTTCTTTTGCTCAGAGTCACTCTCAGAAAGAAATTTTGATTCTGCTGAATCCTTCACTAGTAACAACCAGACTGGCTGGGACTGGGCTGGGGAGGAGAGCAATTCTCTGCTTAGTAAATGGTTGACTTGTCAAATTGTTCATATACTTTGCACAGAAATGTTAAACAGTGAGCATTTCCTGTTTGAAATAACCACATGTGTTTTTACCCACAAATTCTAAGAGTTCGTAGCAGTGCAAGCATGGAGTTGAAGCATTTACCTACTGAATGAGTGAAAACATATCTCTCTATTCAGGATTAGCAGATCCATCTGAGATTTGAGAACAGGATTATTTTCCCTGAAGAACATGGTGACAAGTTTGGCTGGTTATACTACAATTGACATGTATTGAGAAACAGATGAGCCTACTATAAAAGTAGCATGTTCAACTTGCTTATCCCTATGGTGTGAGCCCATATAGATGATCCATACTGTTGGATCATCTATATGGGCCCACAAGTAATACCATAGGAGTAAGCAAGTTGAACAGGCTACTTTTATGCAGTCTACCAGTTATAGTCAGCTCTCCCTTTATTATTTGTGGTTGGGTATGTGCTTTTTATAAAATACGCATGTGGTCTTGTTTCTCAATATATGAGTTAGATTCTTGGATGTCCCCTTTTCTAAAAGATACTCTGGCTTCCAGTCTCCTCTTTGCCAAATATTCATTTTGTTTCCTTAGGTAAGTCACATTCTCCAAGCTTCAGTCAACTACTTACATCAGGGATGGGGAACCTCCGTCCCTCGGGGATTGCTGGCCTGAACTGAGCCATGTGACAGCCTCCCTGGGGCCTGGTTGGCCAGCGAGGATTGTGGGGCCCAGCCGTGCTGCGCAGCAGCCTCCCCAGGGCCTGGCACAGATCACAGGGCCCAGATGTATCGGGAGCAGCTGCAGTTTCTGCATGAAGGGAGGGAGGGGTGGCAGGGATGGGGCTGGCTCCCACCAGTTCAATTTGCACTTGATTATCCAAGATGGTGTGGCCTAATATGCTAATGAGTGTGTGACCTAATATGCTAATATTAGGGGATGTGGTCTAATATGCTACTGAGTTCCTGCTGGGCTTTTTCTACAAAAAGGCCCTGGACCCAGGACCGGATCTACATGTTTTTTGAGGGGGGGGGGGCAAAATTAAAAAATGACACCCCCTTATGGGCCATAATATCGTATGATCCCATAGAATACAATGGACTCCATACCCAATTTGGTGCCCCCCCTCCATTGGCGCCTGGGGCAAGCACCCCCCTCTGCCCCCCCCCCCTAGATCCGGCCCTGCCTGGACCTATGCATTTGCCTAGGGTGGTGGTCCATGTGTGTGTGTGTGTGCCAGATTAGGCTCTCCCCACATGACTTCAAATAGAAAAACAATTATTTGCATTAATTTTGATGGCCTGAATCGTTCTCTCTCAGCGGAGCACTGTTGGCCCAGGAATGATGTTATAAATATCCATATGGCCCTTGGCAGAAAAAAGGTTCCACACCCCTGACTTACATGGTAATAATATAGCAATATCTACATCTGAGTATTTAGAGAGCAAACACAAATACTGGCAGGACATGTACCCTGACCAAAGTATACATTTTAGAAAGTGCAAGAGATAAAGATGATGTCTTGAAGAGTTTTTTCCCTGGGTGCATTTTAGAGTTTGCACACTATGCCTGTTTCCTGATAAGCAATGCACAGGTTCTAACTTGTGTGCTGCAAACAGTCTGGGGACTGGTATGGTATTCTTTGCTACGCATTCACTCATGTACACTTAGGAACACTTTCTGAGCAAGATGTTGAACACAGCACTTCTACCAAAAGAATGGAAAACATAATTAAAAAAACTTTTTAAAACAGGTCTATTTACCTGTTTAGCTACGTCTACCTTGCTTTTCTCCTCAGAGGAGACCCAAAGCAGCTTAAAGCATCATTCTCATCCAGTTTATCTTTACAACAGCAATTCTGTAAGCTAAGTTAGGCTGAGCGACTGACCCAAAATCAACTAGCAAGATCCACAGCAGAGCATGGATGTGATAGGTCTCCCAGGTTGTAGTCATATACTGTAACCACTATAGCTACTGGCTCTCTTACAAAGTATTCTTAATGGATAAATAGGGCTTACATATATAAATGAAAGTCTTTTAAAAGAACCAACACAAATATCACAAAATAGTGTGCCAGTTTTTGAGTTCTCCAGAACTCTTCATTAGGTTCAATGTTCAGCACGAAAAGAGGAATGGACAGAAAAAAGTGATGGGAAAGTTTGTTGGCTGCATCCCATAGAGTGGAATCCAGGATGTATTACAGTTTTAATCAGGTTAGTTGTCCTGTGTATAAATGGTTTCAGGTTGCACACAAACTTCATGGAATGAAAAGTAGAAAATTGCAGCCTTTGTATGAAGATATAACCAAATCATTGGGAAAATATTTCCTAGCCACACAGAACACCTGGATCCACTAAAAGTTCAAAAGCAGAGGAAAACATGGTAATCCACTTAACAATAGTAGAGATTTATTTTAAATATTATGTTTATTTTTGCAAAACAAATATATAATAAAATACAGAAAAGATGATTACATATATATAAACAGTGTAATGAAAGGGGTGTTGGGGAGAAATATTTTCTATTTTGCATTTTTCTTATATGTAATCATATATATAGAATAGAAATAGAAAATATTTCTCCCCAACACCCCTTTCATTACACTGCTTACAAAATACTATAAAACTTAGTTCTGTTGGGACACATTTATATTCAACATTTTACATTTTGGATTTTGTAATTAATCTGTTCTTCAGCTGAATTATTAATTTCACCATTGCTGCATACTCAATACTGCATATTTTCATTTCTATGTACTCGCTATTATTTCTGGCAAATAGGTAAAAGTAAAGATTAATTTAGATGGTACAGTAGGTAAAGAGACAATGGAAGCCAAAGTGGACAATATTACCTGGGGGCAGAGGACAAAAACACCCACCACCTCCCTCGCCATGGCTAAATTCTGTATTTCCCCAGATAGACCAAGATTGCAAGGAGAAATACAAAAATGATTAATACCTTTTATTAGGACTAAGCAACATATGACAAAATAGCATGAAAGTATTCTAGTTTTCCAGAGTTCTTCACCCAACTGGATGCATGTAAACAGTCTCTGTGCTAGTTTTTCTCAAGCTTTTTGAAGTGCAAGTGATCCACTTGTAAATGTACTCTTTGGTGGCCTCATCCAAAGTAGCTTCTCACTACCCCCCCCTCCCCTTTTCCAACATAAATAAATACAGAGTACCAAGGCTTTGATTGTAGAACAAGCCCAGCAGGAACTCATTTGCATATTAGGTCACACTCCCTAATATCACCATTGTTTTACATACGGCTTTTTGTAGAAAAACCCCAGCAGGTACTAATTTGCATATTAGGCCACACCCCCTGACACCAAGCCAGCTGGAACTGTGTTCCTGTGCGTTCCTGCTTTAAAAAAAGCCCTGCAGAGTACTATTAAGCAACAGGCTTTATTTCAGGGCCACTACATATTGTGCCCAGTGTGTCCTGTGTTGTGAAGTTACTTCCAATCAATGGCAATGCTATAAATAATGACCTCCAAAATGTCCTATCATTAATTAATTTTGCAAACAGAAGGCCACTGCTTCATTTATTGAATCAATCCAACTTATGTTGGGTTTTCCTGTTTTCCAACTGCCTTCAACTTTTCCTAGCATTACTGAGACAAACTCAGATTTGCCACTGAGCTTCCCAAAGCCTCCTCTCCCAGCTTGTCCAGTTCCTCCTCCTTTCTTTTGGCCTGCTAGAAAGTCATGATTCACTTTTGGGTCCCAATCTACACTTCAAACACAAACTGCCCTGTGCCATTTTTAAAAAGGGCACAACAGCTTTAATTGAAACAGAGAAGCAGAAGCAGTGGGGAGAGAGAGATCATGTTTAACACTCTCCCTCAGCCATTTTCTCACTTAGAATCCTTGCTAGTTGCTTTTTAACCTAGAGTTCCAGATGTGTATTTATAAACACACATCTGAAATCCCTCTGGGAGGGCAGTTTAGGGGATTATTTTTGAGCAGAAACACAAAGACAGGAAAAGAGTCAAACACTCCCCTCCACCCATGACTTCTGTGCTCTAAATTCACTCCCAGAGTGAAGTTTTTAAAATGTTGAGGGGTCTACATGCATAACATATGATAAGCACCTTACACTTAGTAATGACAGATCAAACTGGGGGAAAGGAGGGGTGGAAGGGGTTTGAGTAGGTTGGGCTTGAGGCCATACAAAGCACTTTTTTTTGCTTTTCATGCACTATTTGTGCCACATAAAGATATGGCTAATGCAGGTAAGAATGTGGAAAAGAACCACTTAAACTGTTCTCAGAATGGATGCGCATCTTGATCTGTATCATAGGCACACTGCATCATGTCCATGGAGTGCAGTTGCGCATGGTGTTGCAAATGTATCTTGGCATTAGACGTACTACTGCAAATGTCCTTTTCAGGATAGCATCAGTATCTCATACTCAAGGTACCTCAATCCTCACTTTAGAGTAAAGGAAGCAATAAGGAACTATACAAAGCGCTCAGATAGACAATGAAAATAATAAACAGTCTGAAGGCAAAGTGCAATGTTGCCACACTGCTGGTGGTAGAGGCTGTACCAGTGGCTCAGAATTGGTGCTTGGTGTCCCAGGGGGTGGTGCCACACAGTGGTATACACCATAGGGGGCAGGGGGGGCTCAAGTCTCCAGGACTTCTCAGTGAGGGCAATGCCCCTGCCAGCTACCAGTATCATGAAGCTGCTCAGCCTGTCAGGTTCAGTCAGACTTGTTTGTCTTTCTTAGTGTTGCCAATCTCCAGATGGTGGCTGGAGATCACCTGGGATTTGTAACTAATCTCCATTCAACAAAGAGCACACAAAAGCTTGCATTCTGAATAAAAACTTTGGTCTTAAAGGTGAAACTTGACTCTTACTTTGTTCTACTGCTTCAGACCAACACGGCTGCCCATTTAGATCTATGAGACAGACTATTATGAGTAAAAAAATTTTTTAAACCATATGATTAATTGTTGATTGCATGTTTTTTTTTAAATATATATAATTTCATATTGAAAGTTTAAAGTAGATTGCTAAGGATGGGCCTAGGCTGAGTTCAGCCCTGTCTCCTACCCCTGAAAACTGAGTTTATGCCCCTGGCGTGAGAAAGGCACAAGACAAGTGGTGAAGTGGATTGCAAAAACTTTGAAGCCTAATCAACCAAACAACCCAATCCAACCAAAAACAGCTTGCTCAGTTGATTCTGGCTCCTCAGGTTCAGATCCTCCTCCTCCTTCTTGAGCCCTTCCTGAAACTTCAAATTGTTCGCTGTGTGGCAGCAGAACAAAGTTGGAGTCAAGTTATACCTTTAAGGCCAACAAAGTTTTATTCAGCATGTAAGCTGATTGTGTGGCAGGCAGTTGTACTTGCGAGCCTCTTTTCTAAGGGACCAGCCACATATCATATAGCATGGTGTGGTCCATTCAAGGGGCTTTTGAATGCCCCTCCGTTGTCACGTGTTACCTCCTTTGACCCAATCCCTCCTTTGGCACAAGTTCGCCAGTCGCCCGTGGTGCCGTCAGTTTTTATAGTTGGATTTTTGAGCTGCCTAGCAGGGACACCTCTAGGTCTCGGAGGGGTACTTACTGTCGCCCAGCCGGCTGGGGTTAAAGCTCGAAACTTCACTTCCCAACATGCACACGGGAAACTGAGACTGTGCACATGCTCCGCGAGGGGTGGGGAAGGGAGGGGAGCGGATCCCGGCGCTTCCCCAGGCGTGCCGCAGCTTGCTTGCCTGAGACTTCCCTGTCGTACACGAGACACCCACCCACGCTAAGATGGCTGCGAAAAGCTCGCACTTTCACCTGAAAATGGAAGAGACGATCGAGAGGTGCCGGGCGGACTGCCAGTGGGAGAGGCAGCTGGCGATAGTGGGGCAGATGCGGGCGCGGGCGTCGTCCAGCCCCCGGCGCAAGGGGGCAAAAGGATCTCCGGAATCTGGTAAGTGCGGGACTGCCCTGCCGGTTGAAGGGCTGTTCGTTCACCGCCGGCGAAGGGAGGCAGCCGCAGCGCCAGCCTGTCCTCTGCAGTCATCAGATTTTCCCCGCCAAAGGAAAACTTCTGAGACGGCGCCCAGCCGCTTCCGACCTTCCTAGGCTTGCGCCGATGGGTTGGACGAGCCAGCGGCTCCCATCGCTGCACTTCGCGTTTCTCCCTGCAGCTTCCACTCCTCTTCACTGCTGCCGTCCTTGCATTCTGAACCATACATTCCCCCTTCCCCCTGTCCTCTTCCTCGTTTTGCAAAGAAAACCCTGAAAATGTCCGAGGCTTAGGGTTTTTCCCCCTGCTGGCGCTGTACCATGTGAGTCCAAGCCTCCCATCTCTCTGACATCCGACTGCTTTAATGGGATCTTCAGTTAACCCAGGCCTCCCTTTTCGATGTTGCTTTCTGATGTTCCCACTAGCCACTCCAGACTCCCAAGTATAGGATTCTGCACTCACCGGCCCCCCCTTCCCCAGTTGGGACAGCAGTGATCTGGAGAACGTCTCCTGTCGATAGGCAAGCCTCCAAGGAAATCGAGTTTGTGCTGTGCTTCTGACACTTTGCTGAGTGGACAAGAATCTTCTGGATCTACTGACATACGGGAAGTGATTTTTTTAGCTCATTCTTTTTAAAAAAAGGTTGAAAGGAGGCTGATTCCTGAGCAGCTCACCTGACTCATTGCCTAAGAAAGGTCTTCTCCTTTCTATTAATAGGATAAAGGGGTTGGAGGTAGCAGCTGAGAGGACCAGGAGGAAAGATCCCTGGGAAACTGGTGGGTTTCTTTCAACTTGCCTTGGTTGCGTCTCTATTGTATTATTCCATCTGGCCTCATATTTATTAACTAAAATCTTGATATCCTGCCTTTTCCTCCATTTACAAAGGCTCAAAGCAGTATAGAAAGCAGCACTTGCCAAAATAGGCACAGCACAGAAACAATTTTTTAAAACCAGAATAAACACAAAACCCAACAGCTCAAGATTCTCAAAGGCCTGGCTCTGCAGCATCACCAAAAACACACCAAAGTGGCCATGCTCCTGACCTCAGGGAGACAGCTCCACAGGGACAGTACCACAACTGAAAAGTTATTTATTTTTTATTTCTTTTATACCCCACCTTTCTTCCCAACAAGGACCCAAAGAGGCTTACATCATTCTCCTCTCCTCCATTTTATCATCACAACAACCCTATAAGGTAGGTTAGGCTAAGAGTGTGTGACTGGCCTAAGTTCACCCAGCAAGGTTCTAGGGCAGAGTAGGATCTGAACCCAGGTCTCCTATTATACCACACTGTCTCTCCAGGAAAATGCTCAGGATTAAGCTGCAAAACATGGTTTAAAGGAAAGAACCAGCATCTTGAATTAAACCTGGAAGCATATAGGGTAGTAATCTTCAACAGATGGGTTGGGACCCTCAGGTGGGTCAGGCACCCAATAGGATTACCATAACTTCCCCTGCTTTTTGGAAGGATCTGTTGGTAATACACAACAGTACAAGAGCAAGGTTACCACACCTCCTGCCTTTCTTTGCTTCATTTAAAACTTTCTTGAATGCAGACCCAAAGTGTCTTGCATTATCCCCTCCTCCATTTTATTCACAGAACAATCTTATGAGGTAGATTAGGCTGAGAGAGAGTAGTTGGCCCAATATCACCTACCAAATTTCCATGGATGTGGGGATTAAAACATGGACCATTTTCCAGATCCTAGCCTGATAGTCTAACCGCAATGGGAGACAAGGCTATCCAGCAGTAAGAAGATCCTCCATGGCTTTAACTCATAGCTTACTTTTCACTGTGGTTCACCTCCTGGTACTTGGCTTGTGTTTTATGTCCCCAGCTCTCTTGATCCTACACTTGACACCAGTGAGGTCATAACTCTGGCTCCCATTCTTCCTGTCATATCACATGGCTGAAATACCACATACTAGCAGCTTAGTAGGATCTGTGTTCCTCTCTAGGGTTTAAAGGGAGTGTCCTTGTTCTTTAAAGGTTAAAGATCACTAATACAGGGAACCAGTGAATCCGTTTTAAAATGAGTGATGTGGTCACACCTACATGTTCTAGTGAACAGATGAGCAGTTGTATTTTTCACCTATTGAAGGTTCCAGGTTGTCTTCAAGGGCAGCCCCATGTAAAATGCATTCTATCCTTGAAATCACTGAGGCATGGCCCAATCATCTGAGTTTAAGAGAGAGGATGACTTCTGAACTGCATGTAGTTGGGGGAAAGCCATATTAAACTAATTTTCTAACAATATGGAAGGATCTGACAAGACTACCAAGCTCTTCACAGACTCCATCAAAGTGAACATCACTTAATCCAGATTGGGTAGTACAATTTTCTACAGAATGTCAGCCTTCCTTTGCATCTTACATCTGTTATCCATCAACATGATTCACTGAATTCAGCTATGTATTCTATACATGGCCTCTTGGACACCAGAGATACGTCTTCAGGGGTTTCTTGGTACCATCTGGTGAAATTTTAGGATTTATCAGTGACTGCCCCAGTGTGCATGTGTGAGGCAGAGGTCAGATCCCCACCATCTTTTCTAAAATCCGCATAATGGAGTGGGGAAGATAACTCAGATAATCTCTCAGAGCCAGAATAGCAAGCTGTAACAGAGAGCCTGCGGGGTGACATGATAGAGGTTTACAAGATAATGCATGGGATGGAGAAAGTAGAGAAAGAAGTACTTTTCTCCCTTTCTCACAATACAAGAACTCGTGGGCATTCGATGAAATTGCTGAGCAGTCAGGTTAAAATGGATAAAAGGAAGTACTTCTTCACCCAAAGGGTGATTAACATGTGGAATTCACTGCCACAGGAGGTGGTGGCGGCCACAAGCATAGCCAGCTTCAAGAGGGGGTTAGATAAAAATATGGAGCAGAGGTCCATCAGTGGCTATTAGCCACAGTGTGTGTGTGTGTATATATAATTTTTTTTTTGGCCACTGTGTGACACAGAGTGTTGGACTGGATGGGCCATTGGCCTGATCCAACATGGCTTCTCTTATGTTCTTATGCCAGTGTAGCTGACCCTGCCACTAGGCAAACAAGGCAATTGCCTAGGGCGCTGGCCTTCTGGGGTATCAAACTGGGCGCCTCCATGTGACTTGATGACATTATCGGGGGGGGGGGTTTGCCAGAAGTTAGCCTCGCCTAGGGTGCAGGCAGTCTAGGGCCAGCAGAGCAGTGGACTTCAATCTGGAGAACTGGGTTTGATTCCCCATTTCTCCACATGAAGACTGCTGGTTGACCTTGGGTCAATCACAGACAGCACTCTCAGAACTCACTCAGTCCCACCTACTTCACAAAGTTAGGTGCTTATTGTAAGGAGAGAAAGGGAAGGCAATTGTAAGCCAGAGTAGAGAAAAGCAGGATATAAAAACCAACTCTGGTTAAGTGCATGGATTCTTATCTGGGAGAACCAGGTTTGATTCCCCACTCTTCCAAATGCAACTGCTAGAGTGACCTTGGTCAGTCATAACAGTTGGAACTGTTTTCTCAAGAACAGTTTCTGTCAGAGCTCTCTCAGCCCCACCTACCTCACAGGATGTCTTGTGGAGAGGAGAAAGGAGATTGGAGATTGTAAGCCGATCTGTAAGAGATCGGCTCTTGTAAGAGAAAGGAGATTGTAAGCCGATCTGAGACTCCAAGTGAATGGTGGGGTATAAATCTAATCTCTTCTTCTTGATATTGGGAAACATCTACAAAGGTAACTAAAGAATACAGAAAACAAAAGGAAAGCACAACTTCTTGCTAACTACATTCTTACAGAATCTTCCAAAGATCTCCTAGTTATATTCTCCTTCAGCAGGTGTCTGGGCTCAGCAAAGGTGGCAAAAGTTGGCTTCTTTCTGAATCATATTTCTAGGGGTCTCTCAGTGGCTGGGAGTTCTTTGTTGGAATAATCAGAAGGTAGGATATCTAATCAAAACTCCCATCAAAGGAGGCTTAGACCAATTAACAGTCCCAAAATAGTGTGGTGTGCAAACATTAATGTGGGGTACAAAGGGGAAGGACTAGTTGTTAGACCTGGGAAATTCTCTATTGACCCTTCTCCCCAGATAGTTCAACGTCATTATGACAACAACGTTTTAAAAACAATACCAAGGAGCCGGGAGTGTTTTCATTTGGGAAAAGATTATTCTAATAATTGTGCTTTTAACAATAATGATAATTGTGAAAAGCAGTAATGATCTTGTGGTCTCCTTTTGCCTTTTCTGGGTTTTCTCACCTTTTAAAAAGTATTACAAAAGTCACAAAGTTACATGAATCAATCACAACTTAGTTACATTAACTGCAAATTAAGATTAATTATAAATTTATTTGTTTATTTGTTTATTTATTTCAATTTATATTCCGTCCTCCCCACAAGCAGGCTCAGGGTAGATTACAACAAAAGTTAAAACATAAATTATAAATAGTTAAAAATAATTAAAACAACATAATTTAGCTGAGCCATACAAATGAAGATCACAATAGATTAAACCCTTGCTAAAAAAATCCCCATAATACACAATTAAGACATGTGATGGAGTTCATAACATAAACCCATAATCCATCTACTCTTACTGACATTTATATTCAGCTATAGTAAAATCATTAAATGTATCTTAGAATAGTTTCTTTAAGCTGCTGTTTTGGCCTATTCCAGTACCTTGTAAATGGATTTCACTATTTGACAATTCCTGAGAATGGGGTTTCTCACCTCTTATCATTACCTGAATTACAATATTATGTCCAAAGGAAATTTTCCTCATGCTGAATGTACATAATATGTACCTTCTGGTAAGGGGTACCAGGATCTTGTGATAACTAATCACAAGCACACAGAATTTGTGGTGTGATGATTTACCAGAGTTTCATGTGGACTTTGCACTACTTCTTCCCACAAGGCACAATCCTGCCAAAGTCAAACATTATGCTGCCTGATCTGATGCATCTTTGCTCAGAAGAGTTTGTGGAGTTCAGTTTGAACTGCTCAAGCAAACATGTTAAGATGACGGCCACAAGAGTCCACTGATTTTAAATGAGAGAGGTTTTAATTAATGAGACTTTAATGTACTTTGAATTATTCCCATGCTTAGCATGGGTACAAAGAGAATGAAAATTATCAAGATCACTTAACGGAAGGTGGTGATTTCTTAGTTCATGTTTCACCCTGCTACATCTTCTAATTGGCAAAAGAATGTGTTTATGGGCTTTTTCATACAGCCTAAGTTACTGAACAGTAATGGGTTTCTGCTGGCATTTCAGACAGACCCGATTCAGTAACTGGCCGCTACCAGAATACTGTTACCTTTTCACACAGTCCCACGGCTGTCCCGGTAGTGAGGCATGCCTGAGTCATTATTAACAAAGAGCAGCTTCTTTCAGTTTTCAACCCCTCCTAGGTTGAAATCGCTATGGGACACTGTGTGAAATGTCCCATAGTGATTCCGGGAGTGCCGTTTTCGCGCCCCTTTTTGCCTGCCAGCACGCGATCTCCAGCTTTTTTGGGGGGGGAACGTCGGGCTAAGATCGCTATAGCGCTATAGCGATGTTTCAAAACAGCACCACCATAGGGATGCCTGAGCTCCATTGAGATGCCTGAGATCGCTGCGGCTGACACTTTGTAACAAGTGCCCCATTGGATACACAGTTCAAGCAGGAGATCAGGGCACCAGGCATTGATCTGTCACCTGTTGCTATCACTTCCATGCCCACACAGGAGTCACGGGAATCTGATTGGTTTGTAGGTGACTCTGAGGCACATTTATGGGGGGAGGGGGCTGTTGCCACCTGGAGAGGGGTTGCCCATAGGGCAGCAAGTTTCGGCGGGAGAACAGACCAACAGTGACTGGTGAGACAGATGTTACTAACCCAGCCTGATGTGCACCCATCCATGCTCACAGGCTGTTGGCTGGAAAGTGACTTGTGCCAAGCTGCAGCAGGTATAAATATTAGGGGGGGAGCCACAGACCATGTTCAGATTGCCAGGCATTGTAAACTCTCTTCCCACTTAAACTGTGTATGCAATCCTAAAGTGGTGCTGTTTTGAAACATCGCTATAGCAATCTTAGCCCGGTGGGCAAAAAAAAGCCAGCGCTCGTGGAAGTGAGATAAAAGCGGAATAGTGTGAAATGGCTCGCTTCAATCACAGAACCCTACCGGGAAATAAAACCACGTGCCTGTAAACTCCCATCCCTGTCCCGGATTACTCCAGGCCGGCACAATACCGGCTCCCTTCCGGTTTCCACTGGTAAGTGTGAAAAGGACCTATGTGTTTTACAACCCCCTTTTTATTCTGACAGGGCCCCTGCAGCATTAACAGCTACCTAATAAGCAGAAAATGAAAAGCTGAAGCCTTTTCTGGTTTACAAGTGAAGTGATCTGGAACAGTTTCTCCTGTTAAACTCTGGGCAGCTGTTAGAGTCCTGCTGGGTACATCTGATTGCCCTGTTTTCCTTGCAGATTTTGCTAGTAAGTAAAGTGCCTTGGCCTAGGATTGCCAGGTCTGTGTTGGAAAATACCTGGAAACTTGGGGGGTGGATCCAGCAGAACGTAGTGTTTGGGAAGGGGAGGGGCCTCAGCACCATTTTCTCCAGGGGAACTGATCTCTGCCAGCTGGAGATCAGTTGTAAAAGCAGGAGATCTCCAGGCCCTACCTTGGCCTCTGTGTATATCAGATTCCAGTTGTCCAGGCCATGTGAAGGATCCAAGCAATTTTGTTGCCCCAAATCAGTTTGAAAAGTACTTTATAGGCTTTCTAATGTTGTCAATTGTTACAAGAACAGCTGGAGTTATGAGCTTCCAGCTCCAAAATAGTATTTGGAGCTGCAAGGAAAATGAATGAGGGCCGCAGCACTATGCACATGGGCTATGTAAAGCCAAGCAATACACGGCTATAGGCTCTGTTCATGTACTTCCAGTGTCCCATGTCATTTGGCCCACAGGGAGGTTGCCTCTGGTATTATTTTACTGACTGGAAAACTGAGGTTAAGAAGTCTATCACTTTGTTACATTTGTTAGAGTTCCTCTAAGGAACTCAGGGTGCTGGGCCACACCTGCTCGTCTGAGTCTTTCCCTCTTCAAGAATCAATCTGTGTTTGAGGTGTATGTGACATAAGTGCAGATGTCCTGTTCTACTTATCTGTCTAACTTCTGGAATATGTTGGTTATCCATGGATTTATATTTCATAAAAGTAATATAAAGTCTGTAGCTTGCCATGAGACTGTTGATTTTGTAACTAGTCTTCTCCAAAGAAATAAATTGCCTCATGATTCTTGTGTTTACATTACACATGAAACCCCATTTCAGACCTGGCTAGACGCCACGATTTTTTACTGAGGAAATCAACTGTCTCTTGATTCAGGGCCATTTCCAAGCTTTAAATGTAAGGCCGTTTCCAAATTGGTTAACTGAGGATTCATGGGAACTGGGCTCCTATATGGATGCTTCTATATACAGTTTCTCTCGCGTTGTAATTTCTAATTTAGGTTGGTAAATTCAGGCAGAGTGCACCTTTTAAAATTAGATTTCTCCTTGTCTGCTTTAGGTTGTTTATCTCTGCAGGGAGATTAGAGAGAACTGATATGATTCATGTTCTTGCATCTTGTTAGGAGTTCCCTGCTGAGTAGGATTAAGGATTAACAAGTGAAAAAGGAGGTGGTGGGAGGAGAGATTCTGTAGTCTCTTCTCCAACTTTTGGAAACCTTGTACTGCTGTGTTTGTCTTGGTTGCTTCTTAGACATAATGGAGTTTAAACCTGAAACAGAATGTTTTCAACAAAAAAAATGGCCTGGGAAAGATCATAAAGGAGTGGAGCAGATTACTCACCAGCTTTTCCTGTTTAATCTCTGGTTTACAGCAGAGTTGAGGGGCCATTTAATTTCTCTGGAGGGGCTGCACTGCCAGTTGTCACTTGGCCAGTGAGCCCCACCCAAGGGCATGTGTGTGCATTTATGCAAGCACACTTACACATGTGCAGAGATTAAAAAGGAAGGAGTCTTAGGGGACATTAAAGACTAGCTTCTTTGTTTTATGATACAGAGTTTTATGGACTTAAGTCTGGTTCCTTAAATGCATGAAATATATCCTCAGATGGCAGGAATATTGACACAGAAAGGTATTGTAAACAATGCAAGGAATTGATGGAAAGCAGCATATAAATGTTTAAATCAATAATATGCTGAGATTCCTTGGTGGTGGTGGGGGAGTGTTGTATCTAGAGTGTGAACATTTTATTTCAGCTGCTTGTGGAATGACCTTGGGTACTAGGGATTCCCTGGCACTGGTTTTATTTTGGACAATATAGGTTCTTTGTGAAAAGTGTCCCCAGTTTTTAAGCTTAGATTATTGTGGTGTGTTGACATATTGTCCCCAGTGACTTGGTGTAGATGGGTGATGAATTATAAATAGCTAGTGTGTATTTATTCTTTATTCCCTTGCCACTGGTTTCCTTTAATTGCAAAGAGGACACTCTGCTTAGCTAAAAACTGCTGATGAGTAACTCCGTCTCATTGGTTTCTAAATAGTATTCTGAGGAATTGTTCAGGTTTCTTGAAGCTTATGGGGGTTCTTCAATGAGGACAGACTGCTTTGAAAGAAATCTTGTATATTATTGGACTTCTTTATAATGTGCTACCACAGGGAAGTGTTATCTAGATTCTATGGCATACTCTTGGTTTGTTTAGAGAAATGAAGACCGCAACAAGCTTTAAAAAGGAATTAGGTTTTAAAAAGGGGCTAGATAGACTCATGTAGGATTGTCACAACTCAGGGGGGTATTACCAATTGCTGCCACCACTCTGGGTTAAGGGTTTCCCTTGAGAAGTCCCAGAGTACCCTCCCAAGCCCTTAAGGCCTCCTGTAACTTAGGCCAAATAATAGGCGTGCGGACCAGGCAGAGTGAATAACAACAGAAAGGTTTTATTTTAAAAGAGAGGTTCAGTGCAACATAAACAAACAAGATGCTCTAAAGAGTAAAGGAGTGAAGGCAAAAATAGACAAATGCCCTACCGTGTCTGAACTTACTGTCCCTACTGTCTCAATCAGACCTAGCCTACTCACCCTTCCTCTAAGGGCAAGGGTCTCTTCCTGGCAGTAGCTCCTCCTCAGCTCTGCCGCCTAGAAAAAGAATACCCTCTTCCTGGGCTTAGCCCTTTTATCTTCTCCTCCCAGGCCTCACCCCTCTCTGGGCCAGTTTCCCTCCAAAACCCTTGCCACCCAATCAGAGGGATAGAGGGGATCCTGGGAAATGTAGGCTCTTCGCAGTACTAAGCAAGCTTCCCTGGGGCCTGCAGACCTCACTAGGCCCAGGATCGTGACACCCCCCTGCTAGATCAAATCATGGGGTCTGGCAATATAGATCCCCATCGATGAGATCTACCCAAACTGGGGTTGCCTTGGAAACCCAACCGTAAAGCATTAACCCTCAAATAAACTACAGAAACCAATTATACACAATACAAGCACAGTCTCTATCTCAGGAGCTTAGGGTTGGTGAGTTTGGCTGCCTGTAGCCACCTCCCTCCACAGTTTCCACAACCAGGGGCGTAGCTAGGGCTTTGGGGGCCCGGGGCCCAAGATTTATGTGGGCCCCCCTACGTGTGTTCACGCCGCCAGAAACAGGATATGATGTCACTTCCGGTGATGTCACTTCCGCAAGATGGCCACCACTTGCGAGGGAGGGGTGTTGATATCACTGTGTGTTGGTATTATTGTGTTGGTAAATCTTGGTATTATGGTATGGGATGTTTTTCGTTATTACAGGGGTGGCCCACGGCAGCTCTCCAGATGTTTTTTGCCTACCACTCCCATCAGCCCCAGCCAGCCATGGGAGTGGTAGGCAAAAAAACATCTGGAGAGCTGCCGTGGGCCACCCCTGCAATTAGATCCCTGTGTGTGTCTTTTGGGTTGCCACGTGGAGGTGCAGTGAAGCCCCCTTGGCAATTAAGATCCTATAGGCAACATATCCTGTTCTATCTACCTACAAAAGAAATAACTCAGGAAAAAGCAAAATAGGTCCCTGGCTTCAAAGGATAAAATAGACAAGTGGCCTCATGGGAAAAATGTTAGTGGAGGAGGAGATGATGATGATGATATTGGATTTATACCCCACCCTTCACTCAGAGTCTCAGAGCGGTCACAATCTCCTTTACCTTCCCCCCACACACACATACACAACACCTTGTGAGGTAGGTGGGCTGAGAGAGCTCTCACAGAAGCTGCCCTTTCAAGGACAACTGCTGGGAGAGCTATGGCTGACCCAACACCATTCCAGCAGCTGCAAGTGGAGGAGCGGGGAATCAAACCTGAGTCTCCCAGATAAGAGTCCACGCACTTAACCACTACACCAAACTGGCTCTGTACTGATACAAGCAAAGAAGCCACAGCTGCCATGTTAGCAACAGCACAGAACATAATCAATTTAAGAAACACAAGCTATGGAGGGAGAAAGTCCACACAGTGAAGCCAAATGAAGCTACAATTTAGGGTTCTGCAAACCCAAAGGGGCTCTCCAGGTTTGCAGAAAAATGTGATTAAAAAAACAAGTTGGAGATAAAAATACCCCCATGTTGAGAGTAAGAACCCAGAGTCTGCATTTTGGGTAGCTGTAGCAACCAAAAAGAGTGCCTGGAAGAGACAAAGGAAATAGAGCAGGCTCCAGCAGAAAATGGAGGAAAAATGGAACTAGACCCAGGGAAGAAATGGGGCTGGTGGAGGAATGCATTTTCCATTCCCCCACCAGTTCTAGGATCCCTCCTTTTATATGTATAAAGAAATACATTAAGTAGTAATATAGAGATCTATACTAAAGGAAACCTTGCACAAATAAAAATGAGTTCAGTTGCATCTTTAAGATCAAATGAAATTATTTTTAAAACAGATTTTCTAGGCATTTAATCACTGGCTGAAATAGTATAGAACTCTTAAACTCTCAAGAGTCACACACAAGTTATTAATTCTTTAGTTATGTCAACTGTGTAAGAGAACAACATACTGCAAATGGGATCTTCTTCTAGGGACAGGACTAGCCGGGAGCCTCCGGCGGGCGGCCGACTCAGCCTGGCTGCAGTGACGACGTGTCCACTTCTCCTCCCGGCAGGCAGGCGGGTGGGCGGGACTGAGGGAGGGGCGAGCCGGCAGCGCGGAGCTCCGTGGGCGGCTGCTGGCTGCTGCGGGTGGAGGGCGCCGCCGCCTTGCAGGTTCCCCGGCCCGAGAGGGCGAGGAGAGGCGAGCGGCTGCAGCTTTGGGGCGGAGGGGCCCTGCTCTTTCTAGCAAGTCGTGGCTGCGCTCCGTGCTTCCTCCTGGACGGGCTCGGTCGAGAGTTTCTCGCAGCCCTGCTAGCGCCTCCAGCCCTTGCAGGGGATCCCTCGGGGCCGCTGGAGCTGCAGAAAAAGCTTCGTCTCCCTCGAGTTCCATCCGAAGCAAAACTTGGGACCGGGAAGACTTTTCTTGGGTATCAGGGATGGGCTTAGTGGCGTCGCCAGACAGGCGCCAAAGCCCTGTGTGTGTGTCAGGGATGCCAGCCTCCAGGTGGGACCTGGGGACGCCAGGCAGCCGGCTTCTGAGGGGCCCCTTGGCATTGCCAAGGGGCCCCCCAGACCTGGGGCGACCCGCCCCCCCTCCCTACGCCACTGTCCACAACCCATGAAGTGGCCTGAACTGCATCCATGATTTCTTTGCAGTAGCAATTTGAATCTTCTCCCTCTTGTCAAGTGGGCATCAGGCTTCACAGAACTTTCTCTAGGAACTGCTTTCTGTAGTCCCACCACTCGACCATCCACCTTATGTGGTGCAGCTTCCAGTACAGCATTTGCCTCCTCCTGGCAAGAATAGGTCACAAATCCAAACCCACGGGAACATTTTGTCTGTGGATCTCTCACTACCTCAAAGTCAGTGAGTGTGCCCCAGGTTTCAAAGTGTTCCCTTAAGCTGTCATCTGTAGTCTGAAAGCTCAAGCCACCTACAAACAGTTTTCTCATCTGTTCAGTTCCTTAGAACCCTGTCCCCGTGAAGATTTTCTCTTCCTCTTTTCCTTGCAGACCACTTTGGGAGAGTGTTCAGGCTCTGTCGCTCCTTTTGCCCGCTTGCCTGCCTCTCTTTCCTGCCATCGAAGCACCTGTTCAGCCAAATCCTCCCCTATAAACATTGCCACAGGTGTGTTTTCATACACTGCGACATTCCATGTTCCAGTCCAACCCTCATATTGGAAAGGTATTCTGGCCACCAGGAGGGTAACTTCTTCAGCTTCATTGATGCGCAGCACCTTCTTTCCTTCACCTGGGAGGAAATACTTCGGGTCCACAAAAGAACAATGGACAGAAGTCAGAAGGGAAGCAGTGTCTTGCCAGGCTATCACACCATGCCCATCCACAGTCACTTCCCTGCAGTGATGCTGAGGAATACACTCAGAGTCTGGTTCAGAAGAAGTGGGCCCAGGGCCCACTGGCATCATGTGGAATGCTACAGTAGTAGTAGGCTTCGGGCACTGATTCCAGATATGCCCCAACTCATTTCACGGATAACAGCGGAGTACCTTCCGATCACCTGCTGGCAGCTTCACACCAGCACCTGTAGAAATAGGAGGCTGTTGCTAGGACAGTTCTTCCTTCACTTCAGAGTGCTCCTCGGCACCAGGGTCAGGTGGGAGCTTTGGGCTTTCCTTTGGGCGCCAATCACGACTGGTGCTGGGTCTCCGCCCTCCATATGTCTCAGCCAGGTGGTCTGCCCACTGTCCAGCTTCTTTGAGGGTGGAAGGGCTCTTGTCAATCAATGGGCGTCTTACTGTCATGTTCCCAAATTGGATTGAGGCGCCTATTACACCAAGTTATGACCTACCTCAATAACAATGAGTTAACCCTGAATTATGGGAAAACAAAGATTTTAGTTTTCTCTAAATCTTGGAAGCAACAATTATGGTCAGTCAAGGGAAACCCTATTGAACAGGTCAAAAGTATCAAATATCTGGGGATTAATTTTTCCTATAACGGGAACTGGGCAACCCATCGCAAGTGCGCTCTAACAGTGGCAAGAACTAGTGCCTTGGCTATTGCCCGTTTCTTTTATTTGAAAGGGAACCGATATGTCCCTTTGGCCCTAAGAGCTTTTAATGCGAAATCTAGCCCCCAACTTTTATATGGTGCCCCTATATGGATCAGTGCCTTTGATCACACCACTGAAGGCCTACAATCCTTCTTTTTGAGGAAAATTTTGGGACTACCCAACTGTGTTCCTTATGCTGCAATTTGCATGGAAACTGGACTGTTGCTGCTGGAAACTCGCGCCTGGCTTTTGACCTTTAAGTTTTGGCTGCGCCTTTTATTTAATTCTGATCAGAATTCTTTCACCTTTTTGATGCTGATGGATCATCATGCATCCAAATGGTTGACCCTGATCCAAAAGAAAATCACATCCATAGGAATTTCCTTGGATGCATTTTATTTATCCTCTGCTTCCGCGGTATTTCAATCCATCAAACGTAGACTACTAGATATCCAGTTGCAACATCTAACTGAGGCAGCTCGGAAAACTTGCTCCCCAAGCTATCTGGGTTTATCCCAGATTCCTGGGCTTTTAGCTCCCTATTTCCTCTTTTTAACTGATCCTCCCCAAAGAAGAGCATTCATGCTGGCTAGATTTAATGCATCGGCCATCCTTTTCGGAAGATACCACAGAATCCCCCGCAATCTTAGACGATGCCCTTGTAGTCAAGGAGTCATCGAAACGGTCCCTCATGTTCTTTTGGACTGCCCTTTTTATAGCAGTCCACGTGCAAGATATCTAGATTCACTGCTTTCTGACCATCAAGACCTTTCTGACAATGCCAAGGTTCGTTTTCTACTCCACGGGAAACACAACTTTGTCACTACTCACGTTGCTTGCTTTTTACAGGTTGTGATCCAAATCAGAGAGGCTTTTACTCATGCATAGCTTACTGCTATTTTATGTCATTTAACTTTTGCTGGTTTTTTTCTAAGGTTTTATTATATTCTATAGTGTCAGTGTTGGTTTTAAAGTATACTGTATTTTTGTATCAATGCCAATAAAGGTCTATGGTATGGTATGGTATGGGCATCTAATGTGCTCAGGAATGAGCGTCAAGAACCGATCAACGCACATTAAAGTCTTTACATTATCTAGATCCTTAGCGTCGGCTACTTCAAGCCATAGGTCGTAGGCCTTCCCCAGCCTATACATCAACTGCGGGTAGGACTCCTTGGGTTCAGGTTTCACTTCCTTGAACCTCTTGCGGGCTCCTTCTTTGGAGAACCCCACCCTCTAATGCACTCTCTGTTTAAACAGCTTGTAGTCTGACCTCTCTTCACCTTCCATCTGCCCAGACACTGAAGCCAGAACTCCACTTAGCTGGGGTCTCAACTTCTCCATATACACTTCTGGGGGAAGCTTGTAATCCATGCAAACTTGTTCAAAGTTCTGCAGGAATGCATCAATGTCCTCCCTTTCCTTGTATAAGGGGTACTTCCATCTATTCCCTTGCAATGCAGCATCTGGAGGAAGCGACCCTTTCCCAATTTTTGCAAGTTCCATCTCATGTGCCAGCTTCATTTTTTCCAGCATTTTAGCTGCATTCTCTCGCTCCTCTTTTAGCATCCTTTCTTTCTATAATTCTATCTTGGCTGCGTTCTCTTTCTCCTCTTTCAGCATCCTTTCCCTCTGTAACTCTATCTTGAGTCTGGCTCTCTCAAGGTCTGCCTGCTTAAGCTGCAGTTGAAGCCGCAAGGCCTCTTCACTTGCGACTGCCATCTCTCTGTCTGGTGTTTTCTCCTCAGACATCAGGCCAACAGCCCGTTTGGATCCTTTTTCTAGGGACAGGCGTGTCCTCTGGCTTCTCTTTCCCAGATTGGAGGAGCATACACTATCTAGCCTCACTATCCAGTTGACCCGAGAGCTAGAAAATAAACAAAATACACTTTCACCACCATTACCAGACCTTACTTGGTCCTGCCAGCACCTTCAGTAAATGTGACTTCCTTAAGCCCAGAGTACCCTCTCAAGCTCTTCAGGCCTCCTGTAGCTTAGGCCAAATAATAGGCATGCAAACAAGGCAGAATGAACAACGACAACAAAAAGGTTTTATTTTAAAAGAGAAGTTCAGTGCAACATAAACAAACAAGGTGCATTAAAGAGTAAAGGGAAAAATAAACAAATGCCTTACCGCATCTAAACTTACTGTCCCTATTGTCTCAATCACACGTAGCCTACTCACCTTTTCTCTAAGGGCAAGGGTCTCTTCCTGGCAATAGCTCCTCCTCAGCTCTACTGCCTTGAAAAAGAACACCTCCTTCCTGAGCTTGGCCCTTTTATCTTCTCCTCCCAGGCCCCACCCCTCTCTGGGCCAGTTTCCCTCCAAAACCCTTGCCACGCAATCAGAGGGATAGAGGGGATCCTGGGAAATGTAGACTCTTCCCAGTACTCCTAAGCAGGCTTCCCTGGGGCCTGCAGGCCTTGCTAGACCCAGGATCATGACAAGGATAGGTTAGCCATGGTTACTAAATGGAGTCTCCATGATTACAGGCAGTATATCTGCATTGAGGGCCAACAACTGGAGAAGGCTTTGTCATTTTAGGTGTATTTATGCAGGCCATTGTTTGAGACAGGATGCTGGAATAGATGGATAATTTTCTCATGTTCTTAAATAAGTCTTTACAGTTATTTATATGTGTTGAGTGTCCACTGTCATTTGCGGTAGTTACAATTTCTGTGGCAAACATTCAGAAATTCATGTGATGTTGAAAGACAGAAAGTTTGAAAACGAAGTGCTCTGTCCAGTATGTTACAATGTAATATTGATTATCCAGCATAGTCTTTTATCATGACTAAAGAAACAAAGAACTCAGGAATAACAGTATATGTATGTATTTAATTATACCCTGCTTTTCTCCCCAGTAGCGATCCAAAGCAGTTTTACAACATCGTTCTTCCTTCCTCCATGTTATTCTCACAAAAATTACCCGGTGAGGTAGATTAAGCTGAGAGTGACTGGCTCAGAGTCACCTCCTAAATCTCAGTGGCAGAAGAAATATGTCCTTTCAGATAACAAGAAGGAAAAGGTAGAGGTGAGGTAGATTAAGCTGAGAGTGACTGGCTCAGAGTCACCTCCTAAATCTCAGTGGCAGAAGAAATATGTCCTTTCAGATAACAAGAAGGAAAATTAGTACATATAACCAGGGGTTGTTTTGTAGAAAAATAGGTGGTGGAGCTCATCCAAGGATTGTTATGCAGCTGCACTTACTATTCAATGGAGAAGGAGGTAGAACTCTCAGGAGGAGAAGGAGGAACTCTCAGAAAGGTTCAGGAGCTGTGCTCCTGTGAGCTTCCACTGAATCTGAGGCCTGCATACAACACTTTCCCCTTCAGAACCGTTCTCCAGGTTTTAGAGCCTGTTTGGCTATAAAACCTGGAGAGAAACGGATTTGAATAACACAATCAGATGGCAATATCTGTATCCTATTCTGAGGCATCAGCCACCCATGCTCACCCACAACTTCCTGGCACTGGAGAAAGTCTGGTATTTACCGAACTTACCGGGTTCGCTGTGCATATCTGGATGTCTGATTGCTCCACTGCATGCTCAGACTGCTTGGGAAGTCTGAAACTTCTGCTCCATGGCCGCCATTTTAAAAACTCAGTTACTGATGTGCACATAAGCTTGGGTTGTGAATCGCCACTTGATGGCAAATAAATGCTCCTGTGCAAAAAGCACTTTTTTAAAAAAAAGATGCCACCTGAGTGCCCTCTCCATGGTTATTGCAGCAGTAGTCTGACTGGTTGACCACGGGGTGAGTGCGTGGTGAGGCCAGATAAGGATGGCACGTTTGGAAGAAACTCTCTGGAACAAATAGTACCAGATAAATTAGAGGCACAGCCAGACTGTGCCAGTTTCTGTTGTCTGACTGCAACCATACACACACACACACACACATTTTAGTTATACTCTGTAGCCCATATATTTATGTTGTTTGGATGTATGAGACAGATGTAAACTGTTTTTGAGCCTTGAAGTTTGCTCTTTAACTGCTCATGTCTAGAATGAGACCTTCTCTGTTGGAAGTGATATTATGCTGTGGAATCTTTGCCAGATACAGTTCTTTTCAAAGGCTTATTATTGGATGGACTCCAGACAGTTTGCTGATCAGTGATAGATTAGAAAATAATTTACCTCCACAACTCTAGTAGTTCTGTAATTTTATCTCAATAATGAATAAAAAACTGAGATCAGAGCTAAGAGTTTTTGAGGAAAGCTAAGAGTTTGGAAATGTCAAACAATGGGAATATGATGTTAGCATCTGTAAGTTACTAATTAGCTTGGATGATTAGACAATAATTTTAAAGTTTGGTGGGAAAAGATGCTAAGAAAATCTGTTTTGAATGGCATGTGGTCTTTTTGTAAGAGATTGGCATTTTATTTCTGCATAAGATTATTCTGTTTCTGATATTAAGTAAATGCCCTTAATAACCATGCAAATTTCTGAAACTATCAACAAATAAAGGCTGTTTTTTCCCCATATATGAGAAACTCCAGCAGTTCTGGAATGACAAATGATCAGGCCCCATTGCCAAGATTTTAAAAGTTGGGGGGTATATATAAAAATCAGGGGGCACTTAGTGGATCCCCTCCCAGCCACTGCTGCTGTGACTCAGGGCGCCAGACCTTCTCTGGGGCACCCAACAGAAGGTCAGGGTGTGACAGCTGAAATCGCTAAACTAACAGAGCATGTTCAACTCAAAGGTAAACAGAAACATTCAGTGAACTTCCAGCTGAAATGGCTTCCATTTATTACTTTTATAAATTCTTGTGTTAAATTGACACCGATTCTTATGGGTCTTTTCTAATTGGATCTTATTGTATAATTATTGGAATTTTTAGTTGTACATATTGTTAGAATTATGTTATATACTTGTTCTTATTAAATTGTAACTCTATTTGCGTTTTCAGATGCTTTTTATAATAAAAAGGGGACTGTATAACAGACGATGTGTGACTTGTCCACCAGCAGTAGTTTGGAATTCCCTTTTTAAAGATGCTCATTGTACCATCTTACTGAGATCTGAAGGCTATATGTACTGATCTTCCTGGATTTTTTTGAAGGTTTTTATGATGGCTGAAGCAGTTGGTAGCTGACACTGTTTTTAGAACTCAAATCGCTTTTTGGCAGATTTTTGTATTTGTGTGTATGTTAGGATTGTTTTAATTTTTTATCTTTGCATTTTATTCGTTTGTAATATAATTTATCAGTTTGCTTGTAAGGTACCAGCAGACTGAGCAGGTGGGCCAGGAGATGGATACAAATGCTAATGTAAAGGTTCAAAATAAGTTTAAAAAATAAATTTATCTATGACATTTATAAACTGGCAGACATATTATATCAGTTACACCTAGGAGTGCCAGCCTCCAGGTGGGTCCTGGGAATCCCTCAGAATTACATGTCATCTCCAGACTACAGAAATCACTTCTCCTGGAGAAAATGGATGCTTTGGCAATGTATCCCACTGAGGTCCCTGTCCTCCCCAGGCTCCATCCTCAAATCTCCAGGAGTTTCCCAACCAGGACCTGGCAACTCTACCTTCTCCTTATCCCCCGCCTGTGGCCAGGGAAGGATCTGGTAACCCAAGTGGTTTACAAAATAAAAGTAATAGTAACATTCAA
The DNA here is from genome assembly GCF_032191835.1 of Heteronotia binoei. NCBI lineage: Eukaryota > Metazoa > Chordata > Lepidosauria > Squamata > Gekkonidae > Heteronotia > Heteronotia binoei. Next base: position 220,489,871 of record NC_083223.1, read on the forward strand.
AGACATTAAAGCTCTGCTTTATAAAGCTAATCCCACCAATACCCCGATCCCTTGCTGGTGGCCAGGGAGGACCAGGCAACCTTAGTTACACCTGATGCCAGTAAAGTTTTTTCTAGTACAGTTGTCAGCACTGAACTCGTTCTCCATCCTTTTCACATTGCAAAGAAACTATGGAAATATATCAACTTATCTAAAGAGAAAACAAATTTTACTAACAATAAAATAATTTTAAAAGACCCAGTACATATTTGTTGTTCCTGTTGATGTCATGTCATTGGTCACTTGTGGTGGCCCTGTAGGGTTTTCAAGGCAAGAGACATTCAGAGGTGCTTTGCCATTATCTGCCTCCACGTCATGACCCTGATATTCCTTGGAAGTCTCCTATCCAAATACTAGCCAGGGCTGATCTTGCTTAGCTCTTGAGATCTGACAGGTTATCCAGGTCAGGGCTCCAGTGCATATAGCACTGACAAAATCTTCAAATGGTGATGGGAGGATTTCTTTAGAAAGCAAAATATTTTTTTAAAAAATCCACAGCATTGTGTAAGCCTGGTTGCTTCACTGGCTGCTAATATGGCACACTGTGTTAGAACTCCTTTATGCAAGGCAATGTTTATACAATGGACAAGGTCCTGTGTTTATCTTTGTGGCCTGCTATATATGGGAATGGGACACAGTGGGACTTCTCTTTATTCTTTATCTCCATGTCTTGCAGATGATTATGAGAATCTACTAGTTGCAGAGGCACTGCTGGAGCTATGCTTGAAAGAGAACCTTGCCAAAATAAAGGATGCCATTCCATTACAGGAAAAGAACGAGCCAAAAATGAGTGATGCCAAAAAGCACTTGACTGACATTCTAAACCGAGGGAAGTTACTGGTAAGCATGCTCAGTAGATGTAAAACATGAGCCATTTAAGATGCTGCTAAATGACATACAATTACAAAGCTCAGATACAAAATGTTGGAACCCATTAATCACAGCTGTCTCTTCTACATTAGCCCTGCGTTTCTTTAATGGCTCCAGTAAATATCCCATTTGTTTTCTCTCTGCAGTGTTTGTTGTGCAGAAAAAAATCCCTTCATTGGGATTTAATATATATTAAATGTGCATCATGATTCTATAAATCTGCTTTAGCTTTAGCAAAGGAAACAGAGGGACTCATGACCCTGCATTTAAAGTAGGATCCTCTGCTGTGGCCAGAATGACCTGCCAATGGCCTTATTGTCAGACACCATCCCATCTCCCGCTTCCCTCCTGTTAACTTACTGCAAGTGAATGTCCACATGGGAGTTTTGAGTACTCCTGTATCAGTTCCCATGCATATTCCTGCTGACTTATGCAGCAGACTGATTAAAAATTACCTGGCTGTGTGGACAGCCCACTGCATAAAGAAGAATGTTGCACAAAACCAGCCTTGTCAAATGTTACTACTACTACTGCTGCTGCTGCTACTACTACTTAAAAGGTAAAAAGGGTAGTCCCCTGTGCAAGCACCAGTCATTTTCAACTCTGGGGTGACGTTGCTTTCACAACATTTTCACAGCAGACTTTTTACAGGGTGGTTTGTCATTGCCTTCCCCAGTCATCTACACTTTCCCCCAGTAAGCTGGGTACTCATTTTACTGACCTCGGAAGGATGGAAGGCTGAGTCAACCTTGAGCCGGCTACCTGAACCAGCTTCTGCTGGGATCGAACTCAGGTCGTGAGCAGAAGGCTCCGACTGCAGTACTACAGCTTTACCACTCTGCACCACAGGGCTCTTACTACCACTACTACTACTAGTAATTAAATGTATAGTCTGCTCTTCTCCAAGGAGCTCAGGGTGGTTCACAACAGGTTAAAATACACAGAATAATTGGTTTCCATTTACAATAAAAACAAATACAATAAAATAAATGCTACCCATCTGATTGTACATACTGATGATAGGCTCTCATTATTGTTTCTCTAGTTCAAAGGGAAACAATTCTTGTAAATGTTTTATTTCTAATCACATGGAGCCTGTTATGTGCCACAAGTGAAGAGGCTAATTTCCAACTATCCTAAGCCTTTATACTCCAGATTATTTAATTTCTGGGGAATGGTATCCTTAGTTTGACACAGATGAATTAAACCAGGTATCTATCTGTGAAAGATCCAGCCATGCTCTTAGGATGACTTAAATATGATGCTGGTTACAAGCAAAGCACTTCACCCTCCAATAAACATTCTGCATAGCCGCTGGCATAGTTGTGTTCTTACTAAATATGCAAATTATGGTTGTATTTACTTGGACCAGAGTTCACTGGCATACTAATGCTTCATTTGTGCTAAGTTGTCCATCTAGTAAAAGCATTAAACAAGATGGTGGAGCTGTAGAATGCTTAAATGCATAAATGTTTTGCACTTAGCCAACATCACATTGAAACTGAACCTCAGACAAACCTGATACAAGGTTACACCTAAAAGCCCCTTCAGTGTCCTAGAGAGGTGGGTTGAGTTGTTACTCTCCTGCACCCATCCTTCTCTTTCTTTTCTGTGGAGACAGGTGAGATATCAAGAAACCAGTTTAAGTCAGTTTTTATACCATATGTGTGTGTAGGGGGGAGGTACTTGCATTGTGTAGAGGGTTGGACTACATGCCCCTGGAGGTCCCTTCCTACTTGTATGATTCTATGAAACTAATTCTTCTAAGCATCCTTTTATATTCCCAACCATTCTTTCAGGAAAGAAAAAACATAGTATGTTTGGCTTAAAAATAACTTGATTATATTCTTCTGCTTATGTTAAATGACCATATTTTGGAATTGGAATGAATTCAAAATTGCTAGTACATATGTAAAACTCATATTTAGTTTCCACAGTTTACTATTATCACAGAATCAGGCTTTATAATGCATATGCTTCGTAAGCTGAAGTGGTCTGGACACTGCCTACAGCAAAAAAATCCACTGAACAATGTAGTAGAGGGAGGATTATGGAACTGGAACACAGTGCAAACAAAAAACTGTCTAAGGCAGGGGTATCAAACTTATTTGTTATGATGGCCGGATCTGACATAAGTGGGACTTTGTGGGGCCGGGCCGGGCTATGAGTGTCATGAAATGTAATGCCAGGTAGTGGAGATATAAACTTTATAAAGGACACAGACAAACGCAATTAAAGATTTTTTTAAAAACTTTAAAACATGCTTATAACATTAGCACTCTTGCAATATTTTGTTTATTTGACAGTCTCTGATAACTGAAAACTCTTGCTCTGAGGAGCCTCAGTCAATAGAAGGAAGAGAGGCTTGGCTCAGTAGCTGTACTATGCAATGGAGAGAGCCTGGCAAAGCAAGCTCCCCCCTCCTCCCTTACTCCCCAAGGGAGGAGCCTCAGCCGATGGAGAAAATGAAGCTTTGCTCTGTAGCTCCTATGTGACTGAGCAAGCCTGCAAAGCAAGCTGTGATGCAGAAGGAAGCAAGGGAGAAGGAAGCAGATGACAGCTAGTTGTTCAGGGGCCTGATAGGACTCCTCTAGGGGCCTGATCCAGCCCTTGAACTGCATATTTGATACCTGTAGTGTAAGGCAACAAAAGCTGTCTGCCATATCATACCATAATGAAGAAAGGGGGTTATAAAGACAGGACATTACTAAAAATGGAGGTGAGATGCCTAGACTCCAATACTATCACTTATTAGCTTCAGTGGGGGACTGTAATCTCTGTGTTCAGGGGTGTGTGTGTCTTTCAAACGAATAGAGAACTCTGGGCTTCTGATAGTTCAGTGTACACATCAAACTCATAAGGGATTTGGATAGAGATACTTTGATTGTATTTAACTTTCACAACATAATTCATTCTAAAGCAATAGTTCTATGCTATGGCTCTGCCTTATTACTGAAAGTAACATTTACTCTTCCAGCCAAAAGATATGACAGAAGCAATGCTGATCCTAGCCAAGCTCCATTATGTTGAGGGCTCTTACCGGGACGCCATCAGCATGTATGCCAGAGCTGGTCTAGAAGATATTTCAGTCGTACAGAAGCCCTTGTATCTGCTTCGTATACTAACAGAAGCTTTTGTTATCAAAGGTAATGGGGATACATGCATTTGTTGGACTTAATTTTGTGTCTCATGGTGTAGTGGTAATTTGCAAAATCAACTTGCATTAATCCTCCTGTGCTCTGCCCTTTTTGAAGATGAAGGATATTTTTATTTGGTTTTGTATGGGAGCTATCTTGGTTTAAGCATTTCTGAAAATTCTTATACTCCTCTCTCTCTCTCTCTCTCTCTCTCTCTCTCTCTCTCTCTCTCTCTCTCTAATCTTAATCCATAAATTGTGCAAATGCTTTGTTATAAATAAATAAAATAAATATAAGAAGTCTGAAAATAATATGTATTTTATGCTTAAAATTAATTCCTGGGGGTGGGGGAGGGGGGAATATAATGTAAGAAGTGGTCCTGAGAATGAGCTGTATTCTAGTATCTCTTTATGTGATGTAGCAAGGTCTGGTCTTGCATACATCTCTATACATATAGATGGAAATCAGTAGGTAATCGAATCACCTCCTCCCCATCTAGCAAATTCTATATTTAAGGCATTTTGGCCAGCTTTTTCTTGAAAACCACCAAGGAAGGAAATTCCATCAATTCCCTGGGGTAGTTTATTCTCTTGCTGAAATATTGGGTGCATTTTGCAACTGAATTTTTACTGAAATAAGAAAAGCAAAAATCCAGTTGCAAAATGCATTATTTAATGTAGTGTGAATGCACATGTTGTTTTAGAGAGGATATTTAACTTCAATTTATCTCCCTATAATTTTAACCATTGCCTCCTATCCCTCCCTTGTGGATAGAGCTGAACAATCGCTCTCCTCCCCTCCCTTTGGACATCCTTTGTAAACATTTGAAGCTCTCTGCACTTTTCTCTAGGCTGCAGGTAATGAACCTTTTCAGTTGTCCTCCTTGGATGCTGTTACCCTCATAAGTTCTAGAATCCTTTCTGGCTTGTGGAAAAAATTACTTGAGACAATAGATAGTGGCTTCAGACAGTACAGAGTGGGAGTGGTACTAATACTTCTTCATCCTTGAAAATGGTGTTTCTCTCAGGCAGCCTAAAATGACACTCATCTTTTTGTCAAGTTATCTCATTGTTGGCTGCTAGAGCCCCTAACCTTCCTCCAAAATGTTTAGCCAGTTGCTTTAAGCATCATATTCTTCTTTTCTTTGCATAATACTTTCTTCCACTTTAGACATCTTGGTTAAAAATATTCTCTCCAATGTATATAATTTTGGAGAGGATCTGGGTGCTTAAGTGTGTGTTTGTGTGTGTGTGTGGTGGGTTGATCAACTGCTTCTCTGGAGAAACTTTTTAAAAAGCCTCTTGTGATCTTCATTTTCTGTTTGCTTTCAGTGCTTTTTAGAGACATTGCTAAAATATTGCTATCTATCTACTGCTTTTCTACTCCTTTTCAGCATGTCCACCAGCTTATTAGGTGAATGAGAGCTCTGTGATGATCAGATACCTTCAACTGGTATGTAAAGATCAAAGCTGAAATCTACAAATATCACTGGAAGTACTCCATTAGTGCACTGACTTTCTTGTGTTTTCATCTCAAACCATCATAGCTTTGTGCTTTTGATGTACTAGATAGTCCTGCTCTTCTGGCTTTCAGGGTGTGTTCTCTCTTGGGGTCTGGTAAGCAGCTGTGATTGCAAGTTCCTTTTATAGAGCTCTGTCTGAAGTAGCATCACACCTAAGCCTGCTAATTTAGAAAGGTATAACACAGTTTATAAATGCTGCTTAGAATGGCACCGTCCAGCTCTTAACTATGTAGCTGGTCTAGTGTTAGGACTACACTTAAAACAGAGTTAGGCACAGCCATCACAGCAGCCCAAACCATTCTCACCCACTGCTTCTAGATTTTTAAGAGATACATGCTCTTGTGTACACTTGCATATATGCTCCATTGTACAGAAAGTAATATGAGAACCAGCCCTTCAGCTTAGTGTCTAGTTGGCTCAGCTCAGGCTGGCAGCAGACAGTAGTGCTCGAAATGGCAGGATAGGGCTATTGTTTCCTACAAGATACAGATCCACATCTTCTGTTCCAATGTGGCTTTTGAACAAGGAGGCTTTGCAGTTTATGAAGTGTTTTAAAAAAGCCCTGTAAAATCTGGAGGGACAAATGGGCATACTGCTGACAGTAATGCATACTTCTATCATACTGTTTTCAAGTCCCTGGAGAAGGGGGGGGGGAGTGTCATCTGTCTCCAGACATATGTGCAGTCTCTCAACTGAAATTTGTCTGATGGAAATCTTTTGATTGATTTAAGAAATGTTAATATTTTATGCTTTTTTATTATTCTTTTACAACCCCCCCCCCAAGTATTTACTGTCCCTGTGTTGTTTGTAGTTTATGTCAGAAAGCAAGGCCAGTTTCACATTTTTGGACAGGCTTGTGAATTAACAAGTGGGGTAAGACAGCATGAATGGGCAGGAGAGTTGTATGCAGGTAGGGTGTGTGTGCTGTGGGCCCTTGTGAAAACTGTAGGCCTTGCTGATGGTGGTGTTGGAGGCATACATTCTGTTAGTGGTAAAGGATTCAAGGCTGCCTAAAGTAGAGTTCCATTTATTGAGGGATAGACATGCAGACACTTTGTTATACATATACTTAGTTTATTCATCCTGAAGAAGAGGAAGAGGAACTATTAGATGTTTCTTACAGACACATATCTCACAATACCTCAGAGTTGCATGTCATCCTTTTGGGCTTCTCAGCTGTTTGCTTAATGGGTCATAAAACATGTACCAATCTCTTGATCAATAAGTCATAAAATGTGTAAAAGCATTTGTTTAGCTGGGAGATCTTTGCAAACAACTCCAAACTCCTAACTTCTGAATTCCTAGATTTCTGCTGAAATAACTGGTTTTTACTTGCTTTGTAAGAAGTTAGCTGCAGATTATGTCCAAGTAAGGTCAGATCAGCAACAGGTGAACATATTGCCAGGTGGCAAAGCCTGAAGTTTGTGGGACCCATTGCCCCATCCACCCCACTAGAATAGTGCCTACTGTGGACAAAAAAAGGATGCTAACATGTATACTGAGCATGGCTTAATGCCTGTTGATGGGAATGCCACCTTCCAGGTTGAACCTGGGGACCCCCTGGAATTACAGATCATCTCCAGACTACAGAGATCAGTTTCCCTGGAGAACATGGATGCTTTGGGGCTTGACTCTGTGGCATTATACCTCTATGTCCTCCTCAGGCTCCATCCCCAAATCTCCTGGAGTTTCCTAACCCAGATCTTGCAACCCTACTCCCTATCCCCTGCTGGTGACCTGGCAACCCTAACTGTTGAGCTTGTTTAGAAGAATATTTTCTACATTAGCCTGGCTTTGGTTGCTTCTCTGAAGACCCTGAGATATCTCCTGGGGAGCTGACCAGGGAAGCAAACAAGCAGTGCAAAAAACAGCTGATCTCTAGGGAGAGACACAGATGCTTGAGGTTCTTATAGAAAGAAAACTCACTTCCTTAAACAGTTTTGTTTACTAATGTGACTCAAACTGCAGTGTTGTCAAGGCCTTAATATAGGTGTCTAAGGATGTGGAGAAACCATTTCCTTTCTGATAGATACAGGGAGCTAAACAGCCTCCTGATGACTTGAAGGAAAAAGGAGAGATGCTTGGTCATGAGCAGTTGTCCCAATTTTGTTGTGCAAGGGGGGAAAACTGACTGCTTTGCCTCTTTTCTTCATGTTGGCCTTCTTTTTCTGACATCCCCCATTTTGACAACATTAGATGAGCGGTGGGGTTTCAGTTCAGAACCATCTTTCTCTTTCTTGGTTTCTGCTGCTACTGATTCCCATGCCAGGAGTTCTAGTAATCAGTGTTTCCTTTAAGCTGAGTTAGTGTGAGCTAGCTCACAGTTTTTTAGCCTCTGGCTCACACATTTTTGTCTCAGCTCAGGAAGGATGGCTCCAGAGCAAACTAATTTATGCAGAAGCCAAATTGCTTTCTCACAACTTTAATGCCAGTAGCTCACGAAGTGGAATTTTTGCTCACAAGACTTAGGGTTGCCAAGTCCAATTCAATAAATATCTGGGGACTTTGGGGGTGGAGCCAGGAGACATTGGGGGTGGAGCCAAGAACAAGGATGTGACAAGCATAATTGAACTCCAAGGGTGTTCTGGCCATCACATTTAAAGGGACAGCACACCTTTTAAAATGTCTTCCTTCCATAGGAAATAATGAAGGATAGGGGCACCTTCTTTTGGGGCTCATAGAATTGGACCCCCTGATCCAATTGTTTTGAAACTTGGGGGGGAACTTTGGGGAGAGGCACTAGATACTATACTGAAAATTTGGTGCCTCTACTGCAAAAAGCAACTCCCCCAGAGCCCCCAAAATTTCCAGATCAATTCCCCATTATACCCTATGAGAATCGATCTCCACATAGGAAATAATGAAGTGCTCAGCAGACGTTTCCCTCCCCGCCTCTGGGGGCAGGGCTTCCCCCCGCCGGCCAACTGACTGGGAGTTGGAAGGAGCCTGGGAAAGCGGAAGAACCCCCGCTGGGACCTGGGGATTAACAAGCCTAATAAGACTCCACAGCTTAGAGGGAACATTGCTAGTAATAGGGACTGGGATACAGTTTATCCTCCTCTGCACTCAGGAATAAATAGCATCTTGCTTTGGGTGGAAGAGGTATCCCCAGAGGATCAGTGTGATGTGGTGGAGGCCAGGAATTGCTAAGGCCTGGTCTAGACATGCAGCTGAGATGGTGGTAGAATTCTGAGGTGGAGGAATGGGCTGCATCACGTCAGATGGAAAAATGGGAGGGTTGAATCATATTTTAATGTTTCTCCATGGTAAAAACTCCCTACAAATAAAACAAATGCTTATCAGCAGAATAATAAGAAGAGAAGAGATTGGATTTATACCCCTCCCTTCACATGGAGTCTCAGAGTGGCTTATAATCTCATTTCCCTCCCCCTCCCCACAACAGACACCCTGTGAGGTAGGTGGGGTCAAGAGACCTCTCCCAAGACTGCTCTTGAGAGGAACAGCTCTGAGAGATATGACTGACTCACGGTCATACCAGCAGGCACAGGTGGAGAAGTGGGAATCAAACAGAGTTCTTCTAGATAAGAGTCCACACACTTTACCACTACACCAGTTGGCTCTCCCCCTCTCTGCTGTACTCCTCATTCCTTGCTAATTTTCTACTTACAGGGTATTATTGATAGAGGGGAATATGGAGAAATTGCAGTCTGAAGTGGTACAGTTCACTCTATCACCTCAGCACTCTGTCAGCCTTTTAGTACCTTGTGCTGCTGCATGGGTAGGCCAGGCTTGATCAGCCTGGTGCAGGAGATGAGTCATGACTCCCTAAGGGCAAGTTCAGCTGGTGGGTGCTTTCCTGAGTCAACTGGGGCCACCAGGATGGGGCCACCAGAAAGAAGGTCTTCATCTTGGTAGATGCCAGGTGAACATACTGGGAGCCTGGTACTATAAGCAGGTTGTGGGTCAAAGAACACAAATTTGAGGGAGAAACATGTCAGAAGAGGTGGTCCAGCAGGTATGAAGCTCCCAGGCTGTTCAGGGCTTTAAAAGTAATCATTAGCACCTTGAATTTAATCTGGAACTCAATCAGCAGCCAGTGCAGCTGTTTCAAAACAGGACAGATATGATCTCTCCAAAGAGAACCTGTCAGCAGTCTTGCTGCTGCATTCTGTCCTGCCTGTAATTTCTGGAGCACCCTCAGGGGAAGCCCTACGTAGAGAACATTACAGTAGTCTAGGTGGGAGGTGACTGTGGCATGGGTTTCTGTGGATGAGCATAAATCTGCTCACTGCCCCTTGTAGAGGGGGGTAATGAAACTCAAACTGAGCTTCAGAAGGAAATGATCTGACCATGGCACTGGCTCAACATGAACTGGATTGAAACAATCTTGGAAAGGCCTAATGCATCATGGCAGACATAAAGTCCAAAGTGGCTCCAATGAGAATGGTATCTGCATGGATACTGAAATCCTCCAAAACCACCAGTTAGAGATCACCTCTGCCAGCTTCAGCAGGGTATCAGGTGTGCTGGGTGGATTGTAAGCCATCAAGATAACCAGTTTCCCCCAACAACCCACACAAGGCCCACACATTCAATACCAGTTATCTCTGGGGTAGAAATCTTCCAGAAGGAAAAACCATATTGGATAAGAATTGCAACTCCACCTCCCCGTCTTTCAATTCGAGGCTGATGTAGGACTGAGAAACTGAGCAGAGCCAGCTGAGAGAAAATGTCTCAAACCCTCCCCCTCCCCAGGTCTTCGTCAAGCAGGCAAAGTCTAAGTTACCACACAGAAAATAGCCCCAAGTGCAGTGGTTTTATTATGTATTGAGCTGGCATTGCACAACATCAAGGATTAAGAGGAAGTTACAGCAGAGACCAGCATACAGTCACCCCTGTGGAGGGGATGGAGATTAGAAGGACAACAAGCATATCCATAAAGTTCTTATAACTGCAGTCCTCCCACCACTGTATCTTCCTACTGAAAGGACGGAGATGCCTGAACCCCAGTGATATTATATGGTAAGGCCATGATGCTAAAGCCTCAAATTCAGTTCAAAACAAACAAACAAACCTGGCTGGGAGCAATAGATTGGTAATCTATTTCCAGGCCAAAAAACACTATCAGTAAGAGAAAACATCCCACTACAGCTAATTTGAAAAAAAAGGAGAATTCACTTACATAAGGTAAATCAGTGGCAAAGTAGTTAATAATAACAATAACACCAACTAACTGCTAACTAGTTACAAATGTCTGGCAGTTGGCCATATGTCTGACTGGCAGAAAAACCAGACAATATACAAGGCTACCAAATTAAAACAACCCCCCCACTGCCCGTCAGAACTAGGAGGACAAAAAGCTTTGGCAAAGAACAGGCAAAGATAAGAAGTCGAAGGACCAACTAGTCAACATGGCTGCAGAGCAACTAGATAATCAACATAACTTACAGAAGTACATGCCTGCTCTGCAGGGTTTGCACAAAGGGCTGTGACCCTTTGTGCACTACCATGACACATGCCAACAGTGCTGCCATAGGCTGGTGGTATGGGCTTTATAGAACTAGAAACTCACTTTTCTGTTTAAGAACCAATGGGCAGTGCGATCACAAAAGCAGAATTCATGCAACCCTCCTGCTGGAAGCAGACGTTTTTTCAATGACATTCATCCAGGGGTAGAGGGAATATGCTTTAGCTGAAGTTTCAGGACAGGGAGAAAGGGACGAGTGAATGGCTATATAAGGCCTTGTGTGGGCAGCCTGGGAAGCTCTGGGCTGTGTATGTCTATACTCTCTCACACACGTACATGTATGTCATGAGAAGGGTAGGTGGAGGTAATACAATGTGATCCATTAAGAAGGATCTGTTTTGTTTTGTTTTTAGTTTGACTTTCTTTAATATGTTGCTGTTGCTGTTCTCATAGGATTGTCCCTGGAGCGTTCCCCAAATTCTATTGCTTCCCGGACGCGGCTGTCAGAAAGGGAGGAGGAAATCATGGCATGTTTTGAAAAGGCATGTGTGATTGCTCAAGTATTCTTACAGGAACTTGAGAAGGTAAATGGAAACTTACTTGAAATGCTCCTTTTGCACTTGCTGAAATTAGGGGGAGGGCAGGATCACTTCAGGATTCCTGAAAATGTGGATACAACAGAAAAATTCTTTTCATTCTTCACTTTCATGTAATGTTCTGTCCTGTGGTTAATAGCATGTTGCTGCCCCTGAATCTACAGAGTAAGTGTTCTCCATTTTGCATTAATAACTGCTTCAAATGCAGAGGCTTTCACTAGGGTTGCTGGCACAAAGCTGATGGGAGACTCACTGATGGGGGTGGCCTCCTCCCTGGCAATGTACTGATGTTGCTGGACCCAATAACATCACTTCTCATGAGACTGGAATGGACATCACTATGTCAGTGGCAATGCTCTAGCATTCTGCCTAAACTCCATGGTGCCGACATCAGTGGACATGATGACATTGCATGTGGTGTGACTTGAAGAACCATCGTTGCATCTTGGGCAATGCTCTAGCATTTGCTCTCCCCCATTCACCCTTTTTTCTCCCACTGCCCAGCTGAGTAGTGAGGGGAACAGCATTTGCATTTGCGATGGAGTGTTTACACAGGAATTTTCTGCATGTTTTCCATCAATCACTATTTTTCCTACACCTTTTCCTCCTCTGCATGGAGAGATGGCTTTTTGACAGCTTTTGAAAAAACTGGTAATTGCTATAATGTTATAGTGCTACAGCAATTGCCACTTTTTAAAAAAAGATCTGTAAAAAGCCTTCTGGTGGTATGGCATGAAGAATGGCAGCCCTGAGGAGCTGTTGAAAGGAAAATGGTGCTGATGTGGGCAGGGCCTTCAAAATGCACACCTTTTCAACCAGGCAGTATGCTAACTTGCTGGAACTGTGTTCTTTCCAAAAAAGATCATTGTGAAGAAAGTTTGAGAAAGAGCATATTGAAGATGGGGAAGACGTGGGAAGGGGACAATTAAAGGATGCTTATGTGTAAATGCTGCAAACTTTAGTGCTTCAAATTGGAAGGTAAAACAGAGAAAAACCTCTATGTGGATGCATCCATATTTATGTTTCATTATTGGGCTGATATGTCCAATAATTGATACGTATTGATTTAGCAAATTCATGTCCAATAATTGAAATGTATTGATTTAGCAAATTCATGTCCAATAATTGATATGTATTTATTCAGCAAATTCCTTTGGCACACATGGATTTGCATAATTGACTTCTTTCATGGGCACTGTGCGATAGGTTAGGCTGACAGATGACATGTGGTCCAAGATCGGCACTGTAGCTTTATGGCTTAGTGTCAATTGGAATGAAACCCTGCCAATGTGAATTTGCAAAATTTCCACATATTCTCTTCTGGTGGTTATGGGATTTAGGGATTTTAGACAGAGTGTAAAAACTTTGAATCTGGCAAGTCCTGTTGTATCTATTCTTTAGAATGAAATCTTAATTCTTAAAAAGTGTTTTGCAGAGCTGCTTTTCAGAACCCCAAATATCCAGCATTCCAAAAGTAATTGTAACTTTTGAAAAAATAACACCATATTCCATTTGCCTGGTTCTGTAACTGTGTGACGTTTCTTTTCATTCTGTTTTATGCAGATTCAAATTGGCATTTATGGATAATAAATAGAGTTTATAAACACATGGCGCTGTCATCTAACCTGCCAGCTTGTGATGCGCCAAACTGAAGACTGCCCATAACCCTTATACGATAGCTACTCAGATGCTCGACAATCCTGTTTTTCCTTCCCAGTCCTCATCAGGCAGCAGAACAGGGCATAGTCAAGACTCTGGTGGGCCATTTGTCACAAATCATGCTGGGCTGGTCTGTAACTTGTAGCCAGAAGTGTGGGAAATGTTTCTGATAAATGCAGGCATCTTCCCTGACTGACTCCTGTGAAGGAAATAGAAAAATGGGCAAGGCAAAAAAATAAAATGGACAGTTCAGCACAATTTTCCATTTTTCTTTGTTTGTTCCGTTTCCTAACTATGACACATTTTCTCTCTCCTTTTCATGAGAAAAAACAAGATTCAATTTTAACCAAATTGCTGTTACTACTGTTCTGTAACAATAATGCCTCATTTTCTCCTCCATCCACTAGAGCTTCAGCAGCAGCACACATTCGAGAGGCATCAAAGGTGGTCATGCATCATCTTTGGACTTTGAACTTCCTTACTTCTTGGAAGCAGCCCTGCAGAGCTCCTATGTGGCTCACTTAAAAAGGGGGTACGTGGATACAACTTGTCAAAAATTCCAAATGATTCATGTGACTTGCAAGACTGATCTATTGGTCCACTGTGTGAAAGCAACTAGAGATAAGAACCCTAAAGTTTTGCAGGAAGTAGCATGTACTCTGGGTAACATTAACTCACAGGTACAGAAGGAAACAAAACTTCAGGGTGCATAAAACATGGATTCCAGTGTCCCTACACCAGGGGTGTTGAACATACAGGTTGAATCAGGCTCCCGGAGGGCTCCTATCAGGCCCTTGAGCAATTGGCTTTCATCTGCTTCCTTCTCCCTCTGCCTTGCTTCCTTCTGCATAACAGTTTGCTTTGCAAGGCTTACTCAATTGGAGTAAGCAAAGCTTACTCAGGAGCTACAGAGCAAAACCTCTATTTTCTCCATTGTCTGAGGCTCTCCCTTGGGGAGGAATGGGGGGAGGCAGAGTTTGTTTTTCCAGGCTCTCTCAGTTGCACAGCAGAGCTACTGAGCCAGGCCTCTCTTCCTTCTATTGGCTGAGGCTCCCCCCATCCCCTGGGGAAGGAAAGAAAGAGCAGTTCCTTTGCCCAGTTCCTTGGATCCCATGGGAGAAATACAAAGAAGGCATCTTTAAAACCAGTGAGTGCTAGCGTTTTAAGCATGTTTTAAGTTTTTTAAAATATATGTTTGGGTTTGTCTGTGTTCTTTTTTAAAATTTATATCTCTGCTACCTAATCTTAAATATGTACACACATGGCCCGGCCCGACGTGTCTCAGTCCAACCTTACATGGCCCGGCCCAACAAGGTCTCATTTATGTCAGATCCAGCCCTCATAACAAATGAGTTCAACACCCCTACCCTACACTAATGCGCAAAGTATGGGAAACAGATAGGAGAAACTGGAAGTCCTAATACAAGAAGGGAACTATGACCTAATAGGCATTACTGAAACTTGGTGGGATGACACTCACTATTGGAATATTAGGATTGAGAGGTACAATTTATTAAAAGGGACAGATGAATAAGGAAGGGTGGAGGCATATGTGAAGGAGGTATATATTTGTGAGGAAATTCATGTATCTGAGTATAGCAATTCAGTTGAGAGTCTCTGGGTAAAAATAAAAGGATTAAGAAATAATTGTGATATTATGGTAGGGGTTTGCTATAGACCACCAAGCCAGGATGAGAGACTTGGATGAGATACTCCTACAACAGACTGTAAAGTTCTCAAAGAGAAGGCACACAGTGGTCATGGGAGATTTCAGTTACCCAGACATCTGTTGGAAGCCCAACTCTGCTAAAAATGAAAAGTCAAATAAATTCCTGACTTGTCTTGCTGACAATGTCATTTTTCAGAATGTAGAGAAGGAAACAAGGGGATATGCTATCTTGGACTTGATTCTCACTAACAGGGAAGAACTGGTTGATGAGGTGAAAGTAGTGGGCTCCATGGGTAGTAGTGAACCATGTGATTTTGGAATTTATAATCTTGGGGAAGGGAAAAGCTGTATGTAGTCAGACATATAAGTGGGACTTCAGGAAAACATATTTTGACAAACTTAGAGTGAAGCTGGGTAAAATCCCATGGTCTGAAATACTTAAGGAGAAGGGAGTTCAAGAGGGGTGGGAGTTTCTTAAAAGTGAAATATTAAAGACACAATCACAAATGATTCCTATGAGAAGGAAAAATGGGAAGATCTTAAAGAAGCCAAGGTGGCTCCATAAACAGCTCTCTAAAGACTTGAGAAATAAAAAAAGACTCATTTAGGTAATGGAAGGAGGGTCTTATAACCAAGGATGAATATAAATAAATAACCAGTGCTTGTAGAGAAAGAGTTAAGAAAGCAAAAGCTCAGCATGAACTTAGGCTAGCATGAGATGCTAAAAACAACAAAAAGGGTTCTTTTCTTATGTCTCTCTCTCGGCTTGGCTTCGCGAACGAAGATTTAAGAAGGGTGCAATAGTCCACGTTTGCTGCAGGCTCGCTGGTGGCTGACAAGACCAATGTGGGACAGGCAGGTCCGGCCACAGCGGCTGCAGGGAAAAGTCTGATTTAGGGTTGGTCCTGTAGCAGTGCGATTCTTCCTCAATCTCCTTTTGTCCTCAAGACCAGCTATGCGTGCGTTCTCAAAGGAAGAGACAGCCTGGTGGATGGTGTGCCTCCATGCTTTGCGATCTGAGGCTAGGTCAGACCACTGGTGATGGTTGATGTGACAGGTGCTAAGGGATTTCTTCAAGGAGTCCTTGTACCTCTTCTTTGGTGCCCCTCTATTTCGATGACCGGTGGAG
The DNA here is from genome assembly GCF_032191835.1 of Heteronotia binoei. Lineage (NCBI taxonomy): Eukaryota > Metazoa > Chordata > Lepidosauria > Squamata > Gekkonidae > Heteronotia > Heteronotia binoei. The sequence goes on from NC_083223.1 coordinate 220,505,920, forward strand.
AGTTCGCCATACAGGGCAATCTTGGGAAGGCGGTGGTTTTCCATCCTAGAAATATGCCCTGCCCAGCGCAGCTGCGTCTTCAACAGCAGTGCCTCAATGCTGGTAACCTCCACCCGCTTGAGGACTTCAGTGTTGGTCACAAAGTCACTCCAGTGGATGTTGAGGATGGTGCGAAGGCAGCGCTGATGAAAGCGCTCAAGGAGTCGCAGGTGATGACGGTATAAAACCCACGATTAGTGTGTGTGGATATACCCTTCAGGCCTGCGCAGAGGAATTTTTTAGGTGAAGCGCAGTGTGCACGGTACTGGCTCCACCCTTTCACCTGGGGGTCATCTGCCATGGCCCAGTAAGCCGGGACGCCGGCAGTGAGTCCTCCAGGTGGTAGGTGTTACATTAACGAGCTCTATCTGCCCGGGTTTGATGTTAGAGTTTTCCTTCTCTTAGGCTGGCGAGGTTGGTGGGTCCAGCCTGCCCATCCGGTTATACCGCCGGACATTCGGTCGCACCATGACGTAGCAAACTCTGTGAAAACGGGGGGGACCAGCGAGAAGGTGTTGCTACGGATGCAGTAATGCAGGAGAGGCCATTGCAGTGACCATCTGCCAGGCATAGCCAGACAGTGACCACGCGGCGTTCACTACACCGGGAGAGGAGAGGCTATGTATTGCGCATGCACTTTCCCTGGGGGGGTAGGATTCCCAGAGGGAGCCCACCCCCCACCCCTCCCTTTTTCTTTTTCTTATGTACTATTAGAAAAAGAACAACATGGTAGGCCCCTTGCAGGGTCTGGAAAGTTAAATTGTAACAGGTGATGAAAAGAGGGCAGAACTGCTTGACTCCTACTTTTCCTTAGTTCTCTTGTGAGGGAAACGGTGCTCAACATGGCAAAAACGGAATATATGATAAGGGATGGGAATTGCAACCTAGGATCAGCATAGTGGTAGTACATAAACACCTAGTTTCTTTAAATGAAACTAAGTCCTCAGGGCCAGATGAACTGCACCCAAGGGTACTAAAAGAACTTGCAGATGTAATTTCTGAGCCTCTCTCCATTATATTTGAGAATTCTTGGAGAACAGATGAGGTGCCAGAAGACTGGAGGTGGGAAAATGTTTTCACCATCTTCAAGAAGGGGAAAAAGGAAGATCTGGGTAACCACAGACCTGTCAGGTTTACATCTATACCTGGAAAAGTTTTAGAGCAAACAATCAGTCAGTCCTTGAGCATTTAAAAAATATGGTTGTGATTACTAAGAACTAGCATGGGTTTCTCAAGAACAAATCATGTCAGACTAACCTGATCTCCTTTGCTGAGAAAGTTACTACCTTGCTGTATCAGGGGAATGCTGTAGACATATTTTATCTTGATTTCAGTAAGGCTTTTGGTAAGGTTCCACATGATATTCTTGTTGACAAGTTGATAAAATGTGGCTTGGATCCTGTTATTGTTAGGTGGATCTATAATGGATTTACAGATTGCACCCAAAGAGTGCTTGTGAATGGTTCCTCATCCTCTTGGAGAGGAGTGACAAGTGGAGTACCCCAAGGATCTGTCCTGGGGCCTGTTTTGTTCAACATCTTTATAAATGATTTGGATGAAGGAATAGAGGGAACGCTTATTAAATTTGCAGATGATACCAAAATGGGGGTGGCTAGCAACTATGGTAGAAGACAGAGACAGGATACAGGATCATCTCACCAGGCTGGAAAACTGGGCTAAAAAAATAAAATGAATTTTAACAGGGATAACTGTAAAGTTTTGCATTTTGGTAGGAAAAATGCAATGCATAATTATAGGATGGGCGGGACTTGTCTTGGCAGTAGTATGTGCATAAAGGATCTAGGGTTCTTAGTGGACCATACACTGAACATGAGTCAGCAGTGTGATCCGGTGGCTAAAAAGGCAATGGAATTTTGGGCTATATCAATGCATGAAGTGATAGTTTTGCTTTACTCTGCTCTGATTAGACCTCACCTAGAGTATTGCAGATTTCGGAGGATGGTAGAAGTCAGGAAGGCCTGGCGTATCTTTGTCCATGGGGTCGCAAAGAGTTGGTTGGACTCGACTGTGTGACTGAACAACAACAAAGAGTATTGTGTTCAGTTTTGGGTACCACAATTTAAGAAGGATATAGACAAGCTCGAACATGTCCAGAGGAGGGCAATGAAGATGGTGAGGGGTCTGAAGACCAGATCATATGAAGAAAGGCTGAAGTAGCTGGGTATGTTTAGCCTGGGGAGGAGACAACTGAGAGGTAATATAATCACCATCTTCAAGTACTTGAAGGGCTGTCATATAGAGGACAGTGCAGAATTGTTTTCTGTTGCCCTGGGCGGTTGGACCAGAACCAACAGATTGAAATTATAGCAGAAGAGTTTCCGGCTGAACATTGGGAAGAATTTCCTGACAGAGCGGTTCCTCAGTGGAACAGGCTTCCCTAGGAGGTGGTGGGGTCTCCTTCCTTGGAGGTTTTTAAACAGAGGCTAGACAGCCATTTGACAACAATGCTGATTCTGTCAATTAGGCAGATCATGAGAAGGAGGGCGGGAAGGGTTGCATCAATGCTTAGTTCTTCTGACCTCTTCTTACATGTCCAGGGAAATGCTGATTGACACTTTGGGGTCAGTCAGCAATTTTTCTCCAGGCCAGTTTGGCAAGGCATCCTGGAGGTTTTTGCCATCTTCTGGGCATGAAGCAGGAGCAGTGAGGATGTATATGTGCAGGCAGGTATTTGTGAATTTCCTGCATTGTGCAGGGTGTTGGACTAGATGATGGTGGAGGTCCCTTCTAACTCTATGATTCTAAGTAGTAGACAAACCAGGTTCAAGGACCTTTGAACTGCTGTGACATCACATATTTATATAAAACGGCCAGTTTGCTTCTTGTTCCTATTGTCTGGATCAAGTTGGGGGTCACTAAATTCTCTTTTGTGAGTCATTTCTTTTATATAAACACAAATATTTATTATTTTTAGGGTTACTCAATATTTTAATGGTATAGCAGAAAAGAAGAAAGGTCTATGCCTTGAGGTGGATGCAGTAAAAAAATATTATCCAGCTTAAAAGTTTAGCAATTTAATGATCCATTGAGATGTGGTACAGTTATACTCTGTCCTAGTGAAACTAGTGACACAAGTTGTTAGTTTTGGTGGGGTAATACCCTGAATTTTAATAGTGGCAAGGGGAGACAACACTGGGAGATTGATGGAAAAGGGAGAGATGTGGTAAGAAGGGGTGAGTGTGATGAATGCAATTGCACGTTAGTTCAGCTCTCTTTTAGTGAGTAGTAAGGAATTAAGTCAGAGGGTTCACAGAATTAGTGCGTTTTTTGAAAAGGAAAGAGAGAGAGATGGTACCACACAAGTATTCTAAGAAGGATTCTGGCAAGAGAGAGTGGTTGGAGTCAGCAAAGGAAACTTTTGGATGAGAAAAGAATGAAAGTCAGAAACAGAAGGGGTATATTTTTTATATTGGAGGGTGCTTATTGAGGATATACGTTTCCTCAGCTTCTTCTAACTCTCCCCCTTTTAAAAAGGCTGACAAAGCAATTGTTTTTAGTTTCATGGCACAATTGGTCCGTCTGCTGTATAACTAACACTTCAGTATAATATGCAGCTGGATCCTATGTATATTATACTCAGAAAGAGATCCCATTGTATTCAGATGTGGGCATGGGATAAAGCCCTAGTCTTCTTAATCCTTAAAAGAAGTGGCACCTTGGGACCCGGAATTTAAAGAAACACAGTCTGCTCCCAGTTTTACCAATGTAAATGTGACTTCTAGTTTTGTTTAGTTTTCATTACAAAAGATACTGGTGCGTAAGAGACTGGGTGATTTGAACTTTTTGCTTTATATGCCACAAGAGGGCAGACGTAGAACTCTTAATTAACTATATACCTAACATTGTTAAATGGGGGATGGTTTCTTCATCATGTTCCTCAGTATATGAGAGGAACTTTTTCTATTAGAATTTACTCTTTTGCATCTCAAGAGAACCCAAGCATCATTTCTCTGTCCCCAGTGTAAATTTGTTCCATGTTCTCCATCAACCATAAATGATACCATTTCTCTGTGGCAACTCATAACCAGTGTTCCCTCTAAGCTGAGTTAGCGTGAGCTAGCTCACAGATTTTTAGCCTCCAGCTCACAGATTTTTGCCTTAGCTCAGGAAGAATGACCCCAGAGCACACTAATTGATGCAGCAGCTCACAACTTTAATGCCATTAGCTCACCAAATAGAGTTTTTGCTCACAAGACTCTGCAGCTTAGAGGGAACATTGCTCATAACTGTCACGGCTGGGGCCGGGTCAGGCAAAGTCCAGAGGCAGTCCGAGGTCTGTAGCCAGTAAGCAGGAGGGTCCGAGGCGCCAAATCCGAATCACTGTAGAAATATCGCAGGTCTGAGGTCCAGAAGCCGAGGTCAGGGAGTCCAGAAGTCCAAAGCCAAAGTCAGGGAGTCAGGAACCAAAGTCAAGCCGGAGTGGATGCTAGAATGTCAGGGAGATGACTAGTTGCTTCCACAAAGCTTCCTCCCAAAGCCCACAGCTATATAGCCCTCTGCTGGCTGTTGCCCGTTTGGGCTAATTGCTGGCTCAGGGAGGCAGCCAGGATCCTGTTACCACTCAAGCATCCTTGCTCTTAGAAGGGCCAGAATCCTCTCAGAACTCAGGGCTCAGGGAGCGTCTTGCTTGTGAGCGTGCCGCCCTCCTCCGATCCCTGAGGTCCTGCCGGAGGCGGTCACGCACACGAGCCACCCGAGAGGGCGAGGCAGGGGGGCTGGGATCTTCTCCAGCAGGAGGCAGGGGCACTGGTGCAGGTGGCAGGGGCACAGTTTCCTCATCAGACTCAACTTCCTCTGAAGGGTCCCCAGCACCCATGACACTATCCCCCCCCCCAGGGCCCCCCTCCGTCGAGGGACCTGGAAGGTCGGGGTGGTCGTTGTGGAACTGGTGCACCAAGTCCGGGGCATGAAGATTGTCCTCGGGCTCCCAAGACCGGTCTTCTGGGCCGTATCCCTCCCAGTCCACCAGGTACTGGAGGCCTCCACGATGGTACCGGGAGTCCAGGATCTGGCGCACCTCATATTCTTCCTCGTCATCCACCAACACTGGTGGTGGCGGCGGTGGGGAAGGAGTCCGAGCTGGGTCAGGGGGTGCAGCCGGAACAAGGAGGGAGCGATGAAACACGGGGTGAATGCGGAGGCGGGGTGGCAACTGGAGCCTGAAGGCGACGGGGTTTATTTGTTCAACGACGGGGTAGGGTCCAATGAACCGTGCATCCAGCTTGTGAGACCGACCAGGCCGGCGCAGGTAGCGAGTTGAGAGCCACACCTGATCCCCCGGCTGCACTGGAGGGCCTTCTTGCCTCTTTCGGTCCGCAGCCCGTTTATATGCCTCCTTGGCTTGCTGTAGCTGCTCTCGGAGCAAGTCTTGGCTGGCACGGAGTTCTTGCAGGTAGGCATCGACGGCGGGGACATTCGTGGGTGGTAGGATCGCTGGGAAGAACCGAGGGTGGTACCCGTAGGTTGCAGCAAACGGGGCCATTTGGGTGGATGAATGGACCGCGTTGTTGTATGCAAACTCCGCTAGGGGCAATAGAGTGGTCCAGTCATCCTGCTGGTAACAGGTGTAACAGCGGAGATATTGCTCTAGCGTGGCATTGGTGCGCTCTGTCTGGCCATCTGTCTGTGGGTGGTAGGCCGAGGACAGGTGCACTCGAGTACCCAGGCTGGAATGGAGGGCTTGCCAGAACCGAGAGGAGAACTGAGGGCCCCGATCGGAGATCAGATGGGCTGGGAGTCCATGCAGACGAAAGATGTGTTGCAGGTAAAGCTGGGCTGTCTCCTGAGCTGTGGGGAGTTTCGGGCACGGAACAAAGTGGGCCATCTTGGTAAATAGGTCGACGACCACCCAGATACAAGTCTGACCCTTGGAGCGTGGAAGTTCCGTGATGAAGTCCATCGAGATGGTATCCCAGGGTCCTGAAGATGTGGGCAAGGGCTGCAGCAACCCTGAGGGTTTGGCTGGGATGTCTTTGGCCCGTCGGCAGACGTCACAGGAGCTGACATAGCGGGCAACATCAGCGCGAACTCGTGGCCACCAGAATTCCCTTGTCAGCAAGTGGGTGGTCTTATGCTGTCCAAAGTGCCCGGCGGGTAACGAGTCGTGGGTCAGGCGTAGCACTTCTGCCCGCAAGGGCCCGGGCGGCACATAGAGGCGTTCGCGGTGTAGCAAGAGGCCGCCTCGAGTCGTGAACTCCCCTGTTGGGTCATCTTGGAGAGCCTGGAGGTGTTGCTGGACCCAGGGATCATTGGCCTGGCTAGCCCGAATGTCCTCCACGAGTGCTGGTGAAGTGGAGGTGGCTGCAAATACTGAGGGCGGCAGGATTGGAGCAGCGGGCGCGGTCTCAGTTGAGGCAGGGGCGTATTCCGGTTTCCGGGAGAGCGCGTCTGCTTTCCGGTTCTGGGTATGGGGGATGTAGGAGATCCGGAAGTCGAAGCGAGAGAAGAATAGGGACCACCGGATCTGGCGCTGGTTGAGACGGCGGGTGGTCTGGAGGTGTTCCAAGTTCCGGTGATCGGTGAGCACTTGAACAGGGTGGCGAGCCCCTTCAAGGTAATGTCGCCAAACCTCAAACGCCGCCTTGATCGCGAGCAACTCCCTCTCCCAGATGGTATAGTTCCTCTCTGCAGCAGTGAGCTGCCGCGAGTAATAGGCGCAGGGCTGTAGTGGCTGGGACGGCTCCTCGCGCTGGGACAGCACTGCTCCCAGGGCCACGTTGGAGGCATCAGCTTCCACCGTAAAGGGAAGCTGGGGGTCGGGGTATCTCAGGAGTGGCCCGGTGGCAAAGCGAGTCTTCAGGGTGGAGAAGGCGTTATCGGCCTCTGGGGACCAGTGGAAGGGTTCTTTGGGGCGGAGTAGTTGAGTCAGGGGTGTGGTCAGGGATGCGTAGGCCGGGATGAATTGCCGATAGTAGTTGGCAAAACCGAGGAACCGCTGCAGGTCTTTGCGATTCTGAGGAGCCTGCCAGGTCAGGACCGCTTCTACTTTTTTCGGGTCCATGAGGATCCCCTGCGGTGACACGATGTGCCCAAGGAACTCGACGGAGCGCAGGTCGAAGTCGCACTTCTCCAGCTTGGCGTAGAGACCATGGGCTCGTAGGCGCTGCAGGACCTGGCGGACGTGCTCGGCGTGCTGGGCAGGATTGCGGGAGTAAATTAGGATGTCATCCAGGTATATGATCGCGAAGCGGTCGAGCAGGTCCCGGAATATGTCATTCATGAACCTCTGGAAGACAGCGGGGGCATTGGTCAGTCCGAAGGGCATTACCAGGTGCTCGTACTGCCCGTATCGGGTCCCAAACGCGGTCTTCCATTCGTCTCCGGGCCGTATGCGCACCAAATTGTACGCTCCACGGAGGTCCAGCTTGGTGTAGATTTGGGCCCCCTTTAGGCGATCCAAGAGTTCAGGGATCAGTGGTAGAGGGTACCGGTCGCGGATGGTGATCTTGTTCAGGGCCCGGTAGTCATTGCACAGCCGGAGCTCCCCACTTTTCTTCTTCACGAAGAGCACTGGAGCAGATAGGGGAGAGGTTGAAGGTCGGATGAATCCGCGTTTCAGGTTCTTGTCCAGGAAGTCTCGCAGAGCTGCCAACTCCGGCTCCGACATTGGGTACAGACGCCCCACCGGGAGTGGTGCCCCAGGTACCAAATCAATGGCACAGTCGTAGGGCCGGTGAGGGGGAAGCTGATCAGCTCCTGTCTCTTCGAAGACATCAGCAAAGTCCACATACTTCTGAGGGAGCTGAGGACCACCACTCGGGATGCCAGCTGCTAGAGTGGTGGGAGGAGTCAGATGGGGGCATGGGTCTCGGAAGCGTAGTTCCTGCTGGGCCCAGTCCACGATGGGGTTGTGCAGCTTCAGCCAGGAAAGGCCTAGAATCAGCGGGAAGCGAGGCATGCGGGCGACATCAAACCGCAGCTGTTCTTGGTGCTGCTGGACGTGGAAGGTGATGGGACAGGTCTCCTGGGTGACGGGGCCAGAACGGAGGAGGCGCCCGTCAATAGCCTCCACCAGCGACGGAATCCCTTTTGTCTGCACAGGGATCTGGTGCTGCTTCACAAAGGCGGCATCTATAAAACAGTGGGCCGCTCCCGAGTCCAGCATGGCATACACGAACAGCCAGCGTTCGTCAGGCAGACGGAGTTTGACTGGTAGCAGGAATGGCCCTGGGGTATCAGCCCGCTGTTCGGAGGACCCAGCTAGTCGCCCCAGGCTGGGGGGTCCACTTACGCCTGGGGCTGCCCTTTTGGCGGCGGTGGCAGCGAAGGTCCAGGTATCCGATGCTTAGCAGGGCAGCCAGAGGTATAGTGGCCTGCCGTGCCGCAGTAGAGGCACAGATTCTGCGTGCGGCGTCTGGTCTTTTCCTCTGGGGTCAGGCGGGGTCGAGCAGCTCCAAGCTGCATAGGCTCATCCTTGGTGCTGGTACTAGCTGGGGACGGGCGAGGAGCCAGGTAGCACGGCGCAGGGAGCTGGCGCCCTCTGGTCTTGGCTTGGCGGCGACTTTCCAGGCGGCCATCGATGCGGAGGCAGAGGGTGATAAGTTCTTGGAGCGTGGGTGGCTGCTCCACCCTGGCCAGTTCATCCAGGACCTCCTCTGCCAACCCCTCAGTAAACTGGTCCATCTGGGCAGCCTCATTCCACGCCAAGTCCTGGGTCAGGAGCTTGAATTCAGTGGCATATTGAGCCACCGAGGAGTTGCCTTGTTTCAGTGCCCTGATCTTCCGGTTGGCTGTGGCTGCTTGGACTGGGTTTGAGAAAGCAGCAGACAGGTGGGCCTCAAACCCCTGGTAATCAGTCAGTAGGGGAGAGGACGCGAGCAGTAAGGGTGTGGCCCATTTGGCCGCCTGCCCCTTTAACAGACTGATGACGAAACACACCTTGGTTTTGTCATTGAGGAAGTCCCGTGCTCTCAGTTCAAAGTACAGCCGACACTGTGCTAAGAAGGCAGGAAATTCTTCCACGGCACCCCCAAATCTGTCAGGTGGGGGAACTGGGCACTTGGCTGGAGCACTGGCCGCAGGTTGTTGCTGCAAGTGCACTACTGCCTGTGTTAGCTGCTGTACCTGGGCTTGGAGCGCAGCCAGTAGTTCTGTGGTTTCACTTGCTTCAGCATCCATCCTGTGGAGTGGGTGTTTGTCGGTGGAAGCAATCTGTCACGGCTGGGGCCGGGTCAGGCAAAGTCCAGAGGCAGTCCGAGGTCTGTAGCCAGTAAGCAGGAGGGTCCGAGGCGCCAAATCCGAATCACTGTAGAAATATCGCAGGTCTGAGGTCCAGAAGCCGAGGTCAGGGAGTCCAGAAGTCCAAAGCCAAAGTCAGGGAGTCAGGAACCAAAGTCAAGCCGGAGTGGATGCTAGAATGTCAGGGAGATGACTAGTTGCTTCCACAAAGCTTCCTCCCAAAGCCCACAGCTATATAGCCCTCTGCTGGCTGTTGCCCGTTTGGGCTAATTGCTGGCTCAGGGAGGCAGCCAGGATCCTGTTACCACTCAAGCATCCTTGCTCTTAGAAGGGCCAGAATCCTCTCAGAACTCAGGGCTCAGGGAGCGTCTTGCTTGTGAGCGTGCCGCCCTCCTCCGATCCCTGAGGTCCTGCCGGAGGCGGTCACGCACACGAGCCACCCGAGAGGGCGAGGCAGGGGGGCTGGGATCTTCTCCAGCAGGAGGCAGGGGCACTGGTGCAGGTGGCAGGGGCACAGTTTCCTCATCAGACTCAACTTCCTCTGAAGGGTCCCCAGCACCCATGACAATAACTATGGAAATTGTCTTTCAGAAGTGGTGTAGAAAGCTCCATCCCTTCTGGCTTTCATAAATGGTGCAAAACATTTCTTTTCCATCTGGCATTTGGGTAATTTGTGGCGGTTCTGTTTTTCAATAGTAGTTTTTAGGCCAATGTTGACACGTATTGAATTGTCTACTTTCCATATCCATGTTGCTTGTCTGTTGAATATGTTATGGATTTTGTAAACTACTTTAGGAAAAGCAATATAATAAATTTTAAAATAAAATAAAATTGATATATGCAATTTTGTGAGCCATGACAGGAAAATTATGTGCTAAAATGATACAAATAGGTAATATCAGGGCTTTTAGCCTGGATCCTCTGGGATATGGTAAAATGTATCCTTCCCATTCACATGGTTGGTTCTGGGTATTAACAGTGGAATGTGGAAGTCTTAAAGCTTATGTACTGCTTGCATAGAAGAATTTGATGAATTTTCCAGGTAATCCACAAAAATAGTATAGGATTACATATTTTAATTCTAGTGAGGGCTGAATCTGGATATATACTAAAAGGAGGCCTGCAACACCAGGAACACTTTTAAAACACACACACACACACACACATATGTGTGTGTGTGTGTGTTTTAAAAGTGTTCCTGGTGTTGCAGGCCTCCTTTTAGTGTATATATATATATATATATATATATATATATATATATATATGATTGTAGCATACAAGTTAATCCAATCTTTTAGGAAGGGGAGCAAGATTGGGTAGCAGGGGGAGGAAACCTCTCAGCAAGGTTCCAAGGCCTGAGTTTTAAGCATTTTCTAGATTAAGCTTCCAAAAAGCAGTGTGATTTAAGAGTATTTGTCAGGGTTACCTTTTCAGACCTTGTGTTACTGTTGCCCCTGACAATCCCATATATGGTCTAAATCCTGCCTGCCTTAAATGAGTGTTTCCATGATATACATGGTAGATGTTCAAGATTAGTTTGTTAAAGAAACAATTGTGGGTCTGATTTAAATGTGATGCTAGCAAGGCACACACCTCACCCCCAGCCCACCAATCTCTGGTTTGAGATGGACTTCAGTTGCTGCTAGCAAGCCATGAGGATCTTCTTCACTTCATCCCTCATTTGGCATGGCTACTCACATCTCTTAACACCATATGCACATATAGCAAGTAGATACCATTGGCCATAGATCCCTGGCATCTGAATTGTGTATTTACTTGAAATTGAAGAGATGTGTGAAGTCGCTACAAAAATGTCTGCACTATTTGTGTGTGGTATAAAGGCAAAGGCACTTAGAGATGATGCAGTCATTTGATGAAGCAGTGTCTATGTAAAAACAGGATCAGTGGAAACCTTCCAAATGTCTCCTGTGTTCATCAGAGATCTTCTCATAAGACACCATCTGGAGTAAGCTCTTAAGAATCTATTTTTCAAAGGTCTCATTGACTTGCTTTATCGACATTAGCCCAACTTGAGATCATCATTATCATTCAGCCAGTTTGATTATAATTAGTATTTTATATGTCAGAGTTTTTCTTTTTCCTTCCTGCCTGCCTGCCTGCCTCCCTTCCTTATTCAGAGTTCCCCATCAAATCAATCTTGCCTTTATGTATCTTGCCTTTGCTTTTCCCCTAGCAACATCGTGAAAGGCATGAGAGACCTCCGAGATTTATTAAGGACCACGGAAACAAAAGCTACTCAGAGCTTCAGAATGGTAAGACTGATTGGGAAATGTCATGGCCATTCTTTTGGGAGATGGGAAGAAAACAATTGTATTTGGTTCTCATTTTTGGCACAGATGTGTCCTTTAAAAAAAAAAATCCTTGCCGCGGATTGTGTGGCCTTGTTTGATCTGAGGAGAAAAATAAATCTGTTTTGTAGTTCTGTATTAGATTACTGATTAACAGGGAATCAAATAGAATTTGATGCAGGTGAATGCCAGATGTACAGTTTGTCTTCCATATGAGAATAGTTTTCAAATTGAGAGATGGAATATATTTATTACTGGCTCCTTTCAGCCTCATGTAAAACTTGCTTCTTTGGGTTTGAGACTGTCTTGCTGTGATAGATATAGAGATCTATATGTAGGTTGTGATTCTGTACAGCCACAGAATAATAAATTTATTATCAGAGATGAGATAGAATCTGAAAGGAGTGGGAAAGGTTGTAAACCATTTTTCAAGAGCACTTTTTCCTCCTTCCAGCTCTTGTAAGACCTAAACCTCATCTGGATTTTGTATCAGACCTAAACCTCATCTGGATTTGACATCGATCCAATTTGGCTTAGAGATTTCATATCCCACTTCCCCTCTTTTTCCCCAGACTCTTTCTAATAAGGCTTGTACAGCCAGAGCAAATGGTGCAAATCAGAATAAATTATGAAAAGTGAAAAAACACATTTGTTTAAGTTGTATAATAAGGTAAACAGATTGCAGAATTCACCTTTTTAATGAAGAATTTTGTATGGAATGAGAAGTCCCCAGTTCAGTTCCTGGTACTTCCAGCCGAGTACCAAAAGCTAGGGAAGACCTTTCTCTGCCAGTGACCCTTGCTGCCAGCCAGCTAGGCAATACTGAGCAAGATGAGCTAGAGTCTGTTACTCCATTTCCAGCTTCAGTAATGCAAGTGTTGTGGGAATACAGAAAAGTGGGTGGAGCAGTGGACTTGGGGAGAGGTAAGGTACAAGAGGCAAACAGTGCTCTCACTTTGTATGTGAATAGGGTAGACCCAATTGTCATATCTAGTTTGGCACTAATAAGCTAAACTGGAAAAAATATTGGTCCCACTTCCCACCTTTGCATGATCTCCAGCTCCTCTGCATGGTGCCTATGAACAGAGGATGTGTCTGCATATACACTCCCTCTGCATATATGCTCAGGAACACAGCTTTCCAAATATTAACAATCATAGGGATGGAGTGTATGTAGGGCTTTTTTGGCAGAAAAATCCCAGCAGGAACTCATTTGCATATTAGGCTTTACATATCAGGCTTTACAATGAATATTTCTTGTTGTCTACCTTGTGAATTTTTTTTAATGACATAGTTTGGTTCCTGTTTTCTTTCAGTGCTACATTATTCGGAACAGGAAAAACAAGTACTTAAAAATTGTGGACATGCCTTTATTTATTTATTACATTAGATTTCTAGATGTCTTTTCCCTGCAAAACAGGGCCCAGGTTGGTGTACATCAATAAGAACATTCATATATTAATTTAAGAAAAACAATAGATAGTAAAAGTACAATAACTGGCCTAATAACATGATGCTAAGACTACCAATTATGCCTTGCAGTGGCAGGGGGGAAGGGGAGACAGGAGCACTAGAGAGATGGAAACTGTCACTGTCCTCAACCAAACACCTGGCGGAACGTCACTGTCCTCAACCAAACACCTGGCGGAACGTCTCTGCCTTACAGGTCCAGCAGAATTGCATTTAATCCTGCAGGGCCTGGATGTTATTTGACAGAGAGTTCCACCAGGTTGGGGCCAAGGCAGAAAATGCCCTGGCTGAGGACAACCGGATGTCTCCTGGGTTGTGGACCGCCAGTAGGTTCTTACCTGCCAAGCACAATGTTCTTTGGGAGGTATACCAGGAGAGGTGGTCCCAAAGATACATGAGTCCCAGCCGGTTAAGGGTCTTGAACCTGATCTGGTGCTCCATCTAAAGCCAATGCAGCTCATGTAGCACAGGCTGGATGTGTGCTGTTAGTGAGGTCCCTGTAAAGACCTGCACTGCCACATTCTGGGCCAGTTCAAGTTTCCAGGTCAGTCTCAAGGATAGACCTGCATAAAGCAAGTTACAGTAGTCTATTCTGGAGGTGACTGTGGCATGGATTGCTGTTGCTAGGCCAGGGCAAGACAGGTAGGGAGCCAGTTGCCTGATCTGGTGTAGCTGGAAAAATGCCAGTCTAGCAACATTTGTGATCTGGGCATTTAGTGACAGGGAGGCATCTGGAACCACATCCAAGCTCTTGACAGTTTGTGCTGGCATTAAGGGCACATAGTCAAGAGCCGGGAGTCAGCACCCCAGACCTGAATTCCCATCTACCCATCCACAGCACCTTAGCAGGATTCACAGCTGGCTCTGTTTTAACCATCCCAGCACAGCCTCCAGGCCCTCAGCCAAATTTGCTGGGGCAGTATCCAGCCAACCATCAAGAGATATAGCTGGGTGTCATCAGTATTCTGGTGACACCCCAGCCTGAAGCTCCACACCAATTGGGTGAGGGGGCTCATATAGATGTTAAACAACATTGGAAAGAGAATTGCTCTCTGAGGAACCCCACATACTAATGGGTACCTACTTGACACCCTCTGTCCCAGCACTACCCTCTGTCCTCAACCTTGGAGAAAGGAAGGAAGCCACTTCATGACTACCCCATAAATTCCTGTGTTGGTGAGGCAATGGGTCAAAAGATCATGGTTGACCATGTTGAATGCTGCTGTAAGGTCCAGTAGTAACAGCAGTGCGACCCGCCTTGATCCAAGTGTTTGCAGAGATTGTCTGTGAGGGTGACCAAGGTCGCCTCCATTCCATGACTGGTGTGGAAGCCAGAATGGGTTCAGCACTGATGTCTCATCCAGGAAATTCTGGAGATGTTCTGCCACCGCTCTCTCAATTACCTTATCCAGAAACGAAAGATTAGAGTTTGGGCGATAATTGGAGGATCCATAGGATCCAAGGTTGGTTTCTTTAACAGCGGTACAACTACAGCCTCTTTTAGTTCTTCTGGGTAGACTTCTGAATCCAGGGAAAGATTGATAACATCTAGCATGGGGCCCCATATTCCCTCACCACTGGCCTTCACCAGCTGTGAGGGGCACAGGTCCAAGAGGCTGGTCTAACAGCACCCAGAATCCTGTCAGCATCAGCCCAGGAGAGTCGGCTAAAGGTGTCAAATACTGAATCTAAAGATGGCCAAGGGGCCTCCAGTTCACTTACTGTATAAACATTGGCCAGGAGGTTGTGGCAGAGTGACAAGACTTTATTGGCAAAAAAGTTCACAAAACCCTCACAGCTAATAGCAGAATTCCTAATATTTTGGGTTCTCTGAGTGAGAGGGGTTAAAGATCTAATTACCCTAAACAATTGTACTAGATGAGGGCTAGCAGAGGTGAGGGAGGTGGTATAACATTCCTTTTTTGCAACCTTCGCCGCCACCTCATAGGATTTCATAAATGTCCTATAATGCAGTTTCATCACATGTACACCACCAAGCTCACTCTACTCGTCTAAGTTACTGTTTTATCCCCCTGAATTTCATGGTGTATTGGGGGATAGTTTAGGTTGGGAGCAAACAGGATGCTGGGGAGTGATTTCATCTATGGCTTCAGAGCCTTGCTAATCTAATAGTCTGTAAACTTATTCTATTTCAAGCTAGTAGTCGTTATTTTTATTGTATGAACTGTAACAATTATGCATGATGAAACTAACTGGTACACAATAAAGCACACCGCATGGGTTACAGTTTAATAAACATTAAACTGATGCTGGATCAATTCTGTATTATAAATCTGCTAGAGCACTGACAGATCTTGTTTTAACAAAATTCTCCTGAATCATCATCTGTTTGGGAAAGGAGTTGTACACTTTAAAGTCTACCTTAAAGGTAGACTCAATGGCATTATACCCACTGAGGTCCCTGTCCCCAGGTTCCACCCCTAAATCTCCAAGAGTTTCCAAGCCTGGAGCTCACAATCTTCCAGGGAGGACCTGGAAATACTAACAGAAGGAGAGGTGGAAAAACTTCCCTCTCTTGTCTCCTCTCTTCCTTTAGCCACCTCCCGCCAGCCCGAATTCCAGACCCGTTTGCACTGGAAACCTAGGTCTGGATGGAATCTGTTCAAGATTCTGCCTACCATTTCTCTGTACCTAGATCCATGTCCTCCCAAATGCCCTGCAGCATAACTCTGACAAGTGGAGAGATCCCTGGTCTGGTATATTTAGAAACTGCCCTTTAAATCTTGAGGAGTCAGGTAAAACTCAAGAAGAGAAGTGGTGTGTTTAGTGAAGAAGTTTGTGTACTAGACAGAGTACCCCCTCCTTCTGGAAACCAAAATAGCCAAATATGCTCAAGAAAGTATACTGGAAAGTTTGGGAAACACTGGAACATATGCCTCTCATTTTAAATATTTTAAGTCACTGTGAAAAGCTTAAGAAACTCTTGCTTTATATATATATGAACTGTAGTCTGTGCCTATATTGATTTACCTCAGAAATGTTACTCCTGATTCCACTTGACCTTGTCCCTCTATGCTGAATAAAGTATTTTGTTATTTTTGAACTTTAAAAGCCTCAAGTGACATTTCAGTGGTTTAAGATAAAAGGGGAATCTTAAGCTTTCCCTCAGATTCCTGGGATGCAAAATTTCATACTATGACAGAGTGGGACAGCCATAGTTCTTCAGAAAAGAAGAGGGTTGCACAGTCTGAAAGGAAGAGAAAAGGGGAGGGAAAATCTTGCCTCCAAGGGACAGAAATGGGCTAGATCATTATATCTAGTCTAGAGCTAGAGAAGATGATTGTAAACTACCAGGGAGCAATAAATGTTGGAGCTATACTCTGCATAAAGAAGGTTACAGGTCCAGTACTCAGCATCTCCTGCTAAATGGGTCAGGAAGGAGATATCCCTGTCTTTTGGTACCACTTTCTGATATGAACATAAATGTGAAGAGACAGGAGATCCAATAATAAATCTATAATATCTTGTCTAGTTTTTTTCCTTAGTAAGTACTGCCTATACAGCTGGCTGTGCATGGGATGCTTGAACAAGAACCATAGCCAAAGAGAAGCCTCAACATACTTCTGTGGCAACAGTTAATATGTGGAAACCATGACCAAATTAAAGAAAGCAACTCTATGCACCTGCAGTATATCATATATTGTAGTGACTCATGGTATCAAATGGAATTCTTAATCATGAGAGTAACAGTGCCTTTCTGGGTTTGGTAAATATGTTCCTCCTTCCTCCCCCCTACTTTTTTCTAGGCAGCTGCCAAACAACTGGCAGAAATTCTCCTCCATTCATTGAGTGAAGATTGTTACTGGAGCCCCTTGTCTGATCCTCTCCCTGAGTTAATGAACAAAGAAGATAACTCTTACATTTGTGCTACTCTGCGCAGAAGACTACAGCTACACACTGGAGATAAGTACGTATGGTCCCTTCTTTTACCCATTAATGCCCAGAGCCCCAACCCCATCTAGCTAAGATACCAATATATATGCTAGATAACACCAATTAATTGTACATCACCAGCAAGCCTTCCGGCTTCAGTCACTGATTGAACTGCTAAGAAGTCATGGAATCTTCAGAATATTTATTCATTTGATACTCTGCTTACGACCTGAGTTCGATCCCTGGTGGAAGCTGAGTTTTCAGGTAGCCGGCTCAAGGTTGACTCAGCCTTCCATCCTTCCGAGGTCGGTAAAATGAGTACCCAGCTTGCTGGGGGGGAAAGTGTAGATGACTGGGGAAGCCAATGGCAAACCACCCCGTAAAAAGTCTGCTGTGAAAATGTTGTGAAAGCAACGTCACCCCAGAGCTGGAAGTGACTGGTGCTTGCACAGGGGACCTTTCTTTTCCTTTTCTTTTATATATCACCTTTCTGCCAGTTGTCTACAGTTCAAAACAGCTACGAGTGCATCTACTCCTGTATGGACCCCTTACTTGAGATCAGTAAGAAAGGCCCAGCTTCAAATTCTATTCATGCAGAGATGATTAAAGAATCAATGAAACTCATTACTGAAGCGTCATATTTCCTCCTGCCCTGGCCTGGAAGGCCCTGGTTAGTACTTGAATGGGAGACCACAAAGGACATCCAGGGTCACTGGCAAACCACCTTGGTTCATCTCTTATTTTGAAAAACCCATGGGATCTCTGTAAGTTGATTGTCACTTGACAGCATTTTCCACCACCAGTATTCTCTCACAAATCTTAACATAATTATTGGACAAGTTTCACCAAGGGGGAAAGCCCCCATACTGGAAAGGAAAGGCTGCGTGGTATTGGTGGGGCTGGGAAGCCAAATAACTGAACAGGACACTGGATTTCATTTACTGAGTCACACTTAAAGCATCATTTTAGCTGTATATCATTGTTGGTCCACATAGTTTGCGTTTTAATTTTTGCTTTTTAAATAAAAATTTATACCGTTAAAACTTCACTCTGTTTGTGAAAGTTTTTAATGCCAATTTGCCAAGGGGAGAAATGGGTCAGATAATCTGGGTCTAAACATCATCAGCTGCCATACTTGTTGGAGCCTGTTCCCTCACAAGATACACGCCACAGCTTTTAATCATCCAGGTCTGAAAAAAGCTATTATATAACAAATAAATCATGCATGAGTTGTTTCAAGTTACTAGTCCTGTGATGGTGTTATAAGAGTGCCTTATGAGCTAATTCTTATCTTCCTTATTTCTGTCTTTAGTTGGGTTTGGTTTTCATTTTGGAGTGGTTTGTTTTGATGAAAAAACAACTACCCTGTGTTTGTCTTTCAGCCTGTACAGCCCTAAAGACAACGTAGAAGAGGCCCTCCTCCTACTCCTGATCAGTGAGTCCATGGTAAACCAAACTACAATTGTTTTAAAGAACAATACTACTTTAAAAAATTAATTACAGCAATTGGGATTATATCAAATATATGCATGACAAAATTAATTTTGTGTGTGTGTGTGTGAAATGCTTACAAAACAGCTGGAAATAAAGCAGTTTTTTAATGCACAGAGAGAGATGTTGCTTTTCTGAGCCATCCCTATATGATTATCAATCAAGCAACCATTTTAGAACAGTCTGTGGAATCTGTCTGGGCAACAAAAAGCCTTTACATTGACTTAACAATGGATTTCCCCAGACACTCATTTTATAGTGCCATCCTAACCAGAGATACACCCTTTTACAGCCATTGAAGTCAGTGGTCTTAGAAAGGTATAGTTCTGCTTACAAGAGCTTTGCAAGTCACTAAAAAGCAGGTGACAGTATGGAAGGGGGCAGAGAATGAATTTTTTGGATTTTGGGATCTTTCTTAATTAGCAGGTTGATATTTAAGTGACTGCTAGTTATTCAATCAATGCAAAAGGTGGCCTTTAAGAAAGCTTATTTGGCACTGTCATATAATTCCAAGCTGAATCTTTTCTTCAGGGAAAAAAAATCTAGCTTCTATCATAAGGGCAAGATGTTTACAAATTAATTCAGGATTATGAACATATGTACTCAGTTTACTAAAACTTACTGAACACTTTTTACTAACTTCCAAAATAGCATAAGGAATAAAGCAAATAACAACAACAACAACAATAATAAAATGAAGATCTCATGACAGCAGCATTTATAAAAACTAATAATGTCCTTTTTTCAGTTAAAAGGCTATTGTGAATACAAATGTATTATCATTTTTTTCATAATAGTTGGAGGAAGGAGCTAGGTAAATCTCCTGGAAAAGACATTTCAGAATTTTGGAGCCATCATCAAAGAAGCTCTTCTTCACACAGAAATCATGCTAGAAGCGCGGGCTTGCAAATCTCAAAAGCACAACAGGATTCATATGGGAAGAGACTCTCTCTAAGATGTAGGGTGTTCTTCCTTGAAAAGATTAAAGTGCTCTGCTCAGTGGACACTCATCCAGGCACCAAATACCATTGGTTGCTCCCAGTCTACTGATGTCATCACCCTTCCTCTTTTTTAATGCACAGAGTCAATCAGGTTGTATTTTTATTAAATAGAACTACTGCAGATGCAACTGAAAAGCAGTGCATTCTTATGATTATTGAAACATTTAAGAAAAGGATTTGACAAACTAGGGAAGAGGAGGGAGGTGAACATCCTTGGAAGTACCTTTGCAGAGGAATCAAGCCCACTAGAGACCAGAAAGCAAGGGCTATATATTTTGGGTACTGCCAACACACTCAAAGGAACAGTCTGACTCACAGTCAGCCCCTGTTCCTGGTAGGAGGGAAACTGGCATTGTTTTCAGTAAACTGGAAGGACTTTTCCAGGAACAGATGGGTTCTCCAGCCAGTTACCAAGACCTACATGATAGAATTTGCTGGCACACCCAGAATCAGCTGTATATTTTCAACAGCCCAAGGCACAAAACTAAGAAACATCTTATTGTAAACAATGTAATTAGTGATCTTCTGCAATTTAGAGTTATTGAGAAGGTTCTAGAAGACTTTAACTGAATGGGCATGTACTCTGTTGTTTTTATGTTTGTTTTGCTTTCAGTCTGAAAGAAAGATGAAGATTATCCTTGGTCTGAACAGAGTCTTAAGAGATTTGTGACTTTTTTTTCAGTAGAAAGCATCACTTTGACAGTAAAAGGGTTTTCTTAGCTCTGAATGATCCATATTTTCATTATGCCCACATGACAGTAGCATCAAAGGTATCTCAAATTTTACTTCAATGGGCAATATTATTAACTTTTGCTGTAGATTCTGTTTTTCTCCCAGGACATTCACATGTTCATATCCAGATGATCTGTTCTTCCAATTACTGTCTCTGGATGAATCCCACAACACAGTTTGGAGAACAATGGAAATCCTGACTGTGAATTTTTGTGATCATTTACATTTAAAAAAAAATAAATATATGGTCCATCCATTTGGCCCTAACTTCCTTTTTGCAAACTGAGTCTGGGGTGCTCATCATCCTTCAGTCCTGTAATATGGTAGTGGTTACAAATATCAACAAGCAGTTGAATTAACACAGACTACAAAGAGGCAGTACGTTTTAGCAAGCAGTCAATCTGTATTGCATTGTATGAATCCAAAGCAAAGAAACAACAGGAGAGTGACTGTTTCAAGCAGCAGGCAATTAATACAAACAAATGATCTTTCAATATCATGTTGAAATTTCATTATACAGACTTGAAGGGAAACTGGGAATTTGAAAATTAACCTTTCATTTCTGTACACAATATAAGGAGGATGCAAACAAAAGAATCCCATGGTGCCATCGGTGGATTATGTGCCTCAGAAGGGAGCTTTGACTCTCAAAAATGTACATCCTGGAAATCTTGTTAGTCTCTAAGGTGCTAGAGACTTGAATCTTGCTATTCTACTGTAGATCGACGTAGCTACTCACCTGAAAACAGGAAATGGCCATGAGTTTCACTGTATGCCTCTCCCTACTTCCCCTGCTAAATAGGTTGTTAAACAAGATCTTGATGGAGATGGTGCTCCATATTGGCTGTGCAGGGTTTGATAGTCCAGAGTTCTGGAAATAAGCCCAGGTGTCCTCCCTCACCATAGTACCACTTTCAGTTCTGCTTCCTCACAGGTCCAGCATGACATGGGGAAATCTGTGTCTCTTAAGCAAGAAGAAGAGATAGATATGAAACACACTATGATATATAGGACATGGTTTTGGTGTTGGAGAAATGTTAAAGTATGTGCAACGTGATTGCTCACGTTCCTCCTTCCCTCCTCTCCCTCTTGTTTTCCCCCATCGTCTATTTAGACAGCAGACTCTTTGGGGGATAGGAACTTATCTGTTTTTCTCCTATGTAGTTATAATAATAATAATAATAAATTTTATTTATATCCCGCCCTCCCCGCCTAGGCAGACTCAGGGCGGCTAACAACAGTTCAATAAAATTATACAATATAGAATATACAATATAAGGTGATTTAAAACAACATTGAAATTATACATTAATTTAAAACAACAATCTAAAACCAGTTCGAATGTCTGGGTCATTCCATAATTTAAACGGCGGTGATCTTCCTGATGTTATTCTGTACACTTATATTATGGCAGGGGTCACTAGATAGATCATTGGTGGATTAAACAGCCATCCTATCAACGTCTACAAAAGCCTGCTTGAAAAGGATGGTCTTACAGGCCCTGCGGAATTGGTCCAAATTCCGCAGGGCCCGTACCTCCTCCGGAAGTTGATTCCAAAGGCACGGGGCTATAACAGAGAAGGCCCGTGCCCGTGTACTCTGTAATTTTGCCTCCTTTGGCCCAGGGATAGTCAGCGTGTTCTTCCCTGCTGACCTCAGTGCTCTTTGGGGCTCATATGGGGAGAGACGGTCCCTCAGGTAGGCAGGTCCTCGGCCATATAGGGCTTTAAAGGTGATAACCAGCACTTTGTATCGGACCCGGTATGTAACTGGCAGCCAGTGCAGTTCACGCAGCCCCGGCTGTATATGCTCCCATTTCGGGAGTCCTAATAACAGCCTGGCCGCTGCGTTCTGCACTAGCTGCAGCTTCCGGGTTCGACACAAAGGCAGCCCCATGTAGAGGGCATTGCAGTAGTCTAGTCTTGAGGTGACCGTCGCGTGGATCACTGTTGCCAGGTCCCGGCGCTCCAGGAAAGGAGCCAGCTGCCTTGCCCGCTTCAGGTGGTTCATCATGAACACTGATGGCACTGAATAAATGATACACAACAACAACAATAATACTGCAGTAATAATAATAGTAGTAATAATAATCTGTATAATGATCAATCACTACCAGACTTCAATGCTTATTATGGATTCAGAAAGCACTTAGACAGGAAGGGTGCCCATTTCTGGGTCAGTTTTAATAACCTTTCCCTCGAGGCGTCTTGATTCT
The DNA here is from genome assembly GCF_032191835.1 of Heteronotia binoei. Lineage (NCBI taxonomy): Eukaryota > Metazoa > Chordata > Lepidosauria > Squamata > Gekkonidae > Heteronotia > Heteronotia binoei. The sequence goes on from NC_083223.1 coordinate 220,528,269, forward strand.
GCCGTTCCTAATTTTACTGAGAGCTTTCTCAGACCTAGGAATGGAACATTTCCCCCCTATGTTTATTTTGAAATGCCCTTATTTACATTTTGGAAATCTAGTCCTCTCTTAGTTTTGGTAGCTCAAAGTACATTGCAAATGCCATAAATCAAGTCCTATGTCTGCCTTTTTTAAAAAAAAAAATGGCAAGAAAACGGCATCTTGTTGGCAGGTTGTGAATCAACAAGTGATTCAGGAATCTGGATGGGTTTGGCTAGCTTTTCTGTGCTGAACTGGAAACTAGGATGCCTGCAGCCAAGATTAATAAACACCGTGCCCAGTGTAACAGAGACTAGAAATAATTCATTACAGCCTTTTTATTGAGTCAAAAGAGGAGATGAGATTTGACCTTGAAAAGGCTGAGGGGAAAAAGAGGACAGGAGATGCTGGAAATCAAAACAGGGAGCATTTTCTGGCTTTTGTGGTTCATTTAACCCAGGCTAGCTGTGGAGAATTTGTTCTGTCACAAAAAAGAGAATATGTGAGGGGATTTTTATTTATTGTGTTGATGATTTTTCCCACCTGAAAGCAAATAACAGCAAAGTTTAAAACAGCTAAACTGGCATAAATTTTGTCTTACTCATTTAACTGATTTAATTGTTTTAAGCTTTGCTATTTATGAGGTACTGTACTATAAAAGTAATTAATTGGCAGTGGTGTCTGCTTATTTTCCATTCAAGTCAACTCTACTTAGGATGCCACTGTAAGAAAAGCTCTGCTGGATCAGGCCAAAGGCCTCCCCAGTTCAGTATTGTGTTTCTCCCATGGTATAGTACCTTGTAAATTCAGCACCCTGTCTCTCATTGAACAGGAGAGGAAGTTATAAAATCATTTATAATGAATAGCTGGATTTGAATCCAGCAGTACCTTAGCCATAGGGAGCTTTGACTCTCGAAAACTTCTACCCACAAAATCTTGTTGGCTGCTACTCTCTAAGGTGCTACTGGACTCAAATCTAGCTATTCTACTGCAAACCAACACAGCTATTCTTTGAAACTTTTATAATGAGTAACTGACAAACTAAAATCCATGGTGAAAATTATTTATTTATTTAAAATATTGATATACTTACCTTTTCCCCAAACATCTCAGGATCCAAGGTGAACAATATTGTAAAAACAATGGAATAAAGGAATAATATTTTAGACAACAATATAAAATGCATTAAAATCTCATTAAAAACCAGTGTAAAACACTGGCAAGATATTCACTCTTCGTCCCCAGAGCTCTCTGAAATAGCTGTTTAGTAGCCTCACAAAAACCCAGAAGAGCAGAAGTCCCTCTGTCCTGTGCTCACACATAAGGGACAATCACTGAGAAAGCCTGAGCCCAGACCATATTCATTAGACAAGGTGCATATTAAGTTTCCGGGAATGGTGAAGGGGCCACAGAATGAAGAGTTTAGCCAAGAATAAAAAAAATGCTTTAGTTAATAAGGGAAATACATATCGTCCGTATGCCTTCTTCATTGCTCAGTGTGTGCAAACCATAAATATAAATCAGGATACTAGTGCTACACTTTAATGTCTATCATCAGTGTAATACTCATCCATTGACAAGAATGCTGGAGGACAGGAGGGGGCTTGCTTTTTACAAAATGTTCAAAGTGCTCAACAGAGCATTATCATTGTAGAGAGCCAGTTTGGTGTAGTAGTTAACTGCGGTACTCTGATCTGGGAGAACTGAGTTTGATTTCTCATTCCTCCCCATGCAGCTGCTGTGTGACCTTGAGTTCTCACAGAGCTGTTCTCTCAAGAGCAGTTCTCAAAGAGCTCTCTGCCCCACCTACCTCACAGGGTGTCCATTGTGGGGAGAGGTGGAAGGACAAGTCATGTCAGACTAACCTGATCTCTTTTTTTGAGAAAGTGACTACCCTGCTGGATCAGGGGAATGCTGTAGACATAGTTTATCTTGATTTCAGTAAGGTTTTTGTTAAGGTTCCACATACTATCCTTGTTGACAAGTTGGTAAAATGTGGTTTGGATCCTGTTACCGTTAGGTGGATCAGTAACTGGCTGACAGATTGCACCCAAAGAGTGTTTGTGAATGGGTCCTCATCCACTTGGAGAAGAGTGACAAGCAGAGTGCCTCAAGGATTTGTCTTGGGGCCTGTTTTGTTCAACATCTTTATAATCGATTTGCATGAAGAAATAGAGGGAATGCTTATTAAATTTGCAGATGATACTAAATTGGCAGGGGTTGTAAATACAGTAGAAGACAGAAACAGGATCCAGGATGATCTTTGCAGGCTGGAAAACTGGGCTGAAACTAATAAAATGAATTTTAACAGAGATAAATGTAAAGTTCTGCATTTAGGTAAGAAAAATCCCATGCATGCTTATAGGATGGGGGAGACTTGTCTGGGCAGTAGTATGTGTGAAAAGTATCTAGGGGTCTTAGTGGACCATACACTAAACATGAGTCAACAGTGTGATGTGGTGGCTAAAAAGGCAAATGCAATACTGGGCTGTATTAACAGAAGTATAGTGTCCAGATCACTTTACTCTGCTCTGGTAAGACCTCACCTGGAGTATTGTGTTCAGTTTTGGGCACCACATTTTAAGAAGGATATAGACAAGCTGGAACAGGTCCAGAGGAGGGCAACAAAGATGGTGAGGGGTCTGGAGACCAAATCTTATGAGGAAAGGTTGAAGGAGTTGGGCATGTTTAGCCTGGAGAGGAGGAGAGGATATGATCACCATTTTCAAGTACTTGAAGGGCTGTCATATAGAAGATGGTGCAGAATTGTTTTCTGTGGCCCCAGAAGGTAGGACTAGAGCCAACGGGTTGATATTAAATCAAAAGAGTTTCCGGCTCAACACTAGGAAGAACTTCCTGACAGTTAGAGTGGTTCCTCAGTGGAACAGGCTTCCTCAGGAGGTGGTGGGCTCTCCTTTGGAGGTTTTTAAACAGAGGCTAAATGGCCATCTGTCAGCAATGCAGATCCTGTGAATTTTTTTTTTTGGGGGGGGGGTATTTGTGAGTTTCCTGCATTGTGCAGGAGGTTGGACTAGACCCTGGAGGTGCCTTCCAACTCTATGATTCTATGAGATCGTAATCCACCTGAGACTCCCAATGAAGGGCAGAGTATAAACCCAATCACCTCCTTCTCCTCCTTCTATCAACATCTTCCAGGAGGTGCTAAGTATTGTCTGAATACTTACCAACTTTTTTTGATTTGGTTGTAACTCTGTTTTTATATGTCACTATTCTAACTTGCTTAAATTATTGTTTTAATATGTAATTCTTTTTTGTGCTAATTGATATGTTGAGACCCGCCCCGAGCCCACTGGGGTGGGGATGGGGATATAAAATAAATAAATAAATACTGCCTGCACATACCCTCTTATGTATCTGCAGCAGTTAGAGAATTCCTTTCAAAAAATGAATACAAGCCACCTAATGATCCCTATGTGCACTGAATATACTTGCCTTTCTGAGGACCTGGAATTTTAAAAATTCCTTGAATTTGAAACTGGATATAATTTTGCTGAAAACTGCTGATATGATTGCTAAACATCTGGAGCAAATAAGCCACAGTTCCCTTTTTATTCCAGTGCAAAAAGTCTCTGTACAGCGAGCAAAAGCTTAAGTGAAGAGTCTATCTGTGCTAAGGCATCACTTTAAAATTCCTCATTTGGCCCACTGACAAATGCTCAAAATAGCTGACTCTGATGTGATGCTGATTACCAGCTTTCAGCATATGTGGGGGCTTGTTCAGTGCAGCTCTTTTCCACAAATAAATGTCGCAGCAGACTTACTGGTGCAGAAACTTTTTAATGGTGTGGTTTGCAACGTGGAAAGATTTAATTGGCAATAAGGATTGTTATATGCATTATGCCTTCTCATTGCACTTTTAATCATCCTCTTAAAGGACCACACCATGACAAAGAAGTGCCATTGATTACTGAACATGTGTAAACTCTATTTTTTTTCTATATAGGTTCTGGTGGGTTTTTTTTTTAAGTTAGGGGAATTTTAAAAAAATAAATTAGCTACACCTCTGAGAACCAGATTAGGAGCATAGGCCATAATTGGTTTTTGAATCAATTTTGTTTTCTCTATCTGCCTCAAGTCAATTGCTGAAAGCAAGTGGCTTTTGGAAAATGCATACACAAAATGGTTGCTGCTGAACACAAGATAACACTAATTAATCATCTTTGCAGGTTCTCCTCTATGCAGCTTCTCCTTGTGCTGCTGCTGTTTCAGTTTTTGACATTCTAAGAAAGCACTGGCCAAAAAAGGGTAACTTACCCTTCCTCCCAGGCCCCGTCCCACCCCATCCCACAAGAAGTGTATATTCTTGATGCAGGGATAGAACATGCATTCTCCCAATCCACAGAAACACACACACACAGGATCAAGAAATAATGAGAGATGGGAAGCATGAGTCATTCATGCTTCCTCTGACAACACATTTTTAGAACATCTGAAGTAGCCTAAGCTTGTATGTAAGTTTCTGAGTTTATAACTCTCTCACGGATCAGGATGCTGGTTGCAAATAGCTGGTCCTATATTTCCCCCCCAGACAGTTTTCCCCTCAGCACAATGTGAATGGTAGTCTGAATTAAAGCAGGACTAGGGGCTAACCTAGATGCAGGGGTGGCAGGCAGGTACATCTTTCTTTTCAGATCTCTGCTTCATTGACACATAAACCAAGGCCTGGAGACATTACTCTGACAATAGGAGCATGCAGGGGAGGGATATAGAACCCTCCTCCTGGGCCTTTATCCCTCCTGGGTGGAAATTAGAAAAGTACCCAGAAGAACAGCTTGTGGGCAGCTGAGTAACAGGAAAATTCAGCATTCCCTATTAGGGTTGCCAAGTCCAATTAAAGAAAAATCTGGGGACTTTGGGGGCGGAGCCAGGAGACTTTGGGGGTGGAGCCAGGAGACATTGGGGGTGGAGCCAGGAACAAGGATGTGACAAGCATAATTGAACTCCAAGGGAGTTCTGGCCATCACATATAAAGGGACAGCATGCCTTTTTAAATACCTTTCTTCCATAGGAAATAATTAAGGATAGGGGCACCATCTTTTGGGGCTCATAGAATTGGACCCTCTGGTCCAATCGTTTTGAAAATTGGGGGGTATTTTGGGGAGAGGCACTAGATGCTATACTAAAAATCTGGTGCCTCTACCTCAAAAAATAGCCCCCCACAGAGCCCCTAATACCCACGGATCAATTCCCTATTATTCCCTATGGGAATCGTTCTCCATAGGGAATAATAGAGTGCCCAGTAGACATTTCCCTCCCCCCCTGATGCTTTCTAAAGGGGGGAGGGCCTCCATACCAGAGAATCCCCCCTCCCTGCCCCCTCCCTCTCTCACACATACACGAACACTTACCGTACTTGGTCTTCTTCCAGCAGAATGTGCTTGCTGGGAAAACGAAAGCAAGGCTCCACAGGAAAAGAAAGGGAGGGGCCGTTCTCCATGGAAACTGTTACTTTCCCATGAAGCCCTTCCTGTTTCCTGTGCAGCCTTAAAGGGACACATTTTAAAACGGATCAGAAGCTCTACAACATGCCTAAAGGTATGTTCTCTCCCCCCCCCCCCCCGCCCCCAGATTTTTTGAGAGCGGGGGAGGAGGATGCAATTTCGGGGGTCCCCCGCCAGGGCGGGGGGGGGGGGGGTTGGGAAGCCTATTCCCTATGCCGCCATTTTATAGTTGTGTGGGAAAGAAACATCAGTGATGGTCATGTCACATTTAGTTTGGTCTTCAGCTACTCCAGTTTTACCACTAGTTTTAAACAATCTGATGAACTTTCTTCTTTGCATTATTTATTCACCTCACAGTAAAAAGATTTTAAGATTATTTGGTCCTGCTTAGTGATCTAGCGTTGCCAAATCCGTCCTTGGCAGGAGATGGGGGGAATAGGATTACCAAATCCAGGGTGGGAAACTTCAGGAGATTTGGGGGTAGAGCCTGGGTAGGACAGGGACCTCTGTGGGGTACAAAGCCATACACTCCATCCTCCAAAGCATCCATTTTCTTTACTCTGAACATAAGCAAATCTGTGGATACTTGAGTCTGAATATCAGAAACAGACATGCCAGATCTTTCTAGAAACCTGAAAAAGCTCAAAGTTTGCAGAAAGAACTGAAATCTAATAAAGAAATAATTGGGGGGGGGGGCTAACCCCCAAAATAATAGTAGTGCCTGTAGCAGTGAAATTCAAATGCCTTCTCAGTGGCTGTTGTGGAGGCTGCTACTCAAACACAGCAGTATCACCAGCCTTCAAGCAATGGCTTGTGTCAGTAAAAAACAGGAAGGGTTGGGGCCCTTCCAGGACTGTTTTGACCTTTTGACAGTGAACTTATTGGGGCCTGGCAGCAACTACCGGGTGAGTCGATCCAGAACTTTTTTTTTTTAGCAGGAATGCACAGAAACACAGTTCCACCTGACTTGGCATCAGAGAGTGTGGCCTAATATGGAAATAAGTTTCTGCTGAGCTTTTTCTACAGAAAAGTCCTGTGTGAAACAATGGTGATGTCAGGAGGTGTGGCCTAATATGCAAATGAGTTCCTGCTGGGCTTTTTCTATTAAAAACACTTGGTTGATACCACTCAACTAGCATGACTCACCCAGATCTGGCTGCTTCCTACTGTTCCACAGCAACCACCCCATGAAAGCTAGTGTGATGTAGTGGTTAGAGTGTCAGACTAGGATTTGGGATATGAAGGTTTGAATTACCACTCTGCCTTAGAAGCCCGCTACATAACCTTGGGTCAGTTATGTGTTCAGCCTAATCTACCTCACAGGGTTATTGTTAGAATAAAATCAAGGGAAATGATGTGAGCTCCTTTTGCTTTCCATTGTGGAAAAAGGTGGGACATAAATAAAGAAAATAAATGCTAAATAAAGCTGAAGGGCGGCAGAAAAAAGGTTTGATTGATAGGTGGGACAGAAGGAAGTAGGGAAAATTGAGGATATGGAAACTGCCAGGAAGAAGGAATGAGGCAATAGCGTAGGGAGGGAGTTGGAAAAGTGAGGTGCCCCCACTAAGTCCTTGCAGGTTATCCTCCATGCAGCTGAGCCCAGCGCACCTAGTGACTAGCACTGGGCAACTCTTCCAGAAATTTCCAAGAGAGGGGGCTGCCAGGGGAGGAAAACGGAGGAAAAACTGAAGAGGGGGGGGGGGGAAGGATAAAGATAGGTTAGCTGGTGGAGAAGAAAGCAGGAAAAGTAGAATGATATGCGGTTAGGGATATCTCATCTTGTTGCCTGCTAGCAGCTTGGGCACCAGCAGGAGGAAACAGGGAAGGAACATGCACTGGGGAGTGGTCCATGGTGAAATAATGTACCCAGAGCAGTTACATCACTTCTGGTAAAAATAGAAACTGATATATGGGATACAGAAGAAGATAGAAGAAGATATTGGATTTATATCCCGCCCTCCACTCCGAAGAGTCTCAGAGCGGCTCACAATCTCCTTTACCTTCCTCCCCCACAACAAACACCCTGTGAGGTGGGTGGGGCTGGAGAGGGCTCTCCCAGCAGCTGCCCTTTCAAGGACAACTTCTGCCAGAGCTATGGCTGACCCAAGGCCATTCCAGCAGGTGCAAGTGGAGGAGTGGGGAATCAAACCCGGTTCTCCCAGATAAGAGTCCGTACACTTAACCACTACACCAAACTGGCTCTCCAACACCAAACTGGCTCTCCACTAGCATTTTGCTATGGAGTTTGCCATAGAGGTTTTGCAAAATGCTAGAACATGCATCATGTCACTTCCAGTTTTTACTAGAAGTGATGTAAGTGCTCTGGCATGATGCTGAAGCACCACACAACACTCTATCTCATCATGGGTATTACCAGCTATAGCCAGGAAACCCTATACAGGGGTTTTCAAGGAAAAGAAAGAGGATATCGTGTGGGGAGAATAAGTTTCCCTTGCAAGTCCTTGAAGGTCCCCCACTAATATTTGTTTAATCCCACTTTTACCCTACTGTTCTGTCAAGGTAATAATATAGAGCACTATATTATGATGATGATTAATTATGCTTCCCTTTCCCCTCACTTGGTTTTTTTGGCCACTGTGTGACACAGAGTGTTGGACTGGATGGGCCGTTGACCTGATCCAACATGGCTTCTCTTATGTTCAGAGCTCGAACTGATATACATGAGTCTCCTTTCATTTTATTCTCACAACCCAGACTAAGACTAAGAGGAAGGATTTGAATCCTGACCACTCCAGCCCTAGTTTTATAGTCTAACTAAATTGTCTCAGGGGATAATTTATCTGCAACATCCCTGTGAAGTACATTAGGCTAAAAGAGAGTGACTGGGTCAATGCTACTTGCTGAACTAAAAGAGTGACTGATTCAAAGATAACGTGACTGAGTGGGATTTAATCCAGGTCTCCCCAGTAGAGTTGCCAGGTTCCTCCTGGCCACCAGTGGGGGATGGGGAGGTTGGGTTGCCAGCTCCAAGGTGGGAAATTCCTGGAGATTTTAGGGAAGACAGAGACCTCAGTGGGGTGCAATGCCATAGAGTCCACCCTCCAAAGCATCCATTTTCTACACGGGAACTTATTAATGTAGTCTGGAAATGAGCTGTAAATTTGGGGGATCCCCATGTCCCACCTGAAGGCTGGCATCTCTACTTCAGACTTCAGCATCCTAAACTTTACTTCACACTGGCTTCATGCTACCTCTTTAAGTAGCTCCTGAAACTGTGGCTGCCATTTTTTGGAGCTGTGTAATTTGCTGAACTTGCAGATAACTAGGAAGACAGCTACATTTTCCTATAAAAATGAGAGACAATCATGAATCTGAGGAAGTTCATAGGGAGGGCCTCCTGTAGCCATGTTGCATTGTACCACTGCCCTAATATGGACTGTTTTGTGCTATTAAATGTTGCAAAATGTCAAAATGGTGTTGTGGAGTTGCAATCACGAATAGTACAGCTGATCTTCAGAAGACGATTTGTGAGAGGCAGTTAAGAGAGTAGTATAAAATTGCAAAGGGAACATTGTGATTCTTATTGTAAGCCACATTTTCAAACCGCAGGAAACCTGGAATAGCATTTTTAAAGGGCATGCAGTTGCCATAGTAAAGTTGCAGGCAGCTGAAGTAACTCAGCACACAATTTAAGTGTGGCCTCAGGCTTTTGAAAACTCCGACCCTCTAGGCCTTTGTCATCTCCTATTCTACAGCTTCTGAGAGAGAATCCTTAAGAATTGTCTTCCAGCCTTCCTGTAAATATGTTCTGGCTTCTTGAATTAGATTCCTGCAGATGAATGTGTAGGCTGGTGCAATGCCTCACTTTGACATAAAGTGCCTGGCTGGAGACCCTTCTACGGTGGACTTGGCTCACTCTCTTCGTTACTGCTCAGTCTAATCTCTTCATTTTCAATTCATTGTCAGGCAAACCAGGAAGCAGTAATTAGCCGGGCCCCAGACCAGAAAGATGATCGAGCTGCCAGTCTGCAGGATGCGTCAGCAGTTTATGATCTCCTCAGTATCACACTGGGCAGAAGAGGGCAGTATGTCATGCTTTCTGAGGTAACTAACCCAACATTTTCTTTTTTAACAGAGACAGCACTCATAATTCTTTCAACAGAAGCCACTGTGCTTATAATATTTGTTGAAGTGTGTCCAAATGGCAATATGTTCCACTGAAACATTTATAGGAGTACACATTCAGCCTTGGGGCATGAGCAATATCTGTGACTCCATTTGAATTAGAATTCTAGGACCGTTTTCTTACATCCCACCAACAGTGTGGAAATTGCTGCAGATGGCTTACTGTTTTGCTACTAACATGAGAAGCCCAGGGCCACAAGGGAGAGCCCAAGCTACATCATCTTCCCACCGCAGCATTGTCTCCCTAAGGAAAATATCCCCTTCTCACTCAGCATGATAAAAGAAAGGATGTTCAGGCTTGGTTCACAAAGTCAAGGGAATGCAGCAGCAGAGCTACATGATGGCAGAATAGATGGTGTAATTTATTTAGAATATTCCAATGTTGCCTCTTCACAGTTCTGCTTAGGGCAGCTTATGATTAAAATCTGCAGTATAAAACACAAGCCATTGAGAAAACACAGGCCATTAAAAGCACATGCACAAGCAACATAAAAACTACACATCAAACAGAGCAGATCATTAAACTGCTGATAAAGAGAAACTCCTAATGAAAAAGCCTGAGTAAATATATGTGTTTTAATTTTGCACCTAAAAGAGAGTAAAATGCATCAAAAGGGAGGGCATTCCAAAGGCATGGTGCCACCATCGAAAATTCCCTGTCTCTAGTTTCCAGCCTCTGATCTCTCCTCTGAAAGCAGAGGCACAGAGAGTGGGGTTTGAGAGGCAGAGCTTCACTGGCTAACTGGACTGCACCACTTCAAACTGCAGCTAGTGAATCAACTTTTGGGATGCTCCCTTATGCTTGTTTTTTAAATCACTTTCTGCAAATAAAAAAACCAGCAGAGCAAGCAATGAGAAGGAGTATAACTTGCTGGGCCAGTTTTTTATTTACATGGAATTTTGAGTGCAAAGGAACATTCAAAGCTGGAATCCACTAACTGCATTCTGAAGTGCGAAACCACCCTAGATCTCTGTCATCTTATTCTCCTGTGTAAAAGAACTAGGCTGGAGATATTACCAACATGATAAACAGTGAAATCCTAAGAAAACTTCCCTGGGAATAAACCCCATTGAATATAATAGGTTTCTAAGTAGACCTGCTTAGGATTGCTTGATAAATAACCCAGCATTCTGAATATGTCGATGAAAAACCTGATCTAGTTCCCTATCTACCTAGTATAGTATAGTACAGACTATAGTATAGTACAGACTATGTTCAGGTTTCTGAGTTACAGAAAATGACAGTGAACTAAGATAATGAGACAGTTCTTTTCCCCAAACACCATGAAAATATAACTGCAGGCATTCAGACTACTTCACTTGAGTCACCCTGATTGTATGGGATATTTCTTGCACGCTTCTGACCTGAACCACCCCAGGTGGATATTTCTGTTGTAGGCTTTTTAAAAAATTACCTAATGGTGAGGATTCTGAATTCTCTTTTGGTAACCCATTTGACAAAAATTACAGTGGAATACTATAGCAACCCACCCATTCTGGTCATCTTTAGAGGCCTTGCTTCTGATGTCCCACTATCTGAGGCTAGACTATGTGCTGGTGGTAACCCCATAAAAGGGCTGTCTCAGTTGTAGGTGGCACTGAAACTTTGAAGCTCCCTCCCCAGGGAGATTCATCTGTCTCCCACTGCTATTGTCTTCCTCCAGTGGGGAAAGACTTTTTTCCCCATCTGGTGAACCTCCAGTGCACTCTTACTGGCTCTTATCCCTGGTTGTATATGTTTGTACATCTGTATGTTTTTATTGTATGAATAGACAGACAGACAGGTGGGGTAGCTGTGTTGATCTGAAGCAGCAGAACAAAGTTTGAGTCGAGTGGCACCTTTAAGACCAATAAAGTTTTATTCACAGTGAAAGCTTTCACATGTTGATCTTAAAGGCGCCACTGGACTCAAGCTTTGTTCAGATAGCTAGATAGATATAGACATAGCTACACACACACAAACATATATGTGTGTATACGTATATATGTATTTATACAACACTGTTTTAATGACTCGATGTTTGCCCCCTTGAGAACCCTGTTTGGGTGGAAAAGCAGCATATAAATGTTATACGTTTTAAGAAAGTAACTGTTTACTCAGTTCTATTTTATTTAGTGAAGCTCACTCTCGGGCACATGTTCTCAGGACATCAGCCAAAGAAATCTGATGATTCCTCTCTTCTGTTTTTCCTTATTAGTGTTTAGAACGTGCAATGAAGCTTGCATTTGGTGAATTTCACCTCTGGTATCAGTTGGCACTTTCCATGGCAGCTTGTGGCAAGGTAAGGCCCAAATCAAAGAAGGATTCCCCTTATTGAGACACAAAGGCAATGGGTAATCTGAACTATTGTTATTGCTATATGTAATTAATATTACAAATTATGATAGCTAGCCTGACTTTTTTCTGTGAATGAAAGCTACTAACAACTATGATTTATAAAGGGATGTCCCTTTTGCTGTCAGCAAACTATTCAGGGTCTGCCTTCTCACACCCATTTAAAAGAGAGCAAAGATTTGTTTTCTGCTGCTTCACCCCACGTTTTCCTTGCAGCAGCCAGCAAAGAAAGGCAGGAAGAACCTGGGACTCAGCCTGCAAGCTTCAAAGGGTGCTTCAAAGAGCCTTTGAAGCTCCCAGGCTGAAACCGAAAGAGTCTCAGCCTGGAAGTTTCAAAGAGCCTGGGAGCTGTAAGTGCCTGGGAGCTTCAAAGGGTAAGGACAGGAGGGGAGGAGGGGGGAGAAAAGAGTCCTACGGGCCTGATCAAAGCCTTGGGTGGGCCGCATCTGGCCTGCAGGCCGGGTGTTTGACACCCCTGCTTTAGATGTTGCCACTAAATCACCAGCCAGTTATAAATCTAGTAACTCAGTTAATGATATGAGTGTGATGACAAAACCCACAATTACATAATATTTATTCAATATTTTAAAATTTTTGTACAATGCCATACAACTTACTTAAAATCTGCTTAGTCCAATTATATCTCTAGCACCATACCAAGACATTTCCAGACAGTGTGGTAAGACTGATTATAGAATCGTAGAGTTGGAAGGAACCTCCAGAGTCTTCTAGCCCAATTCCCTGCACAATGCATGCACAAATACTTCCCTCCTAAGTTCATACCTCACCCCTAAGTTCTGCCTGAGTTCACAGAAATCAGTATTACTGTCAGATGGCCATCTAACCTCTGTTTAAAAACCTCCAAAGAAGGAGAGCCCACCACCTCCCAAGGAAGCCTGTTCCACTGAGGAACTGCTCTGCCAGGAAGTTCTTCCTAATATTTAGTCAAAAACTCTTCTGATTTAATTTTAACCCATTGGTTCTTGTCTGATCTTCTGGGGCCATAGAAAACAGTTCTGCACCATCTGGAATTTAAAATTGTTAAGGAATTTTCTTTTGTTGCTATATTTAAAGCCTAGGGAAGTGTGAATTTAATAGTCTTTCTTTTAGTTTTTAAGATATATTAGATGGACTTGAAATAGTGTGAGTTTGTGTGTGTGTTTAATAATAATAATAATAAGAATTCTTTTTATTTATATCCCGCCCTCCCTGCCGAGGCAGGCTCAGGGCGGCTATGTGTAAATACATGCAAAAAAAGCTATTTTTGAAAAAAAGCTATTTTTTCTGACCCTGTTTGGCTTCCAAGATCTGATGGAATTGGGCTAGTTGAAGGAGGATAGGGAAATGGCTGAGAAGCTGAATGCTTTTTTTGCATTGTGTAAATGTCTGACTTCAATACCGGGAAAGTTGGTAGAAACCATTATGTGTAAATACATGCAGACATTAATTCATTAGCTTCTTATTAAGATTTGGGACCAAACTCGAGATAATGGAGGAAGATCTATGACTGGATCTCAAGGGTTTTCAATTTAGAATCTACCATGGGGAGTGAGAGATGGTATCGGAATAATAGCTGGGAATCTTATATGATGATTGCTGTTTATTGCTTTTTTTCAGTTTGCTATTTGTATTTCAGTGTTATTAATATTGTAAGATGCCCTGAGCACTTGGTAGAAGGGAGGGGATTTAAATGAAATAATTTTTAGGAACATTCAACCACCCAAAGTTAACTAAACAACCAAAATAGTGTGTTATTGTATTTATGTCGTTGTTTACTGATTTTATTACCTGTTTATTGTTATACCATGATATTATATCATGCTTTGTAAGCCGCCCTGAGCCTGCCTTGGCGGGAAGGGCGGGGTATAAATAAAAAATTATTATTATTAACAGTAGTGCTCATTAATAATACAGAGACGATATCTTACGAAACAAGTACAGTTATCATTACCATCAATTGCAACATGGTTATGATATCAGTTGTAAATCATGAGAACCAAGGTAGATACTTGTTTCATGCCCCTTCATCAGCCTATTGTATATCTATAAGTAATTTTAATGTTGGTGATGGAAAATGCTGTCAACTCACAGCCAACTTATGGTGACCCCCATAAGGTTTTTATGTTAAGAGACTAACAGGTTGTTTACCACTGCCTTCCTTTGTGTAGCAACCCTGGACCTTCTTGGTGGTCTCCCATCCAAGTACTTATTAAGTCTGACCCTGTTTGGCTTCCAAGATCTGATGGAATTGGGCTAGTTGAAGGAGGATAGGGAAATGGCTGAGAAGCTGAATGCTTTTTTTGCCTCCATCTTCATTGTGGAAGTTGAGAAGTGTTCGCCCACTCCAGAACCACTTATTTTGGAAGGGATGTTGAAAGACCTGAGTCAGATTGAGGTGACAAGAGAGGCGGTCCTACAACTGATAGACGAATTAAAATCTAATAAGTCACCAGGTCCGGATGGCATACATCCAAGAGTTCTGAAAGAACTCAAAGTTGAACTTGTGCATCTCCTGACAAAAATATGTAATCTTTCATTGAAATCTGCCTCCATTCCTGAGGATTGGAAGGTAGCAAATGTCACCCCCATCTTTAAAAAGGGTTCCAGAGGAGATCCGGGAAATTACAGGCCAGTCAGTCTGACTTCAATACCGGGAAAATTGGTAGAAACCATTATCAAGGACAGAATGAGTAGGCACATTGATGAACACGGGTTATTGAGGAAGACTCAGCATGGGTTCTGTAAGGGAAGATCTTGCCTCACTAACCTGTTACATTTCTTTGAGGGGGTGAACAAACATGTGGACAAAGGAGACCCGATAGATGTTGTTTACCTTGACTTCCAGAAAGCTTTTGTTAAAGTTCCTCATCAAAGGCTCCTTAGTAAGCTCGAGAGTCATGGAGTAAAAGGACAGGTCCTCTTGTGGATCAAAAACTGGCTAATTAATAGGAAGCAGAGAGTGAGTATAAATGGGCAGTCTTCGCAGTGGAGAACGGTAAGCAGTGGGGTGCTGCAGGGCTCAGTACTGGGTCCCATGCTCTTTAACTTCTTCATTAATGATCTGGAGTTGGGAGTAAGAAGTGAAGTGGCCAAGTTTGCAGATGACACAAAATTGTTCAGGGTGAGAACCAGAGAGGATTGTGAGGCACTCCAAAGGGATCTGTTGAGGCTGGGTGAGTGGGTGTCAACGTGGCAGATGAGGTTCATTGTGGCCAAGTGCAAAGTAATGCACATTGGGGCCAAGAATCCCAGCTACAAATACAAGTTGATGGGGTGTGAACTGGCAGAGACTGACCAAGAGAGAGATCTTGGGATTGTGGTAGATAACTTACTGAAAATGTCAAGACAGTGTGCGATTGCAATAAAAAAGGCCAACGCCATGCTGGGAATTATTAGGAAGGGAATTGAAAACAAATCAGCCAGTATCATAATGCCCCTGTATAAATCGATGGTGCGGTCTCAGTTAGTACTGTGTGCAATTCTGGTCACCGCACCTCAAAAAGGATATTATAGCACTGGAAAAAGTGCAGAAAAGGGCAACTAGAATGATTAAAGGTTTGGAACACTTTCCTTATGAAGAAAGGTTAAAACGCTTGGGGCTCTTTAGTTTGGAGAAACGTCGATTGCGGGGTGACATGATAGAGGTTTACAAGATAATGCGTGGGATGGAGAAAGTGGAGAAAGAAGTACTTTTTTCCCTTTCTCACAATGCAAGATCTTGTGGGCATTCAATGAGATTGCTGAGCGGTTAGGTTAAAACGGATAAAAGGAGGTACTTCTTCACCCAAACGGTGATTAGCATGTGGAATTCACTGCCACAGGAGGTGATGGTGACTACAAGCATAGCCAGCTTCAAAAGGGGGTTAGATAAAAATATGGAGCAGAGGTTTATCTGTGGCTATTAGCCACAGTGTGTGTGTGTATGTGTGTGTGTATATATATATATAAAAATATTGGCCATTGTGTGACACAGAGTGTTGGATTGGATGGGCCATTGGCCTTATCCAACATGGCTTCTCTTATGTTCTTAGCCTAGGCCTTCCAAGTCAGGACAGTTTTAATATTAGTCTTCAATACTGTTTGTTACTGAGAGATTCTTTATTGATGTAAGATATGGATGCCAGCTTCCAGGTGGGATCTGGGGAATCCCATGGAATTATAGTTCATCTCCAGACTACATAAATAAGTTCCTGTGTAGAAAATGACTGCTTTGGAGGGTGGACTCTATGGCATTGTACCCCACTGATGTCCCTGTCCTCCTCAGGCTCCATCCCCAAATCTCTAGAAGCTTCCCAACCTGGAGCTGGCAACCCTACCATCCATCGCACCACCAGTGGTCAGTGAGGACCTGGCAATCCATCATTATGCATAATATTTTTCTTGGGATCTATTTATGAACATAAGCTAGGATTACTTATATGGCATGCACAATTGGTACATATCACTTTCACATGAATAATTTTTTTAAAATTGCTACATGTTTCTTTGGTTTTTCCCCACTGGTATGTAGCTGGATCCAGTTACTTCCCTGCATAAGTAAATCTAAAAATATATATTTGACATTTTTGATTTTCAGGGAGATGTAGGTGCTTCCTAGATCTTGATATTTTGAGATCTTTCTCACCTTCAGTTTTTACTGCAATAATCTGATGAAAATATATAAATTGAAGTCTATATTCTCTACAAGCTTTTCTGCAATAGTCTTATGAGAGCATATGAAACAAGTAGCTGCAGTCTCAGGATTAAAAACCGGTATTGTAACCATGTTGTAATTGATATAATCATAATTTGTTCTAAAGATACATCCTTTCATTAATTAATATTATTGTTAATGTATTGTTTTTAACATTCTTTGGCTATTTGTTGTGTGGTTTATTTAATTAAAAAAAAAATAAATTTCAATCAAGAAAGTGGCAGGGAGTCCTGGCCTGATAGCCCAGGCAAGCCTGATCTTGTCAGATCCCAGAAGCTAAGCAGGGCTGACCCTGGCAAGTGCTTGGAAGGGAGATATCCAAGGAATACCAGGGCTGCGGTGCAGAGGAAGGCTTTATCAAGCCACTTCTCTGAATGACCACCGTGCCCCAGTAGGAGTTGCCAGAAGTCGCCATTACTTCCACGTGTGCATGCACACACACAAAATTTTTTACAAAAAATACCAAAAGAAAAAAAAAGGAAGCGACAGGGAGGGAACAGGATGAAACTGATCTCCCTTCCTATTGCAATTTCATTCTGATACATGCCCTCCCTCCAGCAGCTATTAATAAATGATAGGACATTCACAGTGCAAACCTAAAAACACTTACACCCCTTTTTACCACAATGGATTTAGATGGGCATAACTTTGCTTAGGATGTCACTGTCAATCATGGTCACTTATTGCCTGTCTTATTTTTTTCTTGGCCACTTAAGTTTTGTTGTGAAGTTACTAATGTATATAGATCTTGGAATTCAAGGTTGTATAACTCTCTGATTTCATTACGCCCATCATAAGGTGATTTCATTAAGCCCATCATGAGGTGGTGTCATCACTTTTTTATAGTAGTGAATTTTTATAGTAGTGAATTCCCTCCTCTGTGGCTTATTCTTTGACATGCTCTTTTAGTTGTATAAAGTGTATTACATCCAAATTCACATGCACACATGTATTTAAAGAATTGGGGGTGGGGGAGCTGGAATGCCATAACCGTAAATCTTCTGGAAGTAGCTAGAGGTTTGCAAATTGATGCCAGATGTGTAAAGACCCTGAGCCTTGGGCATAAGAAACTTCCTTTCCCTTTACTTGCTTATTTATGCAGTATTTTGTTTCTACTCCCAAATCTTTCATGTCATATCCACTGCCATTCCTTCATCTCATTAATGGAAGGGGTGGGAACATGTAGCCTACAACTTTTATCATGCTCTGCAACTCAGTGAGATGGGACTGGGACCAGTAATGAGGGAGAGATGGTGAGGAAGCAGGATGGTCTCTCTAGACCACTGGGTGCACTTGGAGTTTTAGGCAAAAGATTACTTTTCACCTGTCTCTTGGTCACAGCCAGTTCCTGACATTGTTTCTAAGATATGAGATCCTACATCCTGAGATTTTTGTTTCAGACCTGTAGTACTTGATAATGTGACTCAAAAATGTGTGGTATGATGGATACATAGTTTGACAAGCCTTTCTGTTGCCCCAAGAGTCTTCAGATCTTTGATAATAATATATTTTAAATGTAACCAGAGGACCTGCTCCAGCATTAATCCCATCCTGCCTCCTGTTCTTGATACTGCCCTCTGCTATGGTTAACTTCCATTTCACAAAAGCTCTGCCCTCCTAATACAGAGACACTGAAAAGACTTAATTGTACCAGTTTTTTCTTGCTGGTCAGCACGTTTATGCAATGCAAAGCAAGTTCCATACAAGGATGTGTTTATATTCATAAGTAAACACCCAAAGAAATTCTCCCAAACTGTGCCCCTAATAATTCCCCTGTTGAATGGTCAGCCATCTGTGATTCATGGTGCCCTTGTAACAAATGAATTGGGTCTCAGTGCAATCTATATTAGCATTTGTGAATGTTGAATGCATGGTAGTTATCTTGGGTTGATTAACACACACAGCAATAAGACAGGAATGTGATGGGGTGTGTGTAAAACGCTTTTGATTGGTGTACAAATGCAGGTAGCACTTTAATCTCCCTGACTGACTCTTGAAGTATTTTTTCTAGGTAGCACAAGGGAGCAAGGGGTGGGGGGTGGGGCTTTGCAAATAGCTGCTCTACTCTCAGGGACACCTTGGTTACTCTGTGTGGGCGAGAGAATCAAATGGCTCCCAGCTGATGTTTGCTGTTCCGCTGCAATTCTGGCAGGGCATCAGGCAGAGAATGTACAGCAAGGCTCCTTTGCAAACCGTTGCCGCTGTTTTATTTCCCTTTCAGCTTCTTGCCTTTAAAAGTCAGTGTTGCACAGAGACGGGGAGCTCCAGGACAATTTAATAAGGCATGTGACATGTGCCTTGGCATTCAGAGTTTGTAACTAGGTTGTTGTTAGTGTGTGAGAGAGTGGTTTAAATTGTAAGCTGCTTCCTACCCAATGCAGTATAAACAAAATGTGTAGTGTAAGGGCTAGAATGGTAGTCCTGGCCTAGGGAAAGCTGGGTTCATGTCTCCCTCCTCAGCCTTTAGACAGTTACTGTATCTCAGCCAAGCCTGTTATGTCTGTTACCAGGATAGAAGAAGGAGCGATTGGGGGGTGGGGGGTGGGATCATGCTCTGAGCTGTTTGGAGAAAGGGGAGAATGCAAATGCAATGAACTAAGAAGGAAGATATCCATAATCACAAATGCTCAGTATTTAGATTTTAAAAGGCAACAGCCATGCAACAACAACAGAAAAACACAGTATAGTGATTGTTGTAGCAAACTTAATTTTTAACCTGGCAATTTTTCTGCTTGCATAGAGTGGTACAAATCCTTCCAGAAAGTTATGGGGAACACTATTTCAATATATCTGATGTGCAGTTCCATGGCAGCAAGAAGTGGATTTGATTTGGGATGCTTCTTCTATTGCTCTCCTTGCAAAAGCTTAGCCTGGTTGCTAAGTAACATACTTAAAAAAAGAGCACATTCGTCTTTTCATTGCAGTCAGGAGCCTTGGGAGATGCAAGGGCCTTAGATGACTCCTTAAATAGCATAAACAGGGAAAGGAAGTTAAAACATTGTACATCCCGCGGTTCAAGATTTGGTTTCAAAGGTCAGCCATCTAGAGGACATTCAGTTGTTTGATTTCTTTGGCTGGAAAGCAGCAAGGGGGGGGGTGAGATACAGAAAAATGTAGGCCTTGAAGACAGGGCAGCTCATGGAAATTTCCAGATATTCCTCAAAATTCAGCAGAATCATAGTAAAATGACTAAAGCTGTACTTGGATAACAGCCAGTGGCTCAAACAACTGGACTATCATTCTAAATACAGTTTTATGTTAGATTCTATAATACCTGTCATTTCAGACAATTATTTTAATGATGAGGATAAAACAGACCGACAGCAGCTTCTCCCATGCCCATGGCAACTTCTATTAGCCAGGTACAGGGACAATTATATATCAGCAGAAGTGCCCCAAACTGAGAGGCCCCAAATTCAGAACTGGAATAGACAATGGATATCAATGTCCCTGAATTTAAATGAATATGTACTTACTTTGAGTTTGGAAGGTAGCCAACAAAGGACACAAAAATCTGTGTTCTGAAGTAGTGAGCTTTCAAGGGTTTGTTTGCAGAGGATCTTATACTTCAAAGTCTAGCTCTGTCTGTCATCCTTGCCTGCTCCAATATGCATCACTAATTTTGGCAGGGCAGCAAAACAGGACCACTCACAAGGCACAGGGCACTTCCCTATGTTACAAAATAAGCCTGCAAATTAAAGAAGGGCAAACTGAGTGTTAGTTACACACACAAAACTGAGGTGGGAGGGAAAATTTTGCAGCTGAAGCACCTAAGAACTTTCAGTGTTATTGAGGGGGTTGATTTGAGTCTGAGGGAGATTATCCAATTATTTATCCTCCTGTGAATCTCCATCTGGGTGTATACATTTCTAAATAAGCTGATATCATAAAAATACTGTAAATTTTCAGTCTTCTGTATGAGGAAACTGGTTCTACAAGAAGGTGCTTCTTTGAAGCATTCAACTCATTAAGAAAATGTGGAGCAATGCAACAGTGAATTTGAAATCAGGGACAGTACAGATAGGAAGATCTGCTGCTCAAAACTGAGGAGACGGAAAGGGATGACAACCCTTTAAGGAAACATCCCCTCCAGTTGTGAGGTTTAAGAAGAAATAATGTGCTGGAGAGAGGGGCCATTGGGAAAGGAAAAAGTCTCGGTGTGGGTTATCACTGACTGGAAAAAGGGAATGTGTGAATAAATCTCACGAGCAAGTGAATATAGGCTGTGGATTGCTTTATTTCCAGACAAAAACTATGTGCAAATATGGAACAGTGGATCATATCAGTTATAATGTTCAGCCAACCGTGGATTGGTGCCTCAGTCATAGTTTATAGCCTGATGTGTGTTCTGATGTACAAGCAGAGTTCTTCATGTGCTGCCTCCTCACACATTCCAGTGGTAGGCCAGTTCATACATACATACATACACACACATTCCTGTTTCACACAGAACTGGTAATTCCATCTAAGTGAATAATGTAGTTCTTACTGGCTGGGAGATTTTTTGAGTCTACTGCATGATAATATTTTAGGGTTCATCCATTTAAGAAATTCCCCTCTTCCTAATTTAGCATTTCAGAGGGGGAAATTCAGGGGAAATTCCCCCTAACATATGTATAATGGGTGGAAATATTATATCAACATTAAACCTTGACATTTAGGATAACTTGAGGCCTAATTATGTATTATATCATCCTCCTTGGTCCGGCATAAGGACTTACAGTCAGATGTGCCTTGCAAGTTCTGTGCTTGGAACTGAATTCCCAGGCAGGCAGGGGCTTGATTCAGATCATAACTGCAGCACATATGTTCTGCAGCATCCCCATATGTTCCCAACTGCATCCCCAACTGCAGCATCCCCATATGTTCCCCAGAGAGCACTGAGATCTAGCTCTCAAAATCTTTTTAAAATCCCTGGGCCAAGAGAGGCTAGACTGAAGACAACCAGGGAGCAAGCCTTTTCAGCAATGGCCCCTCGATGGTGGAACCAACTTCCAGAGATGGTGCGAGCCCTGCGGGACCTGAATCAATTCCGCAGGGCTTGCAAAACCTTTCTCTTTCAGCTTGCTTTTAAGTTAGAACCTGGCTAAACCAACCTGTAACCATTTAGTCATCTTATGCATGATTGTGATCTATAGTACCTGTTTTATCCATTTTAATTAACTTATGTAGTTGAATTGTATTTTTAAAACTCCTGTTTACATTGTATTTTATCCAAATCATGGTATTCCATGTCTGTGAGCCGCCCTGAGCCCGCCTTTGGCGGGGGAGGGCGGGATAGAGAAATAAATTTACTTTACTTTACTTACTTACACATGTGAAAAAGGGGTTTAAACCTTCTCATCCCCCATGCTATTTTCCCTATCTAGAATGGCCCCAGGGAGCTACTATTTGCCCCATAGGGTTGGAACAGACTAAAACATGGAACTGTCAATTGTGGTTATCCATCTAGTTATAAAGTAAACAATATATTGTTTTGATCTGACTCTCAGGATATAGTTGCTAACAGCCATGCCCTTTCACCTTCTAAGAGGCATTATTTTTGTTTCATATGGAATACAAGTCTTTATAGCAAGCAAGAAGCAGGAGTGTGAATCTGATGTGATGGCTGAATGGCAGATGCTGGAATCCAAAATGGAGAATAATGATTGGCTTCCAATTTGGATTAGCATTATGTATCTTTGCATTGATCAGAGGCATTCAAATGGGGAGTTTATATCCTGATGTGGAACTGTTGCAGGAAATTCACCACAAAGCAGCACCATGCAGGTTAGGTGAAGCAAACAGTTCTTTATTAAAGGTGCCAAAACATGTAGCTGAGTCTAGTAACTCAAAAGGAGCTAAGCGACCTTCTAAAAGCTGCAGAGAGGTTAAATACCTTTTGAATGCATGGGTGGCATGATACATATTTTTGTCTCACTCTACAATTTCCAGCGGGGGTGGTTAACACCTTTTGCACCTTACATGTTTTCTGTTATTCTCAACTTCTTGCGGTTTCAGCATATATTTCCTGTTAACATACATCTAATACGTCATGGAGGTTCAGCTGCCCTCTACCCATAATCTGTCTTCCTGCATGGGTGCAAATTAGTAACAAAGGACATATTTTCTTTTTCATTTCTGCCTTATCCCCCCCTTCCAGAATTCTAACTGGATCAAAAGAGAGAGAGAGAAATCTGGCTATCTTGCCTTATGGGCTCCTGGGTACATCATATGGCTTCTCATTTCTGAGGGGAACCAGATATTCAGCATTCAGTGCATTCACATATACACTCTCTAGTTCTCTCATGAGCATGACTGGCACTGCTTTTAGGACAGGCTGAAGTTCTTTTACAACATCAGTGATCATACTCTTTATGAGAGGTAGTAGGCAGAGCAGACCCAATAGGCCTCCGAATCCCAAACCAATCATTAACAAAATGCTTTTCCAATTTCCAAGCAAATCTCCTAATCATCCACCTTCATCCATGATGCCTGACCAAGTCTGAACAGGGACATGTGCCAGCTTCCGCATTCGGTCAGTGATTTCTTCAGTGGCTTTTCCCCTATCATCTATCTGAAGACAATTACTGAGATTAAATTTTCCACACACTCCTTCTTCAGCTGCTAGCAAGTATTCTAAGGCTAAGTGGTTCTGATACACTGCAGTTCGAAGCTGGGTATTGGTCTTTGCTAATAGGTTCAAAGCTAATGACGTTTCATTGGTTATAATCTCCATAACAGCTTGCAATCTAATAAGGCGGTTCAACATATATATGGGAGTTCTATAGCCTCAGGATCCATCTGCTACCCACGTGGCTGGGTCATATACCTGTATAATCCGTTCTGGAGGCCACTCGTTATCCTTCCAGGTCCCTGTTTCTATGGTCGACCCCGCATCCCTCTTGACCTGGCCGGCTTCTTCATACACTGGCACCCCCAGCCTTTCTCCCATCCTGATTGGTAATAGGAAGAAGCTGGGCTTTATAGATGCCAAAACACATGTCCCAGTCCAATTAAGAGGTAACTGACTGTAGGCTGTGCTACCACATACCCAATATAGAGCATCTGGGGCATGCCATGCTATGGCAGCATTGCAGGGATCTTCCCATAGCTGGGACAGGTGGCTCTGAGTGATTTTATTAAAGGGGATGGCAGGCTCCGAGGCTGTGGAATTTCTAAAGTCTCGGAATCTTCTGTTCTTGGTACCATTGTAAACTCAGCCAGTCTCTCAGGCTAGATCTCTTACTGGGACCTCAAGTGGCCTGGATGGCAACCAGATAAAGCAAAGGTTCGGAGTTTCGGAGAACCCCTCTGTTGGGCCGTTCTTTGTGGGACCATGTAATGTTTGGATTTGAGCTAATGTTGGTAAGGTTGTACTCTCAAGATGACCAGGGCCACTACTCTCCCATATTGGTATTTCCACATACATAGCAGTTTTTCACCCCTAGTTCGGTCACTATTCTTTCAGCCATGAATAGGTTTTTGGTAACCGCAGGTATCTCAATAACAGTGCTCATTTCCTTAAAGAAGGTCATGTGAACCCGGTATTCCTTCTGAGAAGGGGGCCTATGTCCCTGGGTGACAGCCACTACTTCCGCATAATGGTCCAGGCCTGCTCCATCCACCCCAATTCCCACCATTGTGGCTGCTTTTCCTTCTTCAATCCCTCTGCTCCATGTTAGACACAAGGGGTTACAATCATGTGTTTTGCAGCTAGAGTTCCGGGGGGGGGGTTAGAAACAGGGCTGCTATATTAATCTTCTGCCCTGTCACTCAGGTGGCATCTAGGGCCCATAGGAGACACATGTACCAATAGGGATATGTTCCCCTGATCACTTGGTATCGATATTTTTGCTCCACCCTATAGTCTCTTTCCCAGCCAACCACGCATATTCTGCAGTTTCCTTTACTCCAACTGATGGCCTTACAGACATCAAAACATACTCGAACCGTCCCGTTTGACCCAGTGGAAGTATTGGTGGCTAGCAAGAGGGAGTCCTCAACCAGTGGGTTAGTGTCTCGCCATCGTCCCTTTGAATATGCATAGATGACATCATAGACTGTATGGAGACTGCCTGGGGTTCATAGCCAGTGACCTTCCCCTGTGAATTACACACTTGGTAAGTTGTGTTATGGTAGACACATGGGGCTGCTCGTGTACCACTACACTGATATGTTGAGTGGTAAACCAGAGTTTGGGTTACCATTCCACTGCTTAGGGTGGTAGTTAAACAATGTTCACATGGGGCTGGTGTCTCCCCCCCACACACCGTAATGGCTACTAATATAATAAATGGCATCAGCTGGTTCCAGTTCATCTTCGTCATGTGCGTAGACCTGTTAGCTTCTGGTGTAACAGGAGCAAAGGACTGCAGTCAGGATCGCAGCTGTTGTCCATGATCCTCAGCCGCTTCCGGTGGGCTGGGGACCGGGGTCGCACGCTGTCAGTGACCTCCAGCCACCTTTGGTGGGCTGGGACCAGGGGTTGTTTTCTGGAACCGGAGCTGCAGATGCTCCCCAGGGACTGGCTGTACTGCCCAGGATTCAGCAGCTGGTTTTAGGTGAGACCAGTGGATCCAAGTGGCAATTTCAGAAGCCTTAACAGCTGTGGGCGAACTTAACAGCGCCACATAAAGTCCTTTCCATTTTGGGTTGTCTTCCGGGGTTGAAAAATGCCGAGCTGAATTGCTTCTCAGAAGGGGAGCAGGCTGGGGCTTCTGTTTGGGGTAGTGGAGGGCAATTTAATGCCTGCTGCCTACTTTTCTCAGTCAGAGATCAGTCCAAGATATGCACAGGAAACTCTGAGGAGATTTACCTTGGCTAAAAGGGAGTCCTGGGGGTGGGCTCCTTTGAGGCTTTAAGGGGTCTCCGGAGACGAGTTGCATATTCATCATATGCAGAAGTTTCCAGAGTCATTTATTTGACTTAAGCTCAACAGGATCCTAACTTTCTTTGAGACTGCTAAACATCTAAAGCTATACAAGACCGGTGTTGGATCTGGATAACTGTAGAAAAAGGTACTGATGACTATCTTCATTCTGGGACTATTTAAAGTTAAACAAAATAAAATCAGAAGGTGGGAAATAGAGATTCAGAAAGCTTGGAAGAAGAAGGGGAGAAGGGGCGAAATTTGAACTTTGTAAATTTAAAGGGCAATGCTAAAAAGTGGAAAGGAATTTATTGTTTTGTCTACTTGCTGTTTTGGTGAAAAAGCCCCATCGTCACAGATTTGCAGCTCTCACAGTCAACACAGGAAATACGTCAAACATCGCGAGATCTTTTTACCAGTGAAAACGGGATTTGGTGGCAAGAAAAGCAGGAAGTGTTGGATGGAAAAGGGAAATCATTGAAGCAACTAGCCTACTCTAGGACTATAATATCATAGAAAAACATCGGCGGCCATTGCTAGGAGGTCAAAATTTAAACAAAGTTTTTAAAGTGTTCGGGACATTAAAAATTGGTGAAGCTGACAGAGGTGACAATTATAAGGTAAATACTATTGGACATTATCGCTGATAAATATTTTAGAAGCCTTTTGAAGGGAAATATTTTTTAAAGGGAAGCAGAAAGTCGCGACCGCCATTTTGGAAGAAATAAAAACTTTAAAAATTAATATCTGAGCCCAGGAGGCTCTGAGGATGGCGAAATTAGGCTTATTGAAAAGGGCAAGCCTTACTCTATTTTGGAGAGATCAAAATTTTCGGTGTTTTTTTAAATGTCAGAGCATGTTAACCCGTGCAAGGACTGCCTCAATGGAGAAAATGCAACAGCAATTAGAAGCAATGGAAGCCAGGATGATGAAAGGGGTGAGAGACATGATAACTGCTTCTAAAAAAGAAATTAGAAAAGACATTGAAGAGCTAAGGAAAGATATAGAAGATCTCAGAAATGAGACTGTGGTAACATCAAAGAAAGTGCAAGAGGTGGAAGAGAGAGTGAAAGTACATGATTCCACCTTGCTAAAAATGCAAGAAAAGGTGGCAATTCATGACTGCAAATTGATGGAAACTCAGATACGTCTGAGAGGAGTACCTGAGAATGAAGAGACTGATTTGAAAGGATATATAATAAGAATAATTGCAGAATTTTTGGAGGAAGATCCTGAAGGAACTAGAAGCATGTATGACTATATGTATAGAGTGAACTCACTATATGCCAAGAAAAATAATCTACCAAGAGATGTGGTTATAAGATATATGACAAAAGAAATGGTGGGAAAAATCTTGAATAAAATTTTGAAAAGACATTGATAGTGGGAGGCAGCAGAGTAAGAATCATGAAAGAATTGCCAAGACAAGTGATAAATGACAGAAAAGCATATAAAAAATTGACAGAAAAACTATGTGACAATGAAATGAGGTATAGATGGATAATACCTGAAGGTCTGAGCTTTGAGCTGCAAGGAAAAAGGATTACAATTACAAGCACACAGGAACTGCGTAGGTTTTATGAAGAACATAAAGAATTTGCACCATGATGGATTACAAATTATTATCTTGGAATGTAAACGGACTAAATTCACCACAAAAAAGAAAGGCAACGTTTCATTGGATTAAAAAGCAAAATTGTAATATAGTTTGTTTACAAGAAGTGTATATCAAACAAAAGGATTACAAATTTTTATGGAATAAACAACTGGGACTAGAATTTTATTCATTGGCTGAACAGAAGAAAAGGGGAGTGATTTTCTATATTAAACAAGAATTGGAGCCGAAATTAGTGTTTAAAGATAAAAATGAAAGATTTGTAGCGGTAGAAATAATATTAAAGAAATAATATTAAATGCAAAAAAAAGTTGTTATTGGGACTGTATGCACCAAATGGTGCAAAGAATGCTTTCTTAAAAGACATTATACAACAATTTGATGAACTGACTTATGACCAAGTTTTGATAATGGGGGACTTTAATGGAACAATTAAGAACACACTGGATAGGTCTGGGGGTAAAAAAAATAATAAGGAAGGAAAATTGCCAAAGTCTTTTTTTGAATTGGTCAAACAAGAAAATTTGGAGGATATATGGAGGAAATTTAATCCTGAAGTGCGGGGCTATACTTTTTTTCAGCAAGACATAAAACTTTTTCTAGAATTGACATGTTGTGGGGCACTAAAGACTTAGGCCTTATAATAAAGAAAATAGAGATTTTACCTAAAATTGGGGCTAACCATAACCCAATAATGTGGATTACAAAATTGTCTAAGAAGTTGAGAAGATGGAGATTGAATGAAGATTTACTACAGAATAAAGAAATAGTGACATCTCTAGAAAATGAAACTAAAGTTTTCTTCCAAATAAACGATAAAGAGGATATAGAATTTCAGACAGTCTGGGATGCTTATAAAGCAGTAATGAGAGGAATATTGATTACATTGAATAACAAAGATAAGAGGGCAAAAGAAAAACAGATGTTGGACATTCAAAATGAAATAAAGAAAAAAAGAAGGGGAACTGAGAAAAAGGCCAGGGAAAAAGAAAATTATAAAGGAGATTACAATATTACAAATGCAAATGAGACATTTGTTAAATAAAGAACTGGAATGGAATCTGAAAAGACTGCAGCAGAAATCTTTCAAGGGAGCAAACAAACTTGGAAAATATTTGGCCTGGCAACTGAAGAAAAAGAGAGAAAGTAAAATTATTAATAAAATTGTGGTGGATGGAAGAGAGGTGGTAGATCAAGAAGGAATAAAAAGAGAATTCTTTAAGTATTATGCCAAGTTATTTAAAGGTGTTAAAATAAGGAAAGAAAAGATGGATAGAAAGAAAATATGCGAAAAGTTTTGAACGATCCAATTAAAAAAATAGAAATTGAAGCAGCAATTAATGCAATGAAAAATGGAAAAGCACCTGGGTCAGATAGATATACAGCTAAATTTTTTAAAACCCTCAAAGAGGAGTTAATCCCGAAACTTCAGAAATTGATGAATATGATAAGAACAAAAGGGAAAATACCAAATACGTGGAAGGAAGCTGTTATTTCGTTGATTCCAAAGAAAGATAGAGATGTTATGAACGTAAAAAATTATAGACCAATTTCATTATTAAATAATGACTATAAAATATATACAAGAATCTTGGCAGAACGGTTTAAACAATATTTGATAAATTTTATAAAGGAAGATCAAGCGGGGTTTCTTCCCAAAAGGCAAATAAGAGACAATATCAGAACTGTTGTAAATATTGTAGAATATTATGAAAGACATCCAGAAAAGGAAGTAGCATTATTCTTTGCGGACTCAGAAAAAGCATTTGACAATTTAAATTGGGATTTTATGTTTGCAGTAATGGAGAAAATGGAGCTGGGAGAAAGCTTTATAAGAATGATAAAAGCAATATATACTGAACAACGTGCAAGGCTATGTATAAATGCTGATCTTACAGAAGACATGATAATTAGTAAAGGTACAAGACAAGGTTGTCCACTTTCCCCATTGTTGTTTATAATGACTCTTGAAATATTACTGATGCAAATTCAAGAAGATAAAGAAATAGAAGGATTAAAAGTAAAATGATTTACTTACAAATGCAGAGCATTTGCAGATGATATAATGTTTATAAATGAAAACCCCATACAAGTCACACCTTTGTTGTTAGCCAAAATACAAGAATATGGGGAGTTGGTGGGACTTTGTATTAATAAAGAAAAATCAAAATTTCTATGTAAAAATATGCAAATAAATAAGCAATGAGAATTGAAGAGACTAACAGGCTGTGAAGTTACCTCCAAGGTAAAATATTTGGGTGTGGAGATAACAATGAAGAATATTGATTTGTTCAAAAATAATTATGAGAAGCTATGGTGTAAAATGGATGAAGATATGTTAAAGTGGAATAAACTTAATTTGTCACTGTTGGGTAGAATAGCTGCAATTAAAATGAACATTCTACCAAGAATAATGTATTTGTTTCAAGCTATTCCCATTGTGAAAGATAGTAAACAATTTGATAAATGATGAAGAAAAATTTCAGAATTTTTGTGGGCTGGGAAGAAACTAAGGATCAAAATGAAAATTTTGACAGGTGCAGAAGAGAGAGGTGGATTTCAACTACCGAATTTAAAATTATATCAGGACGCAGTTTGCTTAGTATGGATAAAAGAATGGATAACGCTGTTAAACAAAAAACTCTTAGTGCTGGAAGGTCATGGAAATAAATTTGGCTGGCACGCGTATTTGTATTATGGAAAAAAGAAGATGGACGGTTTTTTCTGTCACCATTATATAAGAAATAATTTGCTAAATACACGGATAAAATATAAGAAATATGGAGATGAGAGAAGACTGTTATGGATAGTGCCAGCTGAAGTAATAAAAATAACAGCTGAGATAGGTGAAGAAAAGTGGTTGTCATATAATCAATTATTAAAAATACAAAGTGGCAAAATAGAATTGAAAACTGCTGAAGAGCTGAATAATAAATATGATTGGTTGAAAATGCAACAAATAAAGAGCTTGGTGGAAAATGATATTAAAACTGGAATAAGAAAAGAGCCAATAGAAATGGAAAAAGTTCTGCTTGGAGACAATGAAAAATTAATTTCAAAAATATATAAATTACTTTTAAAATGGTCTACGGAGGATGAAGTAGTGAAATCTCAAATGATTAAATGGGCAATTAATGTAAATAAAGAAATACAGATGGAAACTTGGGAATACTTGTAGAAGAATTCTATGAAGCTTTTGACGTGTCATAGTATTAAAGAGAACTGTTTTAAAATGATGTATAGATGGTATATGACTCCTAAAAAATTGGCAAAGGTGAACAATAAGATGCCAGACAGATGTTGGAAATGTAAAAAACATGGAGGTTCTTTCTACCATATGTGGTGGACTTGTGAAAGAGCAAAAAAGTATTGGCAGATGATTCAGCAAGAAGTGAATTGGCAGTGATAACCGCAGTGATAATGGCAGCACACATGTTCTCGGGCGTTTCTGGCTGGTTGTTGGCCTGTTGCACCTGTTGCGCTTTGCTGGTGGTCCGTTTCACAGCCCCCCATGTCACCAGCGGAGCTCTGGGCCCCCTTGGAAGGGGGGGGAATGGTCGCAGGGAGCTGTGGCTGCGAATGTGAGCAATAAAGAACTCATACATGCGTTGCTCCAAAAGTATTTGCAATGTGTGAAATAATGCCATCAAATTAGAATCAATGCGAGGGGCAAGATAGGCTCCCGGTAAGTTATTTACCAGGCGACAAACATAGTGTGAATCAGAGATGAGATTAAAAGGCTGATTAGAAAAAGAACGGAATGCTAAGATCACAGTAGCTAGCTCCGCACACTGTGGAGATGCTTGAACAGCAGAGTATTTAGTAATCCATTGTGAATCCTTTTGATAAACAATGGCTCCTCGAGTGCGGCCACCATCAGAAAACACTGTGACAGCAGACCACAGAGGGATCAAAGACTACATTGGCTTGAGAAACATAGGAACAGACTGCACTAAAGACAGTCGAGGATCTTTTGGAAGGTGATACCGAATTTCTCCAACAAAATCAGCCAAAGCAGTTTGGAAGGGCAGGGACATGTGCATTAACAGGTCAAATTCTGCCTTTGGGAAAGGCATAGTGATTGACAGCAAATCACTGCCAATTCGTTCTAGAGATCTTTTTCAGGCTTGGGCACACAGATCAGCAATTGTTTGTGGATATGGGAGGATATTTTCAATGAGACCCATGAGAGAGAGAAAGCCATTCAAACAAAAACACTTGAGGTCCTTCAAGGGCGGCCAAAACACCAGTAGGGGTCTGAGGCATGGGAAGGATTAAAAGAGACAGGCCTTTGATGTTAGAGGGCAAGTGATCCACACACTGCTGCCCTAAGACATGGTTAATGTCTTGTAAGGCCTGATGCCCTGATGGGGGCACCACAACCACATCACTTGGATGATGAGCGGTAGTTAACAATGAAAATAATGGGCTCAACAGGCTGGTGGATAACGAAAAATAAGGTCGGACCCAATTTAAGGTTCCCAGCAATTGTTGTAGAACAACTAGGGTCAAGGGAGAAGGGAACTGCAAACGGGGGACCAACGGGGCTGCAAAGGAGTGCAGCATTCAATGACCCAAATAGAGATAAGGTTCTGCCATCTGCACCTTTTCGGGAGCCACCCTGAGACCGAAAGTCTGGAAGGACTGGATTAGCTCACCAAGCCATTCTGGGGGAATTTGGGGGGGGGGGGGGCGGTGGCATCCGCAAGAATATCATCCATATAATGATAAACTAAGGCATTAGGGTGCAGTTTCTGAAAGGGACTTAAAGCCTGATTCACAAAATGTTGGCAAAGAGTTGTGCTATTAAGCATACCTTGGAGTAAAACCTTCCTATGCTAACGTTGTGGGGGGGCTTGATGATTAACTACGGGAACTGTAAAAGCAAGCTGTGGACAGTCGGCTTTATTGAGAGGGATTGTAAAAAAGCAATCCTTAAGATCCACAATAAACATCTGGAAATCGTGGGAGCCCAAATTTGGAATACCACTTTGAAGAGGACCCATGGGCTGGATGCAAGAATTTACAGCTCTGAGATCATGTAACATTCTCCACTTTCCACTTTTCTTTTTTATCACAAAGACAGGGGTATTCCAAGGGCTGGTTGTCAGCTCAATATGATCAGCATGAAGTTGCTCTTGAACCAAAGAGTGCAATGCCTGAATCTTTTCAGCAGGCAAGGGCCACTGATCGACCCACACAGGTTTGTCAGTTAGCCAAGTCAAGGGCAATGCAGTTAGACATGGCTCTTCAATACTCAAGGTGGTATCAAATTGACCAAGAAGATCTCGGCCCCAAAGATTTACATGAATATTTAATACATAAGGCCGAAATTGTACCTGCTATCGTGAATCTGGTAAGGAAGTGGACAAAAATCCTGAACTTTGGTGAGCTCCCCGCTTTTCTCCCACACCCCACATGCTAGGGCAGTTTTCCAGTGGGCATTTGGGGGGCCATTAAAGGTGGCTGATTACAGTAACGTCCGCCCCAGTATCAATAATACATTCAAAGCGCTTAGCCTGAATAATGATGCTTTGAGTTGGCCGCTTTCGTGTAATAGTGGAGGTGATGCCACCACTGGGCTGGAAGGCTCAGTAGACCCAAAACTGCCAGTTCCATGCTCTCGATCTGCCCCCCCCCCCCGCGGGTAACAGATAGGGAACGAGAATCAGCTGAGCAGGGGCCATGCCTTTAGGCAGCTCCTGAGGGAGATTTGTCCACAATTGTTGTTGAAGAACGCCCGTATAATCTGAATCTATTACACCTGGAATCACAAAGACACCACGCTTTCCACTAGAACAGGGCAAAATTAAACCCACATGATGATCAGGAAGAGGCCCAATCATTTGCAATGGGGCTACTTGGACCTCCCCTGGAAACTCAAATTTTACATCTTGCTGTAAGATTAAATCCATACCAGCACTACCTGTCATAGCACTGGGAGTGTTCATCACAGTTGATGGGGGATTTATTCGCTGACAGTCTCTGTTTGGACTGGGGCCAGAGACGGGCCCGCTTGAGTTTCCTGAACGGCACTCACTGGCCCAGTGAAATCCTTTCCCACATTTTGGACACTTAGTCCAAAGTGTCCTCGGTTACCACCCTGGTATTCCTCGGTATTGCACCCTGGTATTCCCTGGTATTGCAATTTCCTCAGTTACCACCCTGAGGTTTCGAGGCTCCTTTTTGGGCTCCTCCACCCGGGGCTCGACATTCTGCTTTAAAATGACAAGTCTTCCTCCAGTTAAAGCAACTGCCTGCTGGTGGCCCCCCTTGACGGAGCGCGGCGACAAGCAGAGAAGCCTGATGAGTGGGGGTCCCTACGTCCTGGCAAGCTTTAAGCGTGTCTGCAAGATCTGGATCTTTTCCTAACCCAATGATTGCCCTGCGGCACTCAGAAGTAGCATTTTCTTTGGCAAGTTTTATAAGTAACTTGCTCTGTGCATCGGGGTTGTCAATTTGTCTTTTGAGAGCTTCCTGCAGACAGTTAATAAAATCATCATAGGGCTCTGTTGCCTTTTGATGAACGTTAGAAAAAGTCTGAATGGGTTTGCCAGATGAGGGCACCTGCTGAAATGCTCGAAAGGCACACTCTGAGGAAACCTGTAATGTGGCAGCCGGCAAGACTATCTGATGATCAGTAGCAGAAAAGTCACCCGCTCTGTAAAGTTGCTCAGCTGTATAAGCTTCCCCTGAATTAGCTCCTCGGAGCATGACAGCGAAATTCACTGTCCCATACCACACATTGTGTAGGTATTAAAAGCATGCGAACAATGGTTTTCCAATTCTCTGGGACCAAGGTATGATTTCTCATGGTAGCTTCTAGCATGCCTTGCACAAAAGTGCTGCTAATCCCCACGTCCCTAATGTCTTTTTGAAGTTCAGTAAGCATTGGGTAAGATAGGGGTTTATACTCCACAATGCGTCTACCTTGGTTGTCAACCTGATCTGTCAAATTTACAGGGCAAATAGACAACATCTCTGCCAATTCTGGGACATCTTCCAATTTAGCCTGACCAAGTTCTTTCTCCAAAATTTCACAGACCATTCGTCCTGGGGCAGTAGATGGTGGGCCCACAGTGGAGCCGTTGGCAGAGGAGGGGGAAAAGGAGGGGCAGGAGGCAAGTTGGACACCAGTGTTTTTTGGGGGACACCCTTTGGAGAGCTGGCTTGTGTTAAAAACGGGCATAAATTTCTCTACTGCATGCCTACATTGATGCCAGGCATGAAGAAGTTCAACAGAAGCTTGGGGCTCTGTGTGAAAGGTTTTCCCTATCTTCTCCCAGTCCCGAAGTTTAAGAAAACCTCCCTCCGGTTACCAGGGGCATTGCTTACTGATCTCTTGTAACAGAGTCTTAAGTTGGCCAGAAGTCACAGACCTGCCGAACTTTTGGATGAGGAACCACAGCTCCTCCAAATGTTTCTGCTGGGTTTGCGAGAACTGTCCTTGCATACTCACCAATGAAGGGGTCGTTGAGAGCAACAGAGTGCACTCAAGAGGCCTATACCAGGTGTTGATGAGAGGG
Organism: Heteronotia binoei; assembly: GCF_032191835.1. Taxonomy (NCBI): domain Eukaryota; kingdom Metazoa; phylum Chordata; class Lepidosauria; order Squamata; family Gekkonidae; genus Heteronotia; species Heteronotia binoei. The sequence continues at coordinate 220,562,915 of NC_083223.1, forward strand.
GTCCCTGCTCGCTGCGCCACTTGTAGGAATGTCACATGACTCAGGGTTGAGGATCTTGCACCAGTCTGTCCAGTCTGTGTAGCAGTGGTTGCGTTGCTTTATTTTTATACATTATTCTCTACACAATCATTTACTAACAACGTGCAGAATAAGGAGACCAATGTTTACCTTAGCTTTTTACCCCAATTGTGCATTCCAGGAATGAGGTGAAAGGGCAGAACATTCTGAGGCCCTCAGCATTCTTGCACAGGGCAAAGTACATGAAGGTTTAAGGCTGCCTTCTAAGTCTATAGATGAAGTGGGATCAAGATTGGTGTGCCAAACCATTGACCCTTCCTTCAGCTCTAGGTTCTTAAACTGGGTTACAGCTTTAACAGTTTGCTCCTCTGAGCAGCTCATTTTATCATATTATGTTTCCTAGGGAGCAACTCCCCCCTTTGTTCATGTATGAGACAACTCGTTACTTACAAGAGCTACAAGGAGGACTTGGGTGGCATAAAATAAAAACTAACTGGATTAATGACAAATGATTCACAAACTGGAGTAAATTTTTATCTGTTTTCCCAGTTGTGGCACCTCAGGCTTTTAAAGCTAATCAGTAAGTATAATAGAAATGGTTTTTTTAAAAATATAGGCACACCCAGTGGGTCAAAATTTAAACCTCGAATCTCCTACTCGACAGGAAAAGTTCCCTCCTCCATTCGGAGTTCACAGGCTATTCCGGGATGTAAGTTCTTTACAAAAAGTCTCTTCTCTATTTACAATCTCCTATTACTCATTTTGTTTGGCCCCTGAGTCTCATTCACTAGGTTCCTCATTTTAATATTAACTAGGCATTAAATTATACAATTTGGACCTCTGTCATCTTTATAAGGCCGACCCATAACTTAGCTGGAGATTCGGCTCTTCTTCAGCACACATTGTTTTCTTTTACTGTTCTATATTGAGGAGGGCGCCAGAATTCCCTTCTTTCCAGTCTTCTCTTATAGTTTGTGGAGAGGCTAGTCCTCCTTCCAAGAGAAGGTGGGTGATTCATTTCTACGGCTAATAGGTATCCCATATCCAAACAAGTATGGCAAAAATAATTAGAAGAGGAACCAGTATGTATATACATGCCTCCTGCTGCTCTAGTTCTCCAGGAACCAGTATGTATATACATGCCTCCTGCTGCTCTGGTTCTCCAGTTCTCCCTCTGGAATCATTTTGTATCACGCTTTCCCTCAGAAGGGGTGCAGTCGGGTTCCCTGTGAGGACAGGGGCTGTGTGGGTGAAGGCGTACACCTGGGACAATTTAGGGAATGTAATCCTGCCTTATCTATTAATTTTCCTTTGGGATGTTTCCTGAGCCAAAAACAATTCTGGTGGGTGAAAATCTGATATCTGCCTGAACACCCAAAACCTTTCAGGCTTTCCCGGTCTGTGTTGAAAATAAAAATGAGTTTTCCAAATTCGTGTGGGGAAGCAGTCATGTTTTGTATTCTATCTTGCTGCAACCTCCTGCCCCAAACCTTCGTCGTAATGTCAAATTCTATATTTAAACCAAGGACAGAGATATCCTGATTCAGTAATTATTGGCCTATACAGCTGTTGGAGGGGGTCTTCAAACTGATTACCAAACATAGCCCAACGCCAAGTTGGAGACCACCCCAGGTCATCTTTCTATCCAAAGTCTTGGGGGTTAAAAGCAAACATGTGGCTCAATATTCCGTTTCTATGTCCCCGTTTTCTTTATCCCCTGAGGCCCCTTCAATTGTTACCAGTTCTTCCTCTTCAAACAAATAGGCCTTTTGCACTACCTCTATGTCTCCTAATTTCCAAGGATGTAATCCCTGGATTAGAGTTTCCTCCCAGCAACAGTCCCCAAACTCTTTTGACCATTCCGAGCTTGACGTGTCTGACTCGGCTGAGCTCCCTGTATGTAATTCCACCTCTCCACACCGGAAGCAATTACTTGAATGGAAATTGTCTAGATGTGGAATTGTACATGTAATCTGATTTTCCCATCCATCTATATAATTGGTGGTCTCCTCTCCAGCCCTTGTGTTAGTTATTTCCCACACCTGAATGTGGTCGTTGCCTATCTGCCTAAGAAAATACCAGTTATTCCACCAGGCCCTCCAGTCCTCATTCCGTGTTTTCCCTTGTTTTTTAATCACCCGAGCTGTTGTATCTTGATCGGTTCCTTTCCAAATTTGAAACCTATATTTAGGACACAAGTCCCCCTCCCAGCAAAGAAATAGCTTTTCTTCTGTTTCTACCCAAGGATGAACTAATGCCTCGAATTTCTCCTTCTATGTCCAAAATCTCCAATCATGTTTACAGATGTCATCCATGAGTCATTCCCAGCCCATCTAAAGACTGACAACTGTTAGACTCGGTTGGATGTCAGCGACTCGCCCAATGGTTTGGGAAAATGGAGGTTAAATGGGAACAAAAGAGATGACCTCCCTTGAGTCATCACCTTCCGGGGTCTCGGGGATTTGAAGAATATGTGACGTCTCTTTCTTCTTCCTTTTACTAGTTCTCCTAATCTTTTCCCGGGGCTACACATAAAGGTCTAAGTGTTACAGAATACTAGAAATTGTTCCGGGAACATAGTGCTATGAATCATTTAGAGGTTGACCTCAAAACACAATTTTCTCCAAGAATTTTCTTTAAATGAGCAATCATTTAGTCCAGTGGAGTCATGATTCCTGACTGACTCCCTCCCATGGTACCAGACAGACAAGATGACTTGAACACAAAGGGTAAAGGGTGGTGGGATACCAGTAAGGGTTCTGGTACCCCGGAACACAAAGAGGGTTCCCTTCTCCAAGTGTTTCCTCCTTTTCCTGACCCAAATGCTGTCTCCCGATTGGGAAATGCAGTACCGAGGAGTTCAGCAATCACTTGGCAGTTTGATTGCCTCTCATTCACACACAAGCCACAAATTCCCAACCCAAACCTTATCACCGATGGTCAAGCAGGATCCCTCTGATCCACTCTAAAGGTCAGGATATTAGGGGGTGATCAAGCCCCTCCTCACTCCAAACGGGAGTGGCCAGAAACCCAGTTACATATACTTGCCTCCAGAGGATTTCCCCAAGGGTTTGGTTCAGCCTCCTGCCAGGGCTGTTGGATGATCGGGGCGGTGGTGTCGAACCATCAGAACTCAGGGAGCCAGACTCAGTCAAAGGACTGTGGCAGCTAGTCAAGGTCTAGGAGTTCCACAGCACAAGGCCGGCGGACCCAAGGGCCAAGGGGGTCTAAAGGACCCACCTGCCTGTGGTGGTTTCCGCCCCCTTTCCTGGTCAATGCACCAGAAAATGTTGCAGGAAATTCACCACAAAGTAGCACTATGCAGATTAGGTGAAGCAAGCAGTTCTTTATTAAAAGCTGAGTCTAGTGACTCAAAAGGAGCTAAGCGACCTTCTAAAAGCTGCTGTGAGGTTAAATACCTTTAGAATGCATGGGTGGCATGATACATATTTTTGTCTCACTCTACAATTTCCAGCAGGGGTGGTTAATACCTTTTGCACCTTACATGTTTGTTGTTATTCTTAACTTCTTGCGGTTTCAGCATATATTTCCTGTTAACATACATTTAATACGTCATGGAGGTTCAGCTGCCCTCTACCCATAACCTGTCTTCCTGCGTGGGTGCAAGTTAGTAACAAAGGACATATTTTCTTTTTCATTTCTGCCTTAGAACTTGTATTGAAATTCTCCCCTGCTATACAGCCACATCACTAATAAGTCTAATTATTACTATCTTGCAGTGAACCTTGCAAACAATGCACTTTCCACCCACAGTGTAACTGAAGAATAGCAACATTTTAATTATCTAATTATTTAGACTCTATACAAACAACTGAATCAGTATTTCTGTAATGATCATTCATTCTCTCTCATGCATGCATATACTGCATAAGACCATACAGAGATCCAGCATATACAGATGAATTCTCTAAGCCTAGGCATGTTCTTACTGCTTCTTCTCCCAATCTAAAAGTCATTAGTATATGTGTAACAGGAACTTTAACATAGAATCATAGAGTTGGAAGGGACCTCTAGGGTCATCTACTCCACCCCCCTGCACAATGCAGGAAACTCACAAACACCTTCCCCTAATTTCACAGGATCTTCACTGCTGTTAGATGGCCATCTAGCCTCTGTTTAAAAACCTCCAAGGAAGGAGAGCCCACCACCTCCCGAGGAAGCCTGTTCCACTGAGGAATCGCTCTAATGGTCAGGAAGTTCTTCCTAATGTTGAGCCGGAAACTCTTTAGATTTAATTTCAACTCATTGGTTCTGGTCCTACCTTCCGGGGCCACAGAAAACAATTCCATACCATCCTCTAAATGACAGCCCTTCAAGTACTTGAAGATGGTGGTCATATCATCTCTCAGCTGCCTCCTCTTCAGGCTAAACATCCCCAGCTCCTTCAACCTTTCTTCATAGGCCTTGATCTCCAGACCCCTCACCATCTTCATCACCCTCCTCTGGACCCATTCCAGCATGTCTATATCCTTCTAAATTGTGGTGCCCAAAACTGAACACAATATTCCAGGTGAGGTCTTACCAGAGCAGAGTAAAACGATACCATCACATCACGTGATCTGGACACTATACTTCTGTTGATATAGCCCAAAATTGCATTTGCCTTTTTAGCCACCGCATCGCAATGTTGACTCATGTTCAGCATACGATCCACTAAGACCCCTAGATCCTTTTCGCACATACTACTGCTAAGACAAGTCTCCCCCATTTTATAACCATGCATTGGATTTTTCCTACTTAAATCCAGAACTTTACATTTATCCCTGTTAAAATTCATTTTATTGGTTTTAGCTTAGTTTTCCAGCCTCTCAAGGTCATCCTTTAACCTGTTTCTGTCTTCTTCTGTGTTTGCAACCCCTCTCAATTTTGTATCATCTGCAAAGTTAATAAGCATTCCCTCTATTCCTTTATCCAAATCATTGATAAAGATGTTGAACAAAACAGGTCCCAGAACAGATCCCTGAGGCACTCCACTTGTCACTCCTCTTCAAGAGGATGAGGAACCATTCACAAGCACTCTTTGGGTGCGATCTGTCAACCAGTTACAGATTCACCTAACGGTAACAGGATCCAAACCACATTTTACCAACTTGACAACAAGGATAAAATGTGGAACCTTATCAAAAGCCTTACTGAAATCAAGATAAATGATGTCTACAGCATTCCCCTGATCCAGCAAGGTAGTCACTTTCTCAAAAGAAGAGATCAGGTTAGTCTGACATGACTTGTTCTTGAGAAAACCATGCTAGCTCTTAGTAATCACATTCATTCTTTCTAAATGTTTCAGGACTGACTGTTTGATTATTTGTTCTAAAACTTTTCCAGGTATAGACGTCAAGCTGACGGGTTGGTAGTTACCCAGATCATCTTTTTTTCCCTTCTTGAAGATGGGGACAACATTTGCCTGCCTCCAATCTTCTGGTACTTCCCCTGTTCTCCAAGAATTCTCAAAAATAATAGCCAGAGGCTCAGAAATTACATCCACAAGCTGTTTTAGAACCCTTGGATGCAATTCATCTGGCTTTGAGGACTTAGTTTCATTTAAAGAAACTAGGTGTTTATGTAGTACCCCTACGCTGATCCTAGGGTGGAACTTCATACCCTTTGGCTACCAAATGAGAAGGGAGAACTCATTGGAGAAGACCCTGATGCTGGGAAAGGCAGAAGGCAAAAGAAGGAGAAGATGGCTGGACAGCGTTACTGATGTAACTAACATGAATTTGAGCAGACTTCGGAAGATGGTGGAACACAGCAGGGCCTGGCGTGACTTGGTCCATGGGGTCGGAAAGAGTTGGACTCGATTGTTTGACTGAACAACAGATGTTAGAGCCTTGCTAACATTAACATTTATAATAATAGATTCATAGAGTTGGAAGGGACCTCCAGGGCCATCTAGTCCAACCCAGTGCACAATGCAAGAAACTCACAAATACTTCCCCTCACCTCCAATGACCCCTGTTCCATGTTCAGAAAATGGCAAAAACTCTCTAGGATCCCTGGACAAGCTGGCCTGGAGAAAAATTGTTGCCTGTCTCCAAAGTGGTGATTTGCATTTCCCTGGGCCACAAGAACCAAGCATTGATGCCCTCCTTCTCATGATCTGCCTAATTGACAGCATCAACATTGCTGTCAGATGGCTATCTAACCTCTGTTTAAAAACCTCCAAAGAAGGAGAGCCTACCACCTCCTGAGGAAGCCTGTTCCACTGAGGAACCACTCTAACTGTCGGGAATTTTAGCTAAAAATTTTGATTTAATTTCAGTTGGTCAAACAATTCTTAACCATCCTTTATATGACAGCCATCCAAGTACATGAAGATGGTTATCATATCACCTCTACATTTTCTCCCCTCCAGGCTAAACATGCCAGCTCCTTCAGCCTTTCCATGTAGGACTTGGTCTCCAGACCCCTCACCATCTTGGTTGCCCTCCTCTAGACATGTAATAGTAATACTTTACTATTAATACATTTGGGAATTTGAATTATGTTTAAAAATTTATACAGCCTCACCTCAAGGACCAACACATGCTTTTGGCTATAGTGATAGTCATCAGCACATTCATTTGTTTCCTCATTTCAGTTCCTGAGGGTTCAACTTACTCTTGTTAAGTGATAAAGCCCACGATGGAGATACACAGATTAAAAGGTGTATAAAACTGGCTTCCTTCCGTTATTCCCATCAAATTTCTTATGTTACATAAATCAGCCCCCATGTAAGGCCTATTGTGTGAAGAGCATTCCTGACATGTGAAAACCTAAAACACGAGTTCTGGGGCAAAAAGGATCTTTTTCATCTCTTGTATTCATGGATTCGACTTTTGTACAATAAATCTTTGATGAGAGATAGATGAAAGGGAGATGAACACTTGTTTATTTATTTATATTTTATCTTACAAAATATTTACCTTACCATTCTGTCCTCATAAAAACCATCAAGGCAGCTAACAAATTAAGTCATATTTTAAAAACCAATAAAACTAACAAAACAATCCTTAAAACAATTAAAACCAGAGCAAACATATACAAAAACAATGAAACAATAATTAAAACATCAGGCAGGAAGGCGAGATTACCAAGGGAGTGGCAAAAGAAACAAAAAATTCTTCATTTGCTGGTGGAAGATGGCAACAGAAGGGGACGGACAAATCTCCCTGGGCAAAGAGTTTCAAAGTTGTGGTGCTGTGACCAAGAAGACCCTCTCCTGTGCTCCAACTCCCCTAATCTTGGAAAGCAATACCACCCAAAGCCAGACCTCCAAAATGACCAGCAAGTTACTTTATTGTTTTATCCAAAATGCAAAACAAAAACTGGGAAAATCAAAATAGAAATACAAGATAGGGAGCAATTGCAACTCATATTTGCACAGTCCTAGTGTCCGGTTGTCGTAAACAGCCATTAGAGGAGTCCTGCTATTGGCCTTCCTGGTGTAAAACTAGTATCTATGGTGGCATTGAACTAAAGCTTTGGAATTTGGCTGCCAATTGGTGGCCTTCTGACGGTGTTCTTATTGGTGTAGCCTCAGGTTGTGAGTCTCCATTGGTGTGGAACTGGGATTCAGGCTATGGTAGGATAGTTCAGACCTCAGACCTCCTATTATAGAATGGAACACCTGAAGGTATACAGAAAATGTGCTGAGAGGGCACCTATGGTGGTTCTAATTGTAGGAGATTGAATTAGAAGGTGTGGCAATCTTGACTCAGATTTGCTGATAATTCCCAGGAGATGGTCTGATGGCCCTTTATGGGTTTATGATTGAATTGTCCAGTAGCTGCATTGTGAATGAGATTTTGAGAGTTTTGATTATTGTCCTGCAAATCTGAGTCATTGTTTAAGGTGAAAGGTGTGAGGAGCTCTGAATGGCAAAGTTCAAGTAACTAGTGGTTCCTTTGGTTTCCCCCCCCACACACACACACACTTGTCCTCCCTCAGATTCAGCAAATGTTGAAATCTGTCCCCTGGTATTTTAATCCCTTTCTTCGTTTGCTTATAAGGTTGCTAATTTTATGGATCTAAATGGGGCTCCTGTAGCAGCCCTATTTTCCCAGACCAGCCTAATCTCAACAGAGTTTGGCCACTGTGTGACACAGAGTGTTGGACTGGATGGGCCATTGGCCTGATCCAACATGGCTTCTCTTATGTTCTTATGCTCAATAGCAGTGATGGAGGCCAAAACAGGTTTTCACTAGTTCCCTGAGTCAGCTGTGGGATCTAAGACACTCACTGGTTTCAGTCATAGTTGCATAAAGTGGTATTGTTTTCTGCTTTTGTAAGTCTATTTTTGCACTGTTTATGATATATCGTCTGATTTTTTTTTGCATTGTTCTTAGGTTTTTGATCCAAATCCCTAATGCAGTGTTTGTTGGATTATTTCATTGCATGGTCTTTATTGTGTAATCTGTCTCGAGTCTCAGAAAAAAAGGCAGACTCAATAAATAGTTACCTAATTGTTTTTATTTCAGAGGCTCACAGTAGTTCACAGAAGTGTATGAATATAGCTTCTGGTATTGATGTTGAGACTGTCAGAAAGCCATATAGACAAGGTGACTAGGTAAACAATGTATACTTGAATTTTCTGGAGGGATTTGGCAAGGTGTTGCATCAAAGGCTTGAGATTAAATTTAATGGTCATGGCATAGGACAATGTATCCTTTGATGGATTGGTGTCCTTTCATGGATCCTTCCTTCCTTCCTTCCTTCCTTCCTTCCTTCCTTCCTTCCTTCCTTCCTTCCTTCCTTCCTTCCTTCCTTCCTTCCTTCCTTCCTTCCTTCCTTCCTTCCTTCCTTCCTTCCTTCCTTCCTTCCTTCCTTCCTTTCATGATTCTTAAGTCACTGGCTTAAGGCATTTGGATATATGTTGCCAACATGTTAGGGGGCTGAGCTCCTGTATTTTAACTATGTGTAACTTTATTAATCTGACAGCAGTGTTGATTCTATAAACTTAGATCATGAGAAGTCAGGCAGGAAGGGTTGCATCAGTGTTTAGTTCTCATGATCCTTTCTTACACACCCAGGGAAATCCTGATCACCACTTTGAGGTCAGGCAGCAGTTTTTCTCCAGGACAGTTTGTCCAGGGATCCTGGAAGGTTCCCCCCTCCATCTTCTGGGTATGGAGTAGTTATCAATGGGGTGTGTGTGGGGAGAGGTATTTGTGAATTTCCTGCATTGTGCAGGGGGTTGGACTAGATGACCCTGGAGGTCCCTTCCAACTCTATAATTCTAATCACATAGGACAGGGGTGGCCAATGGTAGCTCTCCAGATGTTTTTTGCCTACAACTCCCATCAGCCCCAGCCAGCATGGCCAATGGATAATGACCAACAATATTGTAAATAATTTTGTTTTAAAAATTACTAATAATTAACAATCAAGGGAACAGCTTTCCTCAGGCCCTCTTTCAACTGACCGTTCTTTTTCATCCTCCGACTTCCATCCCCTCAGCATTCTGACCTCTCAGTTCCTTCCTATCGGGAGTTTCCTGAGCATGCTTGCAGTGCCTTACACGTATGACATGGAAAAATCCAGCTGATGATGCTTTTCATTTTGCTGCGCCAGAAAACGTACCTGCTGGAGTTCTGGATATTATTTTTTTATTAATTTAGTTTATTAGAAGCAATAGGATAGCCAAATTTACCATGTGCATGGGTGCATGTGTTTTCAGGGAAGTTAAGGTTTAGCTCACCTGTTTCCTCCCACTCTTTCCAGGCAGCTCAGGACATCATTTGAGCTGGAGACCGAGGCCCAGAATGCATTGAAATAGCTATAAAGTGAGCAGGCTTTTTATATGTTTGATTGCTTCCTAATGGTTTGTTAGGTTCAGCTGATATTTCCTTAATCAACGCTAATGGCAGGAAGCTGCTTCTTCAGCATCTCATGAAGGGTGATGGCTGATACCATCCAGGATGTACCTCTCAGAGAGAGCAGGACAGAAGGAAAAAATGCTGTTCTTCAATAAGTGCACCAGGGAGAGAAACCCGTTAGCAGAGCAACCACAAAGAGGCACCCAAGTCTGAATGTTAGCAGTGGCTGGAAGGAGTCTGAGTGACAGATACTGTTGGGGGGGGGGGCAGAGAACTGATACCATTGTACAGATTAGGAAACTCAATACATTTCCACAAAGTCCCGGATAATCTCACCTGTAGTGGCGCGGCCATAGCTCTGACCTGCTGTTGCGCATTCCTCACAACAGCTCTGGGTCGTTTCCCGGCAGCTGAGCATCTCCTTCCTCCTCCTTGGAGATTGCCTCATGGAACTGCAGCACTGCTGACATGGCCTTGGCTGTTGGGGCTCCAGCACCGCCGGTTTTCTTCTTAGCCTCCGGCTTCAGAGGTGTGGAGGTCCGCGGCTCCTACGGCTTGCTGGGGCATTCGCTGGTGATGTGATTTCCCACCCCCACCCCCCGCACTTGAAGCACAACTTCGTTTTGGCTCTCCGGTCATGCTCCTCACGCAAAAGCTGTTCAGGGGCGCACTTGGGTAGATTGGGTTGAGGTGTCTTCTCCCGAGCTTCTTTTGGGGGGCCTCCTTGTTGTTTCTTATGGAGGGCAATCATCTTGTTGCAATCCTCTATTTTGCAAGCTAGTTGGGTCCACCCAACCAGATCTCGTGGCTCCCGCAGTTTCAGGGCCTCTCCATATATGTGAGAGTTGAGACCCCTTTTGAATTGCTTGATCCCGGCCCCGTCATCCCATTGCTGAACTTTGGAATTCAGCACCCTGAACTCTCTGAGGTACTGTCGGACCGACCCAGTGCCCTGCTTCAGGTCTTGTAGGGCTGCTATCACGTTAGTCTCCTGTAGAGGGTCTTCAAAGTGGCGTCGTAGAGCTCTCAGGAGATTGTGGATGAGTTCAGCGCAGGGGATCACCTCTCAAATAGGATGACATACCACTGGGGCGCTGGGCCCTAGAGGCAGCTGCCAATGTGCATTACTCACAACTGTTCTGTTGGGAAATTACGGGCCCAGACGCTGAGGTAGGCTAGTTCCGGTGGGTCCCTATCAAATTTCGCTTCGCTTACTTGGAGGCCCCCAGGCACCACCACCAGCTCCTCCAGCTCAGGTTGAGGTTGTGGCACCCGGTCGCCACCCATGGGTTGTTCGCCTCCAGCAGGGGCTCCCCCCCAGTGAAAATCGGTGGTCTTTCCCCCCCCTCGGGGGCTGGTTGCAGGGGGTGTGCAGCTGCAATCCGCTCCCCCATCGCTCGCACTTGCCGGGCAAGGTCCTGCATCTCTTGGATCATGACGGCATGCATGGTTTGCATTTCCTCCCAGAGTTGGGTACTTTGAGTGGCTAAAGCTTCTTGCATCCACTCCGTGGTTGCATCCCCCGGCTCGCCAGTCTGGGGGTCCTCCCCTTGACTTTCATTGCCCTGGAACCCCCACGGGTGGTAGGAGTGTTGCAGTCCCAAAAGTCGGTGGTGCTGCTGGGGGACCTCTCTCAGATCTCCGATAATACTCTTCTGAAATCCATGGAGCCCCAGTTTTTCCTCCGCACCATCATGGTGACTGGGGTGACCCGCAGCCCTTCAGGCTTGGGCTCTTCCTCACTGTCCATTTTAGTAATCCCTGTAGCCTGGTCCTGTTCACCAGCCATTATGAGTCTGGGGTTAGGCTAGGCCAGGATGAGTTCTGACAAAATGTCAGACCCAGAGTCAAGGAAAAGACAATTGAAGTTCAAGAACTTTATTCCAGCTTCATGGGCATACACACGCGTTGTCAGAACTGACCTCTCTGTCAGTTCCCCCAATTTATAAACCCTTGCCTTGACCGTTATAATTCAAGCCAAAGTGCGCCAAGCAAAAGTGGGGGTTTTGCGCGGGGTTTTTGCTAAGCTCTCATCACCACAGGTGCCCACTATCAGTTCATGGTTCTCATCTCCTCCAGCTCTTTGACCTTGGTTACCTAGCAATTAGCCAATTCCCAGACATGCCATCCTCCCTCCAGATAAGCAACAAGTTACAGTTATATCAAAGGCATAGCAAGTGCAGCGTAGCATTGAAGCACAGCATAGAATTGTACAACTGAATACACATGACAAGAGGAACAAGATGGAGTGACTCTTGACACTACCCACATGAAGCCAGGTGGGTGACCTTGGGCCAGTCACAGTTCTCTCAGAACTCTTTCAGCCCCACCCATCTCACAGAGTGTCTGTTGTGGAGAGAGGGAGAGAAGACAATTGCAAACCACTCTGAGACTCCTTCAGGTAATGAAGAGTGAGGTCTAAAAACCAGCACTTCTTTTTCTCTTCTTCACAGCTCTGAAGGCATGGGGAGTGGGTAACAATATATAATTTGTTAAAGTGGCTCTGAGGAGGTGGAGAATTCCATTCTGGGACACATGGGACTGGGAGCGGGAAAGAATTAAGCTTCCAAGAGGTGTGGGATGCAGGGTTCCCCCATACAATTTGATCCTCACAACAACTCTGTGAGACAGATGAGGCTGAGAGATAAAGACTGACCCAAAAGTACCAAGAACGTTTATGGCTCAGCAGGAATTTGAACCTGGCATTTCAGGAAGTACACCACACTGTCTCTCTGTGTCTAATGAGTGTGCTTTCAGAAAATGCTGCACCTGTACAATCTAGTTTTTTGTGAGGCACTATGGAGTACTGGAGAGATGAAATGTTAAATAAACAGCCTGTGCTTTATAAACACCTTGTCTTAACTACTTCTCTTTTCTTTCCCGCTTTCCTTTGACCAGTCCGCGCATGCTGTCTCAGTGCTCAGAGAATGTGCAAAGCTACGGCCGGAGGATCCTACAGTCCCTCTCCTGGCTGCCAAGGTCTGCATTGGGCCTCTGCACTGGGTAAGCAAGCTGCTGCAGTGCTTCTTACATAATGCATTAGGTACCGCATTGACAGCCTTTGAGTGTAGTTAAAAGAGAGGAGGAATGGGAGGCATTGGAGGAAGGGAAGAACAGGGAACAGCTGCAAAATTATAGATCTCCACTGAAATGTTGCCACTGGGGGGGCACTGAAAATGCTGTTCTCTGATGGTTCAGAGCAAAGGAGGAAAAGAGGAAACCCCACTGCAGCCTAGTTATAAATTGCCAACAAGGAGCTGTTTTTTTGAAGTGATTTCTCCAAATGCAATTTGAACAACTAGTGTTTGTCCCCTAATGACTGTGATTGCTGTCCAGTCCTTTGCAAATATATTCAGAAGCAAGCTTTGTAGGTTACTGTGTGCACAGGATTGCAGCTCAAATGAATTTAGCAGCTGATTCTACTGCTGAAAAAGCTTGCTTTGCTCCAACCAGCAGCTGGCTCTTTTTAATTTTATTCTACATGTCACAATGGCTGAAGGGTCCCCCCCGCCCGCCCCATTCCAGTCTTGTTAAAATGTACCCTCCAGTCAAAGTGACAGGGGTGGGTGGAAGAAAAACCATGCCTCACAAAATGCTGATTATCTTCAAGCGCAGAAGCATCTGCTGGGCTTTAACTGTTTGCTTTTAGTATATTCTCCAAGTGAGGGCTGGCTGTTTCCATCAATGTATTCTCCACCAGGTGGCCCTGCAGTCAGCAGCAAATTACTGTTGAGAATATTTTGTAAAATCAGAAGAGACAGACTGCAGAGAGAAGAAAATATACGGTTGCAAAGTGCTTGTGGTTGATTAATTGTGTTGCTTTTAATTGATCTGACTGAATAATGAAAGGGTTGAAATAAATATCACAGTATCATAATACAAGTGATAAAATCCTGAGGATACTCAATGGACTCATATTCTTTCACCTAACAGACAAATTATTAATTCATAGAAGAATCATTTTTCATTGTTAATATTAAACATTTTATAGTGCTGGATACTTATTTGACATGCACTGGCAACTGAATACTTTTTAAAAAAAATTGAACTATGGGAATGCATTGTGGGGAACAGGGGCATGGATCACTGCATGAATCACATGCAGAAGATCCAGATTCAATCCCTGTCAGTCTCCAGTGAAAAGGATCTCAAGTAGCAGGTGCTGGGAAAAACTTTTCTCTGAGATCCAGCAGAACCTCTGAGGAGACAGTTCTGAGATAGAGGGGCCAATGATCTGATTGCAGCCCAGTGATTGCAGCTGATTCTTGTTGCTTGGCGGGGGAGGCACAATGGCAGGGCTTGTAGTGTTCTGGCCCTACTGATGGACCTTCTGATGGTGCCTGGGTATTTTTGGTCACTGTGTGACACAGAGTGTTAGACTGGATGGGCCATTGGCCTAATCCAACATGACTTCTCTTATGTTCTTATGGTTTAAGGCAGTCTCATAGGTTCACCAATTGACTTATTATTTTGCTTGAGATACACCTAGAGATCCGGTTTTTCACCAGGAAGTGATCACACTTACTTTGACATCTTCTGTCTGCAGTATGGTGCTGTCTCACTCCCCTGCCCAAAGTTAGAGATCTAGCACGTTCTATTGTAAGGAACCTGGAATCCACTAGGTATATAGGAATCCACTAGGTATATATGAAATGTGGACATATTGTGTGGCGCTAACATTCATATTCAAATATAGCCAGCTCCATCTCTATTTAATGCTATACATTAATTTTTGTGGTTAATTAATTATTCACTTGACTAATGAATGTAAGTGTAATTAAAGTACCCTTTGCACAATAAGCAAATTGGTCATATAAAATTTTCAATAATTAAATGTGTCAAATCCTGGAAAAGTCTGCCCATTAGAGCAATAGGTTATAATCCGCAGGATCTCATGCCATTTAACCAATTTTGTGTGTATTTCTTCCTGTTTCTCTACCATATCCATCTTGCAAGGGCCCTTGGCCTATTTTCCCCAGAGTTTTTTTGTTAAATGTTTGTTAAAACATGCCCCTGGATATGTTTTAAATACAGGAGAATTACTATGGGAGCAGATTGTAAGAGGAACATAATCAAACAAGTATGTGTATATGCTGATGGTGAATATGTGTCTCTCCCACCCATCACAGCTTTGATGCCAACTATAGTTTTACTTTTTCTCATTATGAATAAATGGCAACCATTCATTAATATGGAAGAAAGTAAGGGGTTGTAGTAGGAAGCCCCTTTGGGTTTTGAGCAAAACCAATATCAGAAAGAGAGTAAGGGTTTTGTTTACTCAGCAGCTGTGATTCAGATTACAGCCCATTGGTTTTATACCATAGAACTGAATGAATATATTGCTGTGCTCTGTATGTGATGCACTGGGACCCATAAATTTATGCAGCTTGGTCATGCTAGAGTCTGAAGGAATCTAGGGAGATAGTTTTTGATTCTGATTAAAGTACACAGAGTCTTATACTCTCACCAGTAATCCAGAAAAGAATATGGCAAAAATTAATCATGTCACTCTAAACTTCCACTATAGTTTTAAAAAGTAAATTTGACGTGGTCTTTATTCATTTGTTGGTAGCTCTACATTGTTCAGCACCAATGCACACTACTTCAGCCCTGGAACAGCTTCTTTCCTAAATACTGTAATTAAGTTTATTGTGTGCTTTCTCATTGCACAATAATAAAATTAGAATGAGATTCTTGTCAATGGAAGTTGAATGACCTACATATAAATGAAACAACTCCAGCTATGTGTTCTCTCCCTCTCTAATGTGAGTTCTTAGTATGATGTTAGATCCTGGTTAGTTTACCATATTGAAGCCATACTTAAATCTTAACTGCCTAATCTTTTTAATAGCTTTGACTACTCATAATTTTAATATTTGCAGTGATAGGAAGTCTCTCTTCCGAATCAAGCTACCATTTAGTTTACTTCCCTGCCTTTGTGCACAGAATTTTACTGTTCTTTGGACACAGAAAAGAACATTAAGTCATAAGCCAGGGATATATTTGAAAAATAAACTCTCAGTTTATTTGATAAAATAAACTGCCAGCTATGGGTAGGGAAGCTTCTATAGGTGTGGGGGTGGAGCCTGGGGGAGGTCAGAGTTTGGAAAGGGGAGGGATGCAGTGCCCTAAAATACATCCACCAGGCTCCAGGAGAACTAACATCTGTAGTCTGGAGAGCAATCATAATCCAGGAGAACTCCAGGCTCCACCTGGAGGTTGGCAGCCTTATCTGTTGCAAATAGGATACCAATTTCAAGTTGGCAACTTCTTGTAGATTTGGGGGGGGGAGCTTGAGGGGGGGAGGGACTTCAATAGAGTATAATGCCATAGAGTCTGCCTCCCAAAACACTCACTGGGGGCTTACTGAGATTTGTATTGGGGTGGAAAAGCTATTGGGAGACTTGTTTGGATGGAAAGGTGGCATAGTGGTTATGATAGTGGTTAGTATTGCTGTAGTGGTTAAGAGTGGTGAACTCTAAATCTTTCAGCCCCACCTATCTCACAGGTTGCCTGTTGTGGGGAGGGAAAGGAAGGTGATTGTAAGCACTTTGAAACTCCTTAGGGAAGAAAAAAGCAAGGTATAAAAACCAACTCTTCTTCTAAATACATAAATAATTACATTTTCTCCAGGGGAACTGTACTTTGCTTGAAAATCTGCTCTTCAATCCTCAAATGTACTTAACTATTGCATTACCTTATGCTGTTCTTTGCTCTTCTAGGGATATAGAGATTAACAATTTTTCCTCTTCATAAACAGAAATTGCTCTCAATCTACAGGTGGCTTCAGGAATTTCATCAGGCACATGTTTTGAACCTTTTCATGAAAATCCTCCAGGGCAAGAGAGAATCACTTGCTTTAAAAGTTATAATGAAGCAACATTTCCAAAGATTTTTAGCAGCTATTTGGAATACCCATTGCCCTTAGAAATGCATTAATTGCCTAGTTAGATTGGACTGTAGCCCATCAGTATGTTTTTCTCCCTGCAGTAGGTAGCCAGGCAGATCTAAGTCCAGTGGTGGAGTCAACACTTTGCATGTTAATTGTTCTTGGTTCAGTTTTTGGCTGGTTTTGATCATAAATAATCTTATTTAGCCTCCACTTGAGACACTGGAGAGACCAACTGCTAGTCAAGGCCGATTCATTAGAGAGGTGCATAGGCTAATTCAACGTAAATCAGCTTTTTATTTTGTACCAGCAGGGCATGATGGAGTCATGCCCTGCTGTTTGCTCAATAATTAGAAGGGGTTTTAGAGATTAGCTAGTCCAACTGTTGCTCAGTGTAGCTAATCTATAGCATGCTCAACAGCTAATCTATAGCATGCTCAGCATTTAGCCTCTGCTAAAAGACATCCAGTGAGGGAACATACAGCACCTTCTAAAGTGTCCTGCTGAACAGCTCTTACTGTTAGGAAAGTTTCTCCTAATGTTTAGCTGAAATCTAGTTCCTTGTAATTTCCACACATCATGTCTAGTTCTGTTCTCTGGAACTTGAGGATAAATCCATCCTCATGTTCCATCTATTAAGTGACAGGCCTTCAGATAATGTCACTCCTTAGTCTTCTCATTCCAAACATAAGCATGCTCAGCTCTTCAATCTTCCCACGTAAGGCTTGGTTTTCAGACTTCTTCCTATCCTGGTTACCCTTGTCTGGACATTTCATATTGAATAAATAAATCAAATCAAATCAAGCTGTTACTGAACTGGACTCCAGTTGATGCCTGACCAGTGCAGAATAAAGTGAATTGTTGCATCCTGTGATCTGGACACTATGATTCAGTTGATGTAGTCCAGGATTGCAATAGCTTCTTTAGCAGTTGGCTCATGTTCAGTTTGTAATTGAGTAAGATGCCTAAATCCTTTTCATTTGAACTGCTGCACAACCATGTCTCTCCTCTGCTATACTTGTGCCTTTGATTTTTTTTTTGTTCCTCAATTTAAGACTTTACATTTATACCTGTTGATATTAATTCTTTGGTTTTCCTTAATCAAGTCCACTATAGCAAATCTGCTTGTCCCCAACATCTGATAATCAGGGATACACATTTTAAAAAAAAATTACAGTCCCAGTTTTAGCAACTGTTACTGAAGGTTATTGAGAAGACCTACCCTTCATGAGTTTGGAACCAATCTTTCTCTCTTTTTCTGGTCCAATACACTGTTAGTAATACAGCTTGATCCATAAAAGATGTGGGTTTAGAGGCACAAAGGGCATATCTGCGATATATGTTTAATTATCATAGCATCCTCCAAATAATTCTAAGGATTTTATTTTGATGAGGATGCTGGAAATTTTCTGTTGAAGATCACTTGCTCTCCTCCCAAACTCTAGTTCTCAAGATTCCCTGGGGAGGGAAGATGACTGTTAAGCCAGTTTTTGTCCCTGGTTTGGAAAGGCTTTAGGTCAGGGGTGTTGAACACATTTGTTATAAGGGCCAGGTCTGACATTAATGAGATTTTGTCGGGCCAGGCCATGTGTGTACCTATTTAAGATTATGTAGCAGAGATGTAATGTAATGTAAAATTTTATTTATATCCCGCCCTCCCCCGCCGGAGCAGGGGAAGATATAAACTTTATAAAGGACACTGACAAATACAAAGATTTTTTTTAAAGAAAAACTTAAAACATTAGCACTCAGTCTTAAAGGTACTTTCTTTGTATTTCTCCCATGGAATTCAGGGAACTAGGCAAAGGAAGCTCTGGCTCTTTCTTTCCTTCCCCATGGGACAAGGAGGGGCAGGAGCCTCAGCCAGAAGAAGGAGGAGAGGCTTGGCTCAGTAGCTTTACTGTGAAATTGAGAGAGTCTGGCAAAGCAAGCTCTGCATCAACCCCCCTTCCTCTCCAAGAGAGGAGCCTCAGTCAATGGAGAAAATAGAGGTTTTGCTCTGTAGCTCCTGTGCGATTGAGCAAGCCTTGCAAAGCAAGCTGTGATGCAGAAGGAAGGAAGAGAGAGGGAGAAGGAAGCAGATGACAGCCAGTTGCTTGGGGACCTGATAGGAGCCCTCTGTGCCTAAGATCCAATAGAAGACATTTTTGCAGCTCATTAATTCATAGTGTTGCCATAAGTCAGAAGCAAAGTGGCAAAATTCAGCAAGATCGTAAGAAAGACTTGGGGAAAAGCAAGTCTGTGAAAAGCAATTATAAATAGAGAAATAGTTATCATGATTATTTTTCTTTTGGTTTTGATGCCTCACAATGACTTTTCAGTAGCCCTTAGCTACAAGGGCTTTATTATTAATAGAAGTCAATTAGACCCACTTATTTTTGAAGCAATGGTGTTTTTGTTTTTAGCATGCATGCTTAGCACATTGAATTGTTGCACATGACAAGAATCAGAGTGATCTAACCTTATGAGATATAAATTGTATATGCTTTAAAATGGTGTCTTGCAGGAAAAAAGTCAGAAAAAAGCATGGGCAACTAGAAGGATACACTCTGATGCCATATTATGCTTTTTTAAAAAGGACTTATGCATGGGTTGTTGTTTTGGAACAAGGGATGGGCATTTGAATGTGCATCCAGATAAAAACAGTGCTGTGCACAGAGAGGGCTTTGCTTACACATTCCAACACATATTTTAAATATGCCTCTGGATGGTGCCTGCGGTGCAACAAATAATAGGCACACAAAAGCTGCCTTCTGCATACAGATCTCATTAGCTGAACTGTGGCCAGAGAGACTAATTTGTGAAAGCACGGAAATTGTTATGGAATTGCCAATGGGATGCTTCAGTAGTAAGAACCTCACTGTAATCCCAAGCAAACCCCACATAAAGGCAATTGCAAAATGCAGAGCTGTATTTCAACACGTATTCACAGTAGTTTGTCTTCATTTGAGTTAAGGAACTATTTTTTTTTTCAAATCTAATTTTTGAGAATATCGTAACAAAGCAAATAAGCTTCAAGGTTATTTTATATTTGTTGTGTTTAAGAAGGACTGAGTACTTGTTTTTTCTGATGAGAAGCCTTAACAGACATTAAATACTTCTGGCTTAGGCCCTCTTCATGCTTATTGTTGCTTAGACATACACCCAAGATGTTTATAGTGTATGTCTACAAATACAGTGTGAACATACAAGCATGCTGGTGCTTGACATTTTCTTATGGGTTTGGGGTAGAACTGGGACTGATTGCAGCTCATTATTGCATGCATATTTGGTGGCAAACCTGGATTTGCTGCTGTATGGTGTGTGAAACTGTCCTAATAGGATCTTGCTGCAGTCTGGGAAGTAGGGACAGGCTAGGAGGCCTTCCAGTCTTTTCTAGTTTTATATCCTTATGAATCTGCAAGCACAAGCCATGGTGCTAGAGTTTAATCTTGCTAATCCTTTTCTCTTGCTCTCTGTGGCATTTCCCTGTTTTTTTGTTAAAAACAAACAAACAAAAAACCCTAGACATTTCCCCTCTGCTCCATTTACTCATTACTAACTATATGCTAAATTGCTGTTGACGATAGCAGGGGCTCTTGTTTCTAACTTTATAGGGTAGTGATTTAATGTGCATGGCTTTGGTCTCCCGAAAAACAAAACAGAAAAACGCACCAAGAGGTTCCAGATGAATACCAGTTGGGTGGCAGTATGCCAGGGGATAGCACCTGCTGTTCCCTGCTCCCTTGTCAGTGTGCCCATGGGCTTGGCTCAGACATGCATTCCAAAACCCACAGTAAAATAACAGGGTTAGTTAGAAACAGCATCCCTCTGTTTCAATGGAAACAGCCCTCAAGAGTTAGGCTGCTAGCAAAATACATAGTTTTCACTAATCATGATAGCAGTGGAGGGGCAAGAAGGGGGAGAGAGGTTATTGTATTTTTCAGTGACTGAACACAGTTTGTTGGCGTATCTTGCTGAGTGTTATTAGTGCAAACATCTTTCACTCAGGAGAAGTTTGACAACTTGCCCTTGCTTTCTATGACAGCCAAGAAAGCCTCGGATTTAGCATATGTCTTAAACCAGTCTTTCGTTTGCTTGTCATCCCAGCATGGCCTAAAACAGGGAAATCATCCCTTCTGTCAGTCATCCTGTTCTGTTAATATCACCATCTACAGTTATGAGAGCAGAAACAAAGACCCGAAAACCATGTAGAGCATAAGCAATCAATTACATTTTTATCATGTCTCCAAGGAATTCTTTGTGGTGTACATGGTTTTCCTCTTCCCTGTTTTAACTTTACAACAGCCCTGTGAGGTAGATTAACCTGTGTGAGAGAGAAAGAGAGGGCGTGACTGGACTAAGGTCATCTTGTGACTTTTATGGCTGAAGGGGGATTTTAACCTGAATCTTCCCTATCCTTGCCCAACACTCTAATGCCTGTAGCACACTAGTTTGCAGGAGCCTGTTCCCTGCCAGCATTTCATCTTAACAGCTATAGAAGGGCTGCTCAAGAATGCTTTGTGTACCGAAAGCCCCTGATTCAGGCCCTGGTAAGTCTGGTTAAAGAGTCAAAAGGGGAAGGTGTTGATAGAGATCTTTATCTGCCTGAGATCCTAGAGAGAAACTGTCAGTCAGAACAGAGCTAGAAGGACATATAACTTAGCTTCTCATTTCCCCTCACATTGGTTTCACTTGTTCCTTCTCAGTCTTTGGATGGCATGTCAAGGAGATTGCTTGGCTAGAGCCTTTTCCCTTGGCCTTTTCAATCCATAGCAATGTTTTATGTGGGATATTTACATATGTAACCCCTCTATCTAGGGTTGCCAATCCCCAGGTGGGGGCAGGGGTTCCCCCGGTTTGGAGTCCCTCCCCCCACTTCAGGGTCATCAGAAAGCGGGGGGAGGGGAGGGAAATGTCTGCTGGGAACTCTGTTATTCCCTATGGAGATTTATTCCCATAGAAAATCATGGAGAATTGATCCGCTGGTATCTGGGGGGCTGTTTTTTGGGGGTAGAGGCACCAAATTTTCAGTATAGCATCTAGTGCCTCTCCCCAAAATACCCCCAAGTTTCAAAAAGATTGGACCTGGGGGTCCAATTCTATGAGCCCCAAAAGAAGGTGCCCCTATCCTTCATTATTTCCTATGGAAGGAAGGAATTGAAAACGTGTGCCGACCCTTTAAATGTGATGGCCAGAACTCCCTTTGGAGTTCAATTATGCTTGTCACAGCCTTGATCTTGGCTCCACCCCTAATGTCTCCTGGCTCCACCCCCATAGTCCCCAGATATTTCTTGAATTGGACTTGGCAACCCTACCTCTATTCCCCCCACCTGCAGAGTTTTACCTCTTGATTGTGCTGATTGTAGAAAAAGCCCCCCAGCAACTTCTTCAACAACTCTGAAAGCTAAGCACCTATTATCCTCCACACCAGTCTTTTCAAATGTAACTCATTAAATGCTTATTATTAAATCGTAGTGAAATATAGTCATATATGTCCTAAAGTTGAGAAAGCTGCTGTGGAAGTTTCGTTTTGCCTTTTGATTGCGTTGTAATGTTAATAGCTAGGAAGGGGTTATGTGTGTGTTAAGTGCTGTCAAGTCACTTCTGACTTTCAGCAACCCTATGAATTAATAGCCTCCAAAACATCCTATTGTTTACTGTCTTGCTCCGGTCATGCAAACTGAAGACCTTAGCTTCACTTATTGAGTCCATCCACCTCATGTTTTCTTTCTTTCTTTCTTTCTTTCTTTCTTTCTTTCTTTCTTTCTTTCTTTCTTTCTTTCTTTCTTTCTTTCTTTCTTTCTTTCTTTCTTTCTTTCTTTCTTTCTTTCTTTCTTTCTTTCTTTCTTTCTTTCTTTCTTTCTTTCTTTCTTTCTTTCTTTCTTTCTTTCTTTCTTTTGCCTGATATTGCAACAGCTAATTGAGAAGTACTCTGGTAAAGGTGCAACCACTCTATATGCGGCTTTTATTGATTTAAAGGCAGCATTTGATTCCATCTCAAGGCAACGATTGTGGCAAAAACTAGCAGCTTCCAATATTGATAAAAGGCTCTTATTTCTTATTCATGGCCTCCATGAAGAATCATTTCTTAGAGTGAGATGCAATACTCAGGGATTACTCACAGAACCAATAAAAACCAAGAAGGGTGTAAGCAGGGTTGTCTTTTGGTCCCATCTTCTTTAATTATTACATCAGTGATATGGTGGAACATATGACTGATATTAAATTACACCCCCCCAAAGCTGGCTCTTTGCCACCTTTCAGTACTGCTATATGCAGACGACGTGGTACTGTTATCTAGAACACCTATTGGGATGCGGAGGGCATTAGACAGCTTTGTTAAGTATTGTGAAAATGAACGTTTGGTAATAAATTTTGAAAAAACAAAAGTGATGGCATTTGGTAAAAAATTCAAGAAGAGGTACTGGACTATGAAAGGGGAGAAAATAGAACAAGTAACAATGGTAATTTGGGAATGGTAATTCAGGATACAGGCACTTATATTGAACATTGTAATATGAGGGTGGAGAAAGCTGAGAAAACAATGTATGGTATCCTGAGATTTTTTCGTTCTAAGGGGGGCTTTTATGTTCCGGCAGCACTGAAACTGTTCCAATATAAAGTTTTAACACAACTGCTCTATGGTATTAACCTGGGCATTTCGGTTAAAAAACTACAGGCTCTTGTGAAAGTGCAATTTACATTTCTGCGTAACATCTTGCAGCTCCCGCCAGGTGTGCCAAATGCCCTTTTGCGACTAGAAACTGGGCAAATGAGAATTGAGGCCAGAATTATGTTATCTTCAGCATACCAATGGCTAAGGGTCTATACAAACAAAAAAGGCCTCTTTCCTCTAATAATTCAAGATCTCTACAGGCCAAGGTGGCTGCAGTTGGTTGAAAGCAATTTGGAAAGTATAGGATTCTCACTTGAAAACCTCTTGACGCAAAGTAATGCCAAAGCAAAAAGTATTATCAAACAAAGAATCTGTGATATAGAGAGACAAAGGGATCTAAGAACATAAGAACATAAGAGAAGCCATGTTAGATCAGGCCAATGGCCCATCCAGTCCAACATTCTGTGTCACACAGCGGCCAAATATATATATATATATATATATATATATATATATATATATATATATATATATATATATATATATATATATATATATATATATATATATACACACACACACACACACTGTGGCTAATAGCCACTGATGGACCTCTGCTCCATATTTTTATCTAACCCCTTCTTGAAGGTGGCTATGCTTGTGGACGCCACCACCTCCTGTGGCAGTGAATTCCACATGTTAATCACCCTTTGGGTGAAGAAGTACTTCCTTTTATCCGTTTTAACCTGTCTGCTCAGCAATTTCATCGAATGCCCACGAGTTCTTGTATTGTGAGAAAGGGAGAAAAGTACTTCTTTCTCTACTTTCTCCATCCCATGCATTATCTTGTAAACTTCTATCATGTCACCCCTCAGTCGACGTTTCTCCAAGCTAAAGAGCCCTAAGCGTTTCAACCTTTCTTCATAGGGAAGGTGTTCCAGCCCTTTAATCATTTTAGTTGCCCTTTTCTGAACTTTCTCCAATGCTATAATATCCTTTTTGAGGTGCGGCGACCAGAACTGCACACAGTACTCCAAATGAGACCGCACCATCGATTTATACAGGGGCATTATGATACTGGCTGATTTGTTTTCAATTCCCTTCCTAATAATTCCCAGCATGGCGTTGGCCTTTTTTATTGCAAACGCACACTGTCTTGACATTTTCAGTGAATTATCTACCATGACCCCATGATCTAGAACAGGCCCCTTCTTTTTTGGCGTCTACTGAGACTAAATATGTTATGAGGATGGCCAAGTACTTTTATTATTTGGAGGTATCAGCTCACAGAAGAGCCTTTACGTTGGCGCGATGCGCAGCCATGCCCTCAAAAGTGTTAGAAGGGAAATATAGAAAAGTTCCGTACGAAGATCGACGCTGTTCTTGTGCTACGGGAGAGGTGGAGTCGATGACGCATATGTTTTTTCGATGCCCATTTCACCAAGTATATAGGGACAGGTTTGTTTCCCCGTTTGTAGTTAAACCAATAGCAGATGCGGACGGGGGCGTGTTTGGAGAAACTTTTGGTGGATGCAAGTCCATCCATCTCTAGACAGATAGCTAAATTCTGCCATTACCTTGTGAAGTTCCATACTAAAAGACAAGAAATTGCATGTTCTGTATGATCTGTTTGAATTTTAGGTTTTATATATTCTGATTTAAAGGATTTTATATTAATTTGAACTGATTCTGGATTTTATAATTGGTTAAACTATATTTTAGTTATCCTCGACCTCTATAGGGGCGGAAAGTTTTATGTATTGTATTGTATGTATTTTAGGAGGGTTTTTATATGATATAGTTTTTATATTGGTCTATGAACGTAATAAAAAGTTCAGTTCAGAGTCCATCCACCTCATGTTCTTTCTTTCTTTCTTTCTTTCTTTCTTTCTTTCTTTCTTTCTTTCTTTCTTTCTTTCTTTCTTTCTTTCTTTCTTTCTTTCTTTCTTTCTTTCTTTCTTTCTTTCTTTCTTTCTTTCTTTCTTTCTTTCTTTCTTTCTTTCCCTTCAACTTTACCTATTATTATTGTCTTTTCCAGGAAGGGGTTAGATCCAGGCTAAATTGCCTAATTCCATTAAAAAATAGTGTCATTGTTTCCCAGTAACAGATAACTAATCTGGTTTTGTAACTGACATGAATATCAGACCTGTGGATGATTAAAGTATTTTACCTAGGTGATTTTAACTACCCACAGATTGATTGGGTCAATATGTGTTCTGGTCGAGAAAAAGAGATTGAGTTTCTAGATGCTCTCAATGACTGTGCTATGGAGCAGATGGTCACAGAACCTACCAGGGACGGGGTGAGCCTGGATTTCGTCCTAAGTAATGCCCAAGACTTGGTGAGAGACGTAAAAGTGATTGCACCATAACATTATTGATTTCACCATTTGTATAAATAGAGAGTTGCCCCAAAAGACCAGCACAACCACATTTAACTTTAAAAGGTGTAAATTCTCTGAAATAAGGAGGCATGTGAAGAGGAAACTGAAAGGAAAGGTAAATACAGTCAAAACCCTTGGGGAAGCTTGGAGGCCATTTAAAACTACAATCCTAGAAGCTCAGATAAAATATATACCACAAGTTAGGAAAGGCACAAACAGGTATAAGAAAAGGCCTGCATGGTTAACAAACAAAGTAATGGAAGCTGTAAAAGGTAAGAAGGACTCCTTTAAGCGGTGGAAAGCTAGTCCAAGTGAGATTAATAAAAGGGAACATAGGCTGTGGCAAATCAAATGCAAGACTGTGATCAAGCAGGCAAAAAGGGACTATGAGGAGCATATTGCAAAAAACATAAAGACCAACAATAAAACTTTCTTCAAATATATTAGAAGCAGGAAACCAGTCAGGGAGGCAGTGGGGCCCTTGGATGACCAAGGGGTAAAAGGATTACTGAAAGAGGATAGGGAAATGGCTGAGAAGCTGAATGCATTTTTTGCCCCTGTCTTCACTGTGGAAGATGAGAAGTGTTTGCCCGCTCCAGAACCACTAATTTTGGAAGGGATGTTGAAAGACCTGAGTCAGATTGAGGTGACAAGAGAGAAGGTCCTACAACTGATTGACGAATTAAAAACTAATAAGTCACCAGGTCCGGATGACATACATGCAAGAGTTCTGAAAGAACTCAAAGGTGAACTTGTGGATCTCATGACAAAAATATGTAATCTTTCATTGAAATCTGCCTCTGTTCCTGAAGACTGGAAGGTAGCAAATGTCACCCCCATCTTTAAAAAGGGTTCCAGAGGAGATCTGGAAAATTACAGGCCAGTCAGTCTGACTTCAATACCGAGAAAGTTGGTAGAAAGCATTATCAAGGACAGAATGAGTAGGCACATTGATGAACACAAGTTACTGAGGAAGACTCAGCATGGGTTCTGTAAGGGAAGATCTTACCTCACTAACCTGTTACAGTTCTTTGAGGGGGTGAACAAACATGTGGACAAAGGGGACCCAATAGATGTTGTTTACCTTGACTTCCAGAAAGCTTTTGATAAAGTTCCTCACCAAAGGCTCCTTAGTAAGCTCGAGAGTCAAGGAGTAAAAGGACTGGTCCTCTTGTGGATCAAAAACTCTAATTAATAGGAAGCAGAGAGTGAGTATAAATGGGCAGTCTTCGCAGTGGAGGATGGTAAGCAGTGGGGTGCCACAGGGCTCAGTACTGGGCCCCATGCTCTTTAACTTGTTCATTAATGATTTGGAGTTGGGAGTAAGCAGTGAAGTGGCCAGGTTTGCAGATGACACTAAATTATTCAGGGTGGTGAGAACCAGAGAGAATTGTGAGGCACTCCAAAGGGATCTGTTGAGGCTGGGTGAGTGGGCATCAACGTGGCAGATGCGGTTCAATGTGGCCAAGTGCAAAGTAATGCACATTGGGGCCAAGAACCCCAGCAACAAATACGAGTTGATGGTGTGTGAACTGGCAGAGACTGACCAAGAGAGAGATCTTGGGGTCGTGGTAGATAACTCACTGAAAATGTCATGACAGTGTGCGCTTGCAATAAAAAAGGCCAACACCATGCTGGGAATTATTAGGAAGGGAATTGAAAACAAATCAGCCAGTATCATAATGCCCCTGTATAAATCGATGGTGCATTCTCATTTGGAATAATGTGTGCAATTCTGGTCACTGCACCTCAAAAAGGATATTATAGCATTGGGAAAAGTCCAGAAAAGGGCAACTAGAATGATTAAAGGTTTGGAACACTTTCCCTATGAAGAAAAGTTAAAACGCTTGGGGCTCTTTAGCTTGGGGAAACGTCGACTGTGGGTTGACATGATAGAGGTTTACAAGATTATGCATGGGATAGAGAAAGCAGAGAAAGAAGTAATTTTCTCCCTTTTTCACAATACAAGAACTTGTGGGCATTCAATGAAATTGCTGAGCAGTCAGGTTAAAACAGATAAAAGGAAGTACATCTTCACCCAAAGGGTGATTTACATGTGGAATTCACTGCCACAGGAGGTGGTGGCGGCTACAAGCATAGCCAGCTTCAAGAGGGGATTGGATAAAAATATGGAGCAGAGGTCCATCAGTGGCTATTAGCCAAAGTATATTATTGGAACTGTCTGGGGCAGTGATGCTCTGTATTCTTGGTGCTTGGGTGGGGGGGGGGCAAAGTGGAAGGGCTTCTAGAGCCACTTGTGAACCTCCTAATGGCACTTGGGTTGGGGTTTTTTTTGCCACTGTGTGATACAGAGTGTTGGACTGGATGGAACATTGGCATGATCCAACATGGCTTCTCTTATGTTCTTATGTATTGTTTGTTGCAGTAACAAGGTTAATGTGTTAAAACTACATGACAATATTCGACTAGGACCAAATCTTTTTTTTTTAACCAGTCAATTGTCTGACTTTATTATGCCCACATTAGAGATGTCAGGGCTGAGGGGTTGAGAGAACAGTGACTTGCCTGAAGTTGTGTGTTTATGTGTTTTAGCAATCATATTTTTGGCAGGCTGAATTATTTTTATAAAACAGAATTCCAGTGGCATCTTAAAGACTCAAAGCATTTATCCCAGTGTGAACTTTTGTGAGTCAGATGATTCTTCAGATGCTATGATGAATTATTTTTAACTTTATTTTTAACCTTTATAGAATGTAGGAGATGACAAAACTGCTAAGATATTGACAAGTCTGGGCATCCAGAATGCCTTTCCATGGGGTCCTTAAATAGTTCCATTTCAGTGGAAACCTTCGAAGAAAACTTCATCCTCTAAGCAAAGCTTCATAAGGACAGGTCTTGGAGCCATATGCCGTGTTGTGCTGCCTGACTGTTAGTTCTGAGCTGATGCTGGTTATTGCTGACAAGCCATGCCATCTATCCTGTAAGCTAATAAAGCATGTCTTTGGAGACTCAACCATGCCTTGCTTCTTCCACCACTAGCACCACCTCTTCTACCTTCAGAACACTTACTGACATGCTTTGTTCAGCTTTTGTCTGTTCTGCCTGTAAATTAACCCTGAGATCTCCAAATTATAGCTTTTCAGGGTGCCATTGTCTTTAAAGAGAAAACAGGCTCTGTGCCTGTGCCTAACATCCTCAGGCGTATGGAAATGATAATGATAATGATATTGGATTTATATCCCACCCTCCACTCCGAAGAGTCTCAGAGCGGCTCACAATCTCCTTTACCTTCCTCCCCCACAACCAACACCCTGTGAGGTGGGTGGGGCTGGAGAGGGCTCTCACAGCAGCTGCCCTTTCAAGGACAACCTCTGCCAGAGCTATGGCTGACCCAAGGCCATTCCAGAAGGTGCAAGTGGAGGAGTGGGGAATCAAACCTGGTTCTCCCAGATAAGAGTCCGCACACTTAACCACTACACCAAACTGGCTTAACCACTTAACCACTACACCACACTTAACCACTACACCAAACATGGATATGGTGTAAGCTGGTACAATTTATGACACTCCAAGCTGAACTGAACCAGTTGTGGCATTGCACTCTCTTTGTCCAGAATCTCTGCCTGCCACATACATGCTGCCCTGGAGTGGAAAACAATCCTGAGGAAAAGAGATGTGCTTGGAAGACTTGTAGAGAGGTTGTGGCATTGGCTGTCAGGCTAACACTTGGATCAGAATTCAGCTCTTGAGCATAGTGTGTTCTCTTGCCCAGTTAGGCATCTATAACTTTAGAATGTTCTGAATCCCTGAAAATGGATGAACTCTGGCCAGAACAGGTCCTGAGAGTCCTAGAAGTGTTTGAAGATATACAGTTTCCTACAATTGAAAGGTTAGTGCATACTGCCACACATCTAGATAGCGTTTCCAGGCAAGTTTGACCACCAGCACCCTTTGTATAAACTAAGTATTGTTCACATTTTGTTCATCTCAAAGGGATTATATGCCCTACTGGGATTGTCAAAAAGGCTTGTGATTGCAAGGGCTATTCAGTAATGTTTATTTATTAATTCATCCTTGCAGCTAGAAGAAGGTGAACATTTTGCCAAGATGGTGATAGACCTGGGGGAAGATGCTGGGGAGCTTCTAGCAAAGGGCAATCTGGCCTTGGGCCTGACATACAGTCTTCAAGCAACTGATGGTAATGTATTCATGTCCCTGTGATCCATATGTGATCAAATGTAATCCATACAGAAGTTGTTCTTAACTTCAACAATTAGAAACTTTGAAACTTAAGAAAACATGCGTGTGAGACTTGTCTTGTAGACCAGGGTCCATCTAGTATAGCATTCTGTTTCTAACAGCAGTCCATGAAGGTGATAATGATGGAGTGTTGCCACTTACCTGTATCCTACTACTCCACTGAGGAGAGTTGGAAGCCTTCCTCCAGTTTAAGTGGCTCTTTTGTTGGAAGAAGAACCATTTAAGTTGGAGAGGGCTCCTTAAGCTGGCCCTTTTGAAGGATGGTTGGATCCACCCTAGTATCATTTTGCTGTCATGGCTGTTGGTAAGACCTACTCACCATGGATTTGTCTAGTACTTTTTAAAAAAGGTCTCAAAGCCAGAAAACATCACCACATCTTGAAATGAAACCTGAAAA
The DNA here is from genome assembly GCF_032191835.1 of Heteronotia binoei. NCBI lineage: Eukaryota > Metazoa > Chordata > Lepidosauria > Squamata > Gekkonidae > Heteronotia > Heteronotia binoei. Next base: position 220,593,239 of record NC_083223.1, read on the forward strand.
GGCTGTTTATTCCAAGAGAATAGAAGTGATTCTTTGTCAGGGATGGAAAACAGTGTTCAACTTTTTTGCTGATAACAAAGAGAATTCCCCCTGGCATTTCACTGAAGTTGCTTTTAAAATTGTGGTTACTGTCTAGTGGTGTCTGAGAGCCAAGCAGCATAATACATCGGATGTCCATGATCAGATCTCTCAGTATTAAAATTCACAGTAATAAAGTACATGAGTGGGGGAAGAATCTGGATTGGGGCTGTGACAGGTGGGAGTTCCTCCTCCTCACATATTTTCCTAATAAGAATGTTACTCCTGAGACGTATTATTTATTTAAGAACATTTTTGTGCTACCTTTCCATTCCAAAGGGTCCCTAAGCCAGCAAACATAAAAAACCATTTCAACACTAAACATCAAGAAATCAAAGTGGCATTTAAAATATAAGGGTATATAAAATATTTAAACAATTCAATAAAACATGTAATAAGTTGTAACTGAGTTTAGCAGAGAATGCTTTATCTCACCCCACCTCAAACCAAGATCACTTATTGACAGGACACAGATTTCTTTTCTGTTACATATATTTTTTCTGACTAAAATTTTCTTTTCTGACATTCCCAGTGGACTGTTCACAGAGCACCTCTTGCAATTTCTGTTCTGTTGCTGGCTCCAGTGACAATCCAGCTTCCCTTATCTCATACAGAATTTATACAAGACAAGCAAAGGCTTTGAGAGGGTGAGAAACATTCCCCTGGGCTTAACTTGACAGAGAGCATGCGTGCAATGAGCTGCTGCTCTTGGATAAAAAATGGATGAGTTTTGTTACTTTTTGCAATTTTTTTCCTTCTTTATCATCTGTTGGGGATAATCTTACTATTTATTCCAGAGGAGTATGCTGTGTTAATATGCTGTAGTCAAAACAACAAAGAGTCTCATGATGGCTTAAAGATTAAAAATTGATTTTTAAAAGAGTACATATATAAGGAGTATATATGCAGGAACAGGGCAGTAGATACCCGCTACTTTGTAACTTTCAGTTGTCCATCTCCTTTTTGAGTATGTTGCCAGTCAGGTGCCACTGGAGGATAACAACAAAGTGTTTCATTCTTTTGGCATAAAGCTTTGACTTCAGTTATCTGTTAGCAGTAGTAATTAGTAAGGTAGGTTATTACGTTCTGGGAATTCATCTGAAGTGTGCAGTTATGGTGCTGAGCTAGGGAGTTACTGATTTGAGGGGCTGATAATCAGTTGGTTCATCTCTGTTAGGAGCTAAGATTTGGAGCCTATCCATCCTGAGGTAGCACAGGATGGTATGGCAGTCTGAACATAAGAACATAAGAGAAGCCATGTTGGATCAGGCCAGTGGCCCATCCAGTCCAACAATCTGGCTGGATTCAGATGGCCAGTTTGTGCCCACATAGGCTCTTCCCCCAGGTGGATTAATAAATCAAGTAGGAAAGTGGTAGCAAAATCTTCTGCCGCACCCCTCCCATGTTTCCTGGCATCTGGCTGCAGGAACATGCAAGTAAGGTAGATTGGTGGTGTGAATCTGCCAATCTGCTCTAGACGCTCAATGGTATTCTTTAAAAAAAAATCACTGCTGTGGAGTGCATGAGTGCATAAGCACATGAGTGCATGGCCACTAAAAATGTAAGAGAAAAAAAGAAACCTAAACTGCACTAAGGGGGTGGCACACAACAACCATGTGAATGCGCCAAAGCACCCCCTGCATGATATACAGATGCCTTTCATGGGACTATGTGAACAGGATTTGTCTGCTCCATTTTGGGGCAGCACGATTTGAGACACCTCCCAGTTGCACAGAACTGCCTGTCTGTACCCAGCCTCTGTTTCACACAGTGGCCAAAACCCAGGTGCCATCAGGAGGTCCACCAGCAGGGTCAGAAGTCCTCTTACTATTGCCTCCCAAGCACCAAGAATACAGAGCATCACTGCCCCAGATATAGGGTGTGTTCACACAGACTAAATAACACACTTTGCAGCTGGGTTTTTACTGTGTAAGAATAGCAAAATTTGTTTATCCAGTCCCCTCTTGAGGTTGTCTATTTTTGTTGGCAGGGCTTTCTTTGTAGCAGGAACTCCCTTGCATATTAGGCCACACCCCTCTTATGTAGCCAATCTTTCAAGATTGGCCCTGTAAGAACAGCCCTGTAGGCTCTTGGAGGATTGGCAACATCAGGGTGTGTGGCCTAATATGTAAAGGAGTTCCTTAACAGAAAATATGGGAACAGTCTTGAATAATCCAATTGAAAAAATAGAAATTGAAGCAGCAATTAATGCAATGAAAAATGGAAAAGCACCTGGGCCAGATGGATATACAGCTAAATTGTTTAAAACCTTCAAAGAGGAGTTAATTCCGAAACTTCAGAAATTGATGAACATGATAAGAATAAAAGGGAAAATACCAAACACATGGAAGGAAGCTGTTATTTCGTTGATTCCAAAGGAAGATAGAGATGTCACGAATGTAAAAAATTATAGACCAATCTCACTATTAAATAATGACTATAAAATATATACAAGAATCTTGGCAGAACAGCTTAAACAATATTTGATAAATTTTATAAAGGAAGATCAAGCGGGGTTTCTATCCAAAAGGCAAATAAGAGACAATATTAGAACTGTTGTAAATATTGTAGAATATTATTAAAGACATCCAGAAAAGGAAGTAGCATTATTCTTTGCGGATGCAGAGAAAGCATTTGATAATTTAAATTGGGACTTTATGTTTGCAGTAATGGAGAAAATGGAGTTGGGGGAAAAGTTTATAAGGATGATAAAAGCAATATATACTGAACAACGTGCAAGGTTATGTATAAATGCAGATCTTACAGAAGACATGATAACTAGCAAAGGTACAAGACAAGGCTGTCCGCTTTCCCCACTGTTGTTTATAATGACTCTTGAAATCTTACTGATGCAAAACAAAGAAGATAAAGAAATAGAAGTATTAAAAGTTAAAGGATTTACTTACAAATATAGAGCATTTGCAGATGATATAATGTTTATAAATGCAAACCCCATACAAGTCACACCTTTGTTGTTAGCTAAAATACAAGAATATGGGGAATTGGCGGGACTGTGTATTAATAAAGAAAAATCAAAACTTTATGTAAAAATATGCAAGTAAGCAAACAAAAGGAACTGAAGAAGCTAACGGGTTGTGAAGTTACCTCTAAGGTAAAATATTTGGGTGTGGAGATAACAATGAAGAATATTGACTTGTTTAAAAACAATTATGAGAAGCTATGGCGTAAAATGGATGAAGATATGATAAAATGGAATAAACTTAATTTGTCATTGCTTGGCAGGATAGCTGCAATTAAGATGAATATTTTGCCAAGAATAATGTATTTGTTTCAAACTATTCCGATTGTGAAAGACAGTAAACAATTTAATAAATGGCAAAGGAAAAATTCAGAATTTGTGTGGGCTGGGAAGAAACCAAGGATCAAAAAGAAAATTTTAACAGGTGCAAAAGAGTGGAATAAAAGGACAGTGGACAATTTTTTATAATGATTAAGTCTTAGAAGGAAGAAGGATATTAATCTTTGTTTTTATTAGTTAAGGGTACCTTTAAATGTTAGTATTTTAAGTAAATAACACCGGCGGGGTCAAGTAACGGTGGGAGGGGTAGTTAGAAAGTAATATATGGGATAGATAAAAAGAAGTTATTAAGATGCAAGAAATAGATATTGTTACCATATGTTACTAAATAAAATTGTTATAAACCAGGAGTTCCTGCTACAAAAAAGCCATGGTTGTTGCTGCAATCACTTCCTTCAGCAATGAATTGCATTACACTTTACGTGAAGAAGAACTTTCTTTATCTACTGCACATTAATTTCATTGAGTGCCCATGAGTTCTTATATTGTAAGAAAGGGAGAAAAAGACTTCCTTCTCTACCTTCTCTATCTCATGCATAATTTTGTCAACTTCTTTCATGTCACCCCTCAATCATAGTTTCTCCTAGTTAAAAAAGCCTTAAACTCTTTAACTTTTCTTCATACAGAAAGTGTTCCATTCCCTTAATCATTTTAGTTGTCCTTTTCTGCACCTTTTCCAACGCTATATCTTATTTGAAGTATGGTGACCAGAATTGTACAAAGTATTCCAAATGAGGCTGCACCATAGATTTATACAAGAGCATTATGATACTGGTTGTTTTGTTTTCAGTCCTCTTTCTAATAATTCCCAGCATAGCATTTGCCTTTTTTATTGCAGTCACACAAGTATGAGGAGTTTAAGTTTATGGAGACAGTTGGGGAGACATGAGAAGACTTGACAAATTGTCCAGTCTCCTGTCCATCCCAATCGATGTGTGTGTGTGTGTGTGTGTGAGAGAGAGATTTTAATCCCTTTCCCCAGGTTCACCTTAATATTGATCACAGCCTCATCTATGAACAGGATCTTGCTGTTAAATGATTTAGTGGGGAAGTGGCTGACCTAGTATGTGTGACTGAGACTTAACTTGATGAGTAAATCTGTTACATGTAAATCTGTTACAAACTACCTCATCTAGTTTAGCTGTAGGCCATCGGGAACAGTTTTGGACTCTTACAGACTACCATCCACATATCTCATCAGTGGAGCCTAGGCTGAGCTTCTCCAGGTGGTCTTGGGCCTGGTATTGAGGACCCCCAGGCTGGTTGTTTTGGTGCACTTCAACTTTCCCAGATCCAGCTCCGTCTGTCATACCTTCAAGGACTGATTCACCCGCACATTCTGTAATCTGTCAGCAGTGTGTTTCTGCTATTTACATTGGACAAACTTGATATTCTCTTTGCAAGAGAATCACAAATTAGACATTAAAAATCAAAACATGCAGAAACCAGTGTGAAGAGCATCTGAATCTCCCTAGATATTCAATAAAAAACGTAAAGGTTGCAGTGGCAGTGTTGCTCAAGTAGATCTAGGGACAAATTTGTCAAAAGATTTGTAGAAGGAACTATCTGTTTTGAATGTCTGTATCCTCTGTTCCCTTTCTCACAATACGAGAACTCGTGGGCATTCAATGAAATTGCTGAGCAGTCGGGTTAGAACGGATAAAAGGAGGTACTTCTTCACCCAAAGGGTGATTAACTTGTGGAATTCACTGCCACAGGAGGTGGTAGCAGCTACAAGCATAGCTAGCTTCAAGAGGGTTAGATAAAAATATGGAGCAGAGGTCCATCAGTGGCTATTAGCCACAGTGTGTGTGTGTGTGTGTGTGTGTGTATAATTTTTTGGCCACTGTGTGACACAGAGTGTTGGACTGGATGGGCCATTGGCCTGATCCAACATTTATTTTCTTATTGTTCTTATGAATGTCTGTTGGGTGGCCCATCGCTGGCTGCTTTGGATTGAATAGTTGCTTTGGATAGAGAGGCTGCCTATAAACAGAAACAGGTGTAGCTCCAGAGGCTTATTGGTTATGTAATGCTTAAACCATTTGTAAAGTTCTTTACAATCACTTGCCCATATAGCAGGATTTTGTAATTCTTCCCTCCACCTACTGTCAGTCATAGACTTGCAGTCCTGGAGTCACTCCCTCTGTGAGCCAGTCCTGTTCCAAGGGATGAGCCATGGCTGATCTGATGCCACGTGCTGCTTCTACACAGCATTCACTACAGCAGGTGCAAGTTTAATAAAATTGTGTTTTTAAAGCAACAAAATATTTTAGATTAAGTGCTGGGAAAATCTGCCAAGGACTAGAAGCTATACATGCTCCTTTGAAAGTAAATTCATTGTGTGTTCATTTGAGTGATTCAAATCTACATTCATTTGAGTGATTACAGCATCCCCTTTGAGCTACACTATATGATTGAATGTTTATGGTTATTTGGTTTTCTATGGCTGCTTTCAAAGATTAATACTTGGTAGATTCTTTCAAAGATTAATACTGGTAGATTCCCACCAGTCCGGCTTTTGTCCAGGCCATGGGATGGAGACAGTTTTGGTCGCCCTGCCTGGTGGATGACCTTCAGCGGCATCTGGATGCTGCTATTTACATTGAAGTGCATCAGCAGTACTGATGTTGTTAGACTTACCAGCTGCATTTGATATGGTCGACCATCAGCTACTAACCCCCTGACTTGCCGACACAAGAATCCAGGGGTCAGCCTTGCACTGGCTCTCCTCTTTCCTTTGTGGTCGGGGACAAAGGGTATCAATTGGGGGAGAATCATCTCAGAGACACACCCTTAATTGTGGTGTGCTTCGGGGCAGTTCAACCCAATGCTATTTAACATCTATATGTGACACCTTGCCCAGATTATCCAGAGGTATGGGCTGGGTTGCCACCAGTATGCTAATGACACCCAGCTCTATCTACTGATGGACGGTCGATCTGATGATGTCCCAGTAAACCTGGACCAAGCACTGCAAGCTGTGGCTGGATGGCTTAAACTGAGCCAACTGAAGCTGAATCCGACAAAGACAGAGGTCCTTTGCCTGAGTCACAGCGGTCTGAGTTGGGGAACTCCCCTACCAACTTTTGACAGTGCACCACTGACAGCGGTGCACAAGGTCAGAAGCTTGGGGGTGCTACTGGAGTCCTCCTTGTCAATGGAGGCCCAGATAGCAAAATCCGCCTTTTTCACCTTAGGTGGGTGAACAGTTGGCTCCTTTCCTTGACCGAAGCGACCTGGCAATGGTGATCCATGCAACGAACACCTCGAGACTGGACTACTGTAATGTCCTCTACATAGGTCTGCCCTTGTCACAAACCCAGAAATTACAGCTAGTGCAGAATGCTGCAGCCAGGCTGTTATTGGGGTTGCCCAGGTGGGAGCACATACAGCTGGCGCTGCAAGAACTGCACTGGCTGCCAATAGTATACCAGATTTGCTACAAGGTGCTGGTCATTACCTTTAAAGCCCTTTATGGCTGAGAACCTGCCTACCTGAGGGACCGTCTGTCCCCACATGTTCTCCAGAGGGTACTAAGATCGGGAACTCAACATCTTTTAGTGATCCCCGGGCTGAGAGAGGCGAGACTGACAACTACTAGGGATTGTGCCTTCTCAGTAGCAGCCTCCTACTGGTGGAACCAGCTGCCAGAAGAGATTTGGGCCTTGCGGGACCTCACCCAGTTCCGCAAGGCCTGTAAGACCATACTCTTCCGGCTTGCTTTCATCTGACCTTTGAGACCTATAACAGCAGGAGGAATCCAGGAAATACTGACGTCATCATAACTGAATAACTCCAAAATGTTATTAGCGCCAACTGTTTTAAATTGTTTTATTAATTAATTGATTTTAGGTACCAATGTATTAGTCTTTTATTGTTATTGTTACTAATGTTGTAAGCTGCCCTGAGCCTGCCTCAGCAGGTAGGGTGGGGTATAAATGTAATAAACTTAAACTTAACTTAAACTTTGCTTGCCAAGAGTTAAGTAATCATTCTTTCCAGTGCCTGTGTCTTCAGCTATCTGAAAGGCCAAAGTTTAGTAGGTTTGTCTCGGCATGGAGACACAAATGAATAGAAAAAGCTTTATCTCTGTAATTCCTGTGAATCAAACTGCTGCTTTAAAGGAAGAGAATCAGGGCCAGCAAGAAACCAAAAACTAGTAACCCCAGTAATCAATAAAAGATATCCAGCAAATCTCCATTTATGCATTTTTTTTCTACAACAGAGAGTAATAAACTGCATCTCAGGGAGTGACAGACCATTCCTCATCTCTTCCAGGGATCACATCAAGCTCTTGCATCCTGTAGCTATCTGTATAAGACCATCAACTTCCCTGTTGTACTAAGAGGTACAACTGGCTTTATGATGTTCCACTTCTTTGGTGCAGTCATTCACTTCTGAAAACCAAGGCCTGTTGGGCTGGGTCTCCCAAAGTGCAGAGGGCAAAAGAAGGTGCCGCAGACTAAGCCATCATCTGTCATTTCTAATTTCTACTCTGGTCAGGAGCCAAAAGCCTACCCCAGAAGAGTTTCAGTATCTCCTGAGGACGTTTGTGCTGCCTGAACCTCTGGCAGAGTTTTGTCCCCTCTCCCAAGCCAACAGGCTTCCGACACGTCTTCTACATAGAGGAGACAGCAGGTGCACCACCTAAGCTGTCTGTCTTGGGCAGACTTCCAGCTGCTCTGCACAGATGACCATGCAGAACTGCTAGAGCTCAGAAAAACAGCTCTGAAATCTGTCTCTGAAATGTTTATGGGGCTTGAAGTATGCATCTTGACAGGTTTCCAGGGAGCCATAGGCCAAAAACATGGGGGAAAACCCAGAGCAAGTAAGATGCTAGTAATGCAGATTTTGGGGCCATGTAGTTTTCAAAATACTCAATGCTTGTTTTTGAGTTACCCAGAACCTGTTCAAGCATAGGTATTCAGGACCAAAAAAGTATAATAATGTAAGCTAATGTTTATTAGTAGTATTATCTTCTCTCTCTTTTTTTTACCCAAAGAGCCCTCAATAGAGTGCAGCAACAAAAAACAACTATTTGAAGACAGATTAAATAATAAACCATTCAAAACATAAGATGGCATCTCTTGTAGTGGAAAAAAACCTGTTGCTATAGTTACCTTATGTTACAAGAGTACCTGTGTTCTCTAGATATGTGACCACATAAATATGGCCCTATTTTTCTCAGACAGTGCCCATGCCCACAAAAATGGAGAGAAATTTGGTCTCCTCTGCAGCCTCTCATTCTCCGCCCACATAGCTGCTGGCTTGGATGTTAACACTGGCAGAGGCACCAGTTATTATTGCTAGGACATGCCTAAAACATACCTTAACATCCAGCAGTAACCTTAAACACACCAATTTAAAGCAAAGGATAACACACCAGCTGTAGTATTATCCTTGACTGCATGATGAAGTGCTAGAACAAAGCTTGAATAACAATTAAGTGCGGTCAAGTTGTAACCAACATATAGTGGTCTCTCAAGGGGTTTTAAAAACAAGAGATAAGCAAAGATGGTTTGCTGTTGCCTTCCTTTGCATAGCAACCGTGGTGGACTCCCATCTGTGTACTGACCATGGCTAACCCTGCTTGGCTTCCAAGCTCTCATGAGCTCAAAGGAATTAAAAACTACACACAGAGCACAAATAATTAAAATAAGAAATGATGTTTCAGAAACAAAAATATTACAGCATTAAGGTGAGGTAAATCTGGATGAAAGAGTGATTCCAAACATTAAAAGTTACCCAACTCATATGGAAATACTGGGAAGAAGGAGCAAGAGAAACTGAGACAGAGAGGAACAAAGAATCACTACCAATCCTAAGATGTAGAGGAGAGTCCAGCACTAGTAGGGAAAAGACCAGTGTTTGTGATGGTTAGAATGCCAGACCAGGATGGGGAGACCTAGGTTTGAATCCCCACTCTGTCATGGAAGCTTGCTGGGTGACCTTGGATTAGACACATATTCTTAACCTTGCCACTTTCACACACACTAAATAATGCACTTTCAGTCCACTTTCATTGCATGTTTTTGTAACTGGATTCTACTGTGTGAAAAGGGAAAATCCACTTGCAAATGGTCACTGAAGTGGATTGAAATTGCATTATTTAGCATATGTGATCTATCTCTTAAGATTGATGTGGTGTTAAAACGGAGAAGAGGAAAATTATGTAAGCATCTTTGAGTACCCATTAGGGAGAAAGACAGGGTACAAATTAAGTAAATAAATCTAATAAACCCCAGAGGAAAGCATGTTATGCACCAAAGAAACAGCTGTAGCAGTTCTCTAGAAGTGGCTTGTCTAGGAGGGCAAACAAAAGCTCTATCTCTTTCAGTGAACAATTATTTCCTTACTTACAAGACAGCTGGGTAGAGGGGAAAAAAATTTCTTTCTGAGCTTGGGAGCAAAGTGGGCTAGGATACACAGGATCAAATTTGGAGCCATCTTACCTTAAAAAAATGCAGAGAATGGACAAAAAAGAGCAGGTTCTTTGGACAAGATCTCAATGATAGGTTAAGTTGACAACTTTGGTCTGGGAAATTCCTGGAGATTTGGGGTGTGGAGCCAGGGGAGGGAGTTTGGGAGAGGAGGGAACTCAGCAGAGATGTGATTATAGAGTCTACCCTGCAAAGCTGGTCAGTTTTTTTTTAAGCAGGAAGAGATAAAAGGACATGCCAGTAGGGATAGGGAAAGCAAAGGTTTGTTGCACCACTTGATCCAAGTCTCATGCACATTGGGGTGCAATCAGGCCTCAGCACCAGAACTGGTAGCACATAAAGCTTTCTTTTTCGAAAAAGACTCTCATTGTTCGCTAAAAAATAGTCCCACATGCTTTCTCAGAGAGAGGTCGTTTTCGCACTCACCTCCAGCCGGCGCGACCCCCTCTTCACCGCGCAGGATCTGCGCGGATTTCGCACTAAATGCCGCGGAGCAGCCTTTTGCGCCGGAAACTCCCGGCGCAAAAGCCGCTCAAATGTAAATCGCCAAAAAGCAGTTTGGCGTTTGCGCGGCTTTTGCGACGGGAGTTTCCGGCGCAAAAGGCTGCTCCACGGCATTTAGTGCGAAATCTGCGCAGATCCTGCGCGGTGAAGAGGGGGGTCGCGCCGGCTGGAGGTGAGTGCGAAAACGACCAGAGAGAATTTTGCAAAAGCCAATGCATACTTATGTAGGATGGATCTATCAATAGTTGTTTCACCACAATAACTAAACAAAGCTTTCAAGTCAGAGGCAGCATGTCATTTAATACATGGTGGTGGAGGACAAGGTTTTTGTTTTGTTTTTTTCCCCATGGCTGCATGCTTTTGGGCTTCCCCAGAAGCATCTGGCTGGCCACTGTGAGAACCAGGATACTAGGATGCCAAACTAGATGGACTTGTTTTGACCCAGCAGGACTTTTCTTATGGTGGAGAAAGCCTGGTTCCTGTGAGATGTAAGTCTAATCTAACAAAGTGCAAGGACCCATCTGAAAATCTTAAAATTCAGGTCAGTCCTTAAGGAGCAGTGGAGGACCATTCTCCACTGACAGCTAGTGTTTTGCACCCGTCAGAGCTTTGGATTAATACCAGTGAAACCTAGATTTAAATCCTACTTTGGCCATGAAACTCACTGGGTGCCCTTGGGTCAGTTATTCTCTCTCAGCTCAGTCAGAAGTGTTGTAAGGGTAAAATGGAACTCTTTGGATGAAAGGCAGGATAACAATGTTATAGATAGAATCTCTATGGCACACTGATACTGCATTTCTAGACTGGAGTTAACTGAATGTCTGTACAAGAAAGAAGTAGGTTCAAATGACTGGCCTTGTGGAACATAAGAGCATTGCTGGATCAGACCAGTTGTCCATTTAATCCTGTAACCTGTTTCACACAGTAGCCAACCAGTTGCTTCGGAAGGCCAACTAACAGGGCATAAAGTCCAATGCCTTCCCCTGATGTTGCATACTAACACTAGTATTCATAGGTTTACTACCGCTGAATATAGAGGTTCATTTTATTCACGTGGCTAGTAGCCATTAATGGAACTCTTCTCCATGAATCTGTCAAATCCCCTTTTAAAACTAATGATTACAGATCCTGGTAAAAAGATAGCAAACATGTTTTGTTTTTAAAGAGCTTTCTTCGTATAAATCATTAGAAAAATCCTGGGCCTTGCTAACTATGGTATCTAAAATACCTTCTAAAATATAATACTCCACTGTAAGGTCCAGCTGTTTACAATGGTTTCAAGACTGCATGTTTGTGTCTTCTGTCATAGCTACCCTGAAAAGCACACAAGATGACTTGCACCGGAAAGCACTACAGACTCTGGAAAGGTGAGAATTCTCAGTTGACAGATGGTTGTTTTATGTTGTAATCTAAAATCTTCCCTTGGTTTATCAATATGTTTGAATTTTTAAGGATTTCCACTGCCAATTCCCTCCCTCCCCCTTTACTGCTAACAAGTTATAAATGATGAAAGCATATTTCTACCATTGTAGCTTGTCAAAGCATTGCTCTTGCTGTTTCTCTATGTACCATTCTGGAGTATAAGAAGGTGTCATTTTGATAGTGCTGCTTCTCAGAGGGGCAGTGGTTTTTTGTGGCACACATTCCTAGACTTAGATGTAACATCTCCATTACTATGCTATTTTGATGTAATTGCTGTCCTATATTACTCTTTAACCGTATTTATTTTTAGCCCTTTGACCTTTCCCCACCCGCTGTGGCTTGTTTCCCTGATATCCTCACTCCAATTTGGAAGTGGATAGATCACTGATTAGATATCACAAGATACTCACTGTTAGCCAGCAGGGGTTGTTGCAAGAGTACAGCCCAGTACTTATGCCCTGGATTTTCATATATGCATGTATACCAGTTGCACAACATCATGGTGGTGGAAAGCACCATCAAGTCGCAGCCAGCTGATGGTGAGCCTGTAGGGTTTTCAAGGCAAGAGACATTCAGAGGTGGTTTGTCACTGTTTTCCTCTGCATACTGACCCTGGACTTCCTTGGTGATCTGCCATCCCAAGTACAAATCAGGGCCAACCTGCACAGTATTCTGCTAGTAGTTAAAACAAGATCTTGGCTAGAGAAACCAGTAATTTTTAAGAGAGTTGAAGATGGAAAGGAGCAAGCATTGTTGTCTGGGACATGCACCCAACACACATTTCATTGTACCACTTAAGTCTCTGAAAAATATAGATTTCACATTTTGGTATTTATTTCATCTCTAACTGGCTTTTCTCACTGAAACTCAAGGCACAGCAAAGCAATAAAACATTATAATAAATCTAAAAACCCAGATTTCACAAGCCAAAAGGTGCTATAAGCAAAGCTCTGGAACTCTCTCCTCAGGGAGATTTGTCTGTCCTTTCTTGTTGCCATCTTCCATCAAGATTGTGTATACTCTGGTATGCCCTCAGTGATCCTTTCTTCTTAACTGGTATATTAATTGCTGTTTTATATCTTGTATTTATTTTAACTGCTTTTAATTGTTTTAATGGTGTGTGATGGGGGAATTGAATTTAATGGTTTTAAACTGTGATTTTATCATGTATATTTGAAATTGTTAGGCAGCATGGTGGTCTATATGAGGGCAGAAAGGTGGGATACAAGTTTTGTAAATAAATAAATCTAGTGAGGAAGAGGGTAGTTATGATGAAGAAATGCAGGATATCCTGATCACCACAGAAGAGGCCCTGGGGCCAGATAAATCACACATTTACTGGGAACCAAGCCGTAAAATCTTCACGTTAAAGTCAGAGGGAGAATGGTTCCCAACAGACAAGACGGTAATAACCATTTCTCTTCATATAATAGGAAGAGAATACCAGAGTGATGCAACGTGCATCCACATTTTAATGCAGCTTTGTATCTTTGAGATCCTGGGAGAAGCAAACCGAGAACTGCTACATGTTTCACCATATGCTTTGCCCCAGGTTTGGTAAAAAGAATCATTCAGCTCCCTGCAATGGGCTGACATTTAATGTTGCCAGAAGAGATCTTGATCACTCATTTCTTCTAGATCCACAGTTTCTTAAACTAAGAAATCAAGTTACCAACAGAAGGGTCAAGTAAGCAAACTTATTTTGAAGATCTGCTGACATGAGCATGAAGTATTCAAGCTGACACAAAAGTTTTGATCTCAACCATGTATCATGTTGTCAAGACAAGCTGAATGATGCATTGAGGCTCAGTCCTAGACTTCCTGTTGACATATTAGGAACAATCAGAAGCTTGAGATTCATAGCTGAAAGTGGCTCTTTGTACAACTTACAGAGAATGTGTGTTTAGAATCCCATCGTACTGGTATATCATCACCTCTCTTAGACTCAGACACATTTTTCAGAATAGCTGTGTAGTTTGTTGACAGCACTGTCAACACAACTGAAGTCATCTACATATGTGGCTTGAATGTTCAGTACTATGTATCATTGGATGGAAGTTCTGGCAGAAACAGGCAAAATCACTGGCTGTCAACTGCACTGGACCCTCAAAAAGATTTTATCAGTTCTTCTGAGAGCCAGTTTGGTATAGTGGTTAAGTGCATGGACTCATATCTGGGAGAACTGGGTTGGATTCCCCACTCCTCCACTTGCACCTGCTGGAATTACCTTGTATCAGTCAAAACTCTCTCAGAGCTATTCATCTCAAGAGCAGTTCTTGGAGAGCTCTCTCAGCCCCACCTACTTCACAGGAAGGGAAGGAGATTATAAACTGCCTGAGACTCCAAGTGAAGGGCAGGGTATAAATCGAATCTCCTCATCTTCTTTGTATAAACAAGATTCATTGTGATAATTGCCATCACAGGAGAGCCAGTTTGGTGTAGTGGTTAAGTGTGTCGACTCTTATCTGGAAGAACCGGGTTTGATTTCCCACTCCTCCACTTGTACCTGCTGAGATGGCCTTGGGTCAGCCATAGCTCTGGCAGAGGTTGTCCTTGAAAGGGCAGCTGCTGTGAGAGTCCTCTCAGTATCACCCACCTCACTGGGTGACTTTTGTGGGGGAAGAAGTTAAAGGAGATTGTAAACCACTCTGATTCAGAGAGAAGGACTGGGTATAAAGCTACCGTCTCCTTCTTCTTCTTGAGTTGTTGTGAGGGTAAAATGGAGGAGATGAGAATGTTAGCCACTTTGGGTCCCCATTGGGGAGGAAAGTGGTGTATATGAAATAAATGAAATGTTCATTCATCACATGCACACTACCTGCAGCAAGAATATGAACATAAGAAGCTGCCTTATACTGAATCATACCCTTGGTCCATCAAAGTCAGTGTTGTCTACTCAGATTGGCAGTGGCTCTTCAGGGTCTCAAGTTAGGGTGCAGACATGTGCTCACGGATCATTGTCACTCAAGAGTTTAGCATATTGTCCAAATTGGGGGTGAGGGAATTACCACAGATTATTAATCTTGATTTAAAAAACAGAAATATTTTGTGGCAATTGCCTGGGCTTTTTTTTTTTTTTTAGCAGGAATGCACAGGAATGCAATTCCAGGGCACCAGATGGTGTGGCCTAATATGCAAATGAGTTCTTGCTGGGCATTTTCTACAATAAAAGCTCCAGCAACTGCTGTAGTTTATGGTTTGGGAAGGTAATGCTACAGTGTGATTTCTATGTTAAGTTGAAATTTTGAAGTTATATTATTATAGTTTTATCTTGCCCTTCCTTCAAAGGGCTCAGTAGGAACACACGATACTACATCCTTTTTTTCAGCCTCACAAACCAACTAGACTGGGTTGAGTGTATGAGAACAGCCAGAGGTCACCCAGTAAATTTAATGGCTGAGCAGCTTTTGAACTCAGTTTTCCCTTGTCCGAATCCAAGACTCTAACCATGTTATCAAAACCAGGTATTAAAATCAGAAGTCTGCTGGCTCATAAGAAGCTATGTTGGATCAGACCAGTGGCCCATCTAGTCCAGCACTCTGTGTCACGCAGTGGCCAAAAAAACCCAGGCGCCATCAGGAGGTCCATCAGTAGGGCCAGGACACTAGAAGCCCTCTCACTGTGCCCCCCAAGCACCAAGAATACAAAGCATCACTGCCCCAGACAGAGTTCCATCAATATGCTGTGGCTAATAGCCACTGATGGATCTCTGCTCCATATGTTTATCCAATCCCTTCTTGAAATTCAATTCAAGCAGCAGATTAAATGTTTTGACTTTTAAATTCTTGAGTAACACAATACCAGAAAACAGACTTCCTAAAATATTTCTTAAGGAACAAATTTTCTTTCTAAATTACATTGGACAACCAGAGTCTGGCTTTAACTGCTGCACTGCTATGGATTTTCCCAGACTTATTTCCCGGGGATGAGGAATTTAGAACAAGAATTTGATATTTCTTCCCAGCATGGCATGGCTTTAGCAAATAGCAATACAATTGCCTATGATGTCCTATGTTTAAACACCAACATCAACTGGAAGATTATTTTGTTCATCTCAGTTACTATCCTGTAGGAAGTGTCATTTTTCTGTTAAGAGTCTGATGCCAGCTGTTGTTTTGAAAGGGAGATTTACTAATGCCCCATACATGGTGCCTGGTTTTGCCTCTGTGGCAAAAGAAAACTTGAGGCACTCTTTGGCTGATACCAGACAAAGAGAGCCGGCCGGAAATCGAGCACCCCAGAGCTTCCGGACGGTGCTCAGAAAAGGGGTGGGCTGTGGGCACCCAGGGAGCATTTGGAACGCTCTTGCGTCCTGTCTGTGGCTCCCCAGGCACCCTTCAGGTGCCTCCCGGCTTTCCAGATGGCCAGGGAGGCACCTCAGAGGCGCTCCAGCAAAAAGGTACCACTTTGAAAGCATGTGGACATGCTTTTTTGTTCTGCCTGCCTCCTGTCCCTCCGGTGGCTTTAAACGCCCATCTGGTATCACACTATCAGTGCTTCTTTCAGTTCCATTCATTTATCATCTAGAAATAAAGTTCTCTCCCAGAAGCTGCTGGACAAAGACAGTGACCTGATCTTCAGTGACTTGTAATTGGGTAATGAGCATCCGAACGTAGCAGCTCAAGCTGGCAGTCTGTGCTTTAGCGCTGGCAAAATCCCATGCTTCTTTTGTTAAATCCTGTGTCATTAATAGTTTAGGATGAAAGCTAGTTTATTGTTCTGCTTCTGCTGCTGTGTCTGTATTTCTTGTATTTCCTGTTTTTCTGTTGTAGCTGATGGCAGTAAACCTGATTTTGAGATTCAGGATTGCTATTAAGGTGCAGAAAATATCAAATATTTAATTTATCATTGTAATTCAATCACCATTTGGACTTCCTATATCAAACACCACAAAAATCCTTAGTGTTCTATTTAGATAACTTCTGCTCCCATTTAGATGGCCTAACACTTTGTATCTTAATTCAGGAATATGGTTTGCAGTATTCTGCTAGTGGCTCAACCGTTACTTATTTCTGGGAGGGTTTCCTTGGATTTAAAAAGACCTGTAGAATGTGGGTCAGCCTTCAGAGAAAATATCAATGTCTTTAGCAGGGAGCAGGAATGTGAGCTTAACTAATAAGCTGGTAGGTTTGTGCCAAATTTAAACCCACAATCTGGATTTGGCACCAAAGATAAGTAAACCCCACTTTTGATTTCTAAAATATTTATATTAAATAATTCATGTGCAGCATTTTACAACTAGAATTACCAGGTCCCTCGCTTTCAAAAACATTTGCATGTTGAGTGCAAGCAACAGGATGTATTGGACAAGTACAACAACCACTACAAATAAAAACGTTAGATTTAGAAGACAGATTGGTGGAGTGCCTGCTTTTTTGGGTTGCCATCCATACCATCAGCCAGTCCATGGATCTTCCTGCAGCTTCTTCTGCCTTCTCTGAAACCCAGCCTGTGCAATCAGTTGCCAGGAGTTATTTGAGAGTGTCCCTCTACCGCACATCCATATATCCTTAACATCTTCTGTTGTGCCTTGGCAATGAATTAAATTGTCATAGCCACTCCCAAGAGTCAATTGTCACTGGAAAACCAGTGTATAAATTTATTAAGCAAATAATCACTATGAAAACAGTATTTTTTTCAAGTGAAGATGGTTCATGAATTATGATGAGCATCATCAGGCATTAAAGCTAGTTGTAGTAGTTAAAGTGTTAGACTACCATATGACAGACTTACCATTCAAATACCTGCTCTGCCACAATATTTACCGAGTGATCTTGAAGCAGTCACTCCCTCAACCTAACCTGCTTCACACAGTTTTTGTGATGATTTACAAGGAGATGGGGAAAGGGAAGTAGGCTACTCTAAGCTCCTTCAAGAATGTCAAAATAAAAAATGTACTAAATAAATAAATGACTGAGGGCTGTATCTTCAGTTGATGTTTATGCCAGTGTGTGAATCACTTAGGCTGACCAGCTGGAAAGAAAGTCAAATGTGTGTCTTTAAGGAAGGTTGGTGTGTGTAGCTTGTCGCAACAAAATGAGGTGGCTGTAAGAAAAGTCACTCCACTACTAAAAGAGTAACAGAACCCCAGTCCTCTTTTGCATCTGGCCATTCTAGAACTGGCTCTTCTTCAGATTACTGGAGTTTTTGGAACCAAAAAATGAGCATTTGTCTGGTGCCAGTAGAAGAGAGTCAGACTGTTGATGTGCTTGGCTTAAATTAGTTACAACAAAGTCCCTGAGGACACAGATCATAAATATGAATCTACTGAAAAGGGCATATGGCCCTTTTCTGTCTTAGTCAAATATCTGAACACCCACCCCTCAGTGTCAGAATGGTGTATTATAAATAGGTGGAGTTTAACACCTGGTGCTATAAAACAAGCAGCTTTTTTGTTTTTTGTAGGTATCTTGGGCTTGTCAAAGCTAGTTCAGGTTCACCCTTGCATATTTCCTTGTGCAATTTCCAGTGTCTCTGTTCTTGTTCGAAACACCAGTCGGAGGTCTGCTGCTGTTTTAAAGAAAAATAGCTCTGTGGCAGGGTTTGCGGTGGGCAAGGTCAAGTGGAGAACCTATTGAGACGGGCCCCTCAAGAGACTGGGCGGACACCTGTATTCCATGGTGCAAAGACAAAGAAATGCTTGCAGCTTCAGTAGACTACTTTATTGGCTTGACTGAGTTACAGCAATCAACAAATAATCCCTGAGCAATTTATGGCACTCCCAGGGCCCACACTTCAGCTCTCCATTCCTGCTCACTTTGATACTATTTCTGAACTCTGCAGCACAACGTCTTAAGAGCCTGGCCCAATATCTGTCCCCACCCTCTCTCCTTAGCCCTCTGCTCAGCAGATCCCAATCCAACCTCAGTCCTAATAGGACAGTTGCACACTCCCTGCACAGTTGCTATGTGGATCAGCCCTGCCCTGACATCAGTGGCCTACCCACTTGTTACCCATCAGTTTTGCCCTGGTTCTCCTTGAGTTTGGAGGTTGTTCCTTTAATTGTGTTTCTCCTGAACTGCATCTGGCCCCCAGGGATGCCACCAGCTCATAATCATTGACAATTGCAATGAATACTCTTTTCCTTCTGCAGATTGAAGTGAAGGGTTTTGCCCCATCACTGCCTAAAGGTTTTGAGTACTGTCTTGTATTTAGATCATCAAGAGCTCCTGTGAAGCAACTTTCTTCACTAATATTGGAGGGTACAAGAAAAAAGGTCTCTTTCAGATACTCTTGGTCTTATAACTCCACCCTTTCCACTTTAACTTCTGATTTGTCACCAGCTCCACCCATCTTCTATCATGCTGCTTCCTTAAAATTGGTACAATCCCAATGTAATTGTATTTATTTAGTTTTACACCAGCAGTGGGCAGAAAGTCCCAGGTGTTGCTAAGATAGCTAACACCTAAGTCCCTGTTCAGATCCAGTTTGTCAGTTTGGTGTAGCCAGTTTGTTGTAATGATTAAGAGTGGCTGGCTCTAATCTGGAGAAGTGGGTTTGATTCTCCACTCCTCTACATGCAGCCAGCTGGGTGACTTTGGGTCAGTCACAATTCTCTCAGAACTTTTTCAGCCCCACCTACCTCACAGGCTGTCTGTTATGGGGAGAGGAAGAAAAGGGGAGTCTAAGCCGCTCTGTCAGGTAATAAAACCAACTCTTCTTCAAGCCAGAGAGAGGAGATAGTGTGAAACCTCTTAATGAATTTTAGTTCAGCAGTTTCATGCTGGAGTCCCTTTTAAGTTGTTTTAAATGGAACTATACTCTGTTGATTCTTTTTTCAATTAATGTTTCTGTGTTTGTTTTACAGAGCTCATCAACTGGCACCGGAAGATCACCAGATTATTCTCTATCTCTCACTGCAACTGGCACTTGTCAGACAGGTAGGTACAAAGATTAGTGTCTATAAAACAGTAGTGATACTACTATAGTGTACAGTTACTTATAGCTACAATCAACGCAGTCTTTTTCTTAGGGCAGTGGCATTCAAACTTTGAACCTCAGAGGAATTCTTCCCATCTTTGTTTATTTGACAATAAATCACTCTGTGACTGCCACAGTTCTCCTATGTATCATAGAAGGCTTTTGAAGTATTTCTCATGGGGCGTTTTCGCACTGACCTTCAAGTGTTGCGACCACCCTCCTCACGCCGGCGGATCTGCAGGGATTTCGCACCAGAAGCGCCGGCGCACCCAAAAGAGCCGGCGACTTCCGTCGCGAAACCAGCTCAAACGGAAACCGCCAAGAAGCAGGAAAACGTTTGAGCTGGTTTCGCGACGGAAGTCGCCGGCTCTTTTGGGTGCGCCGGCGCTTTTGGTGCGAAATCCCTGCAGATCCGCCGGCGTGAGGAGGGTGGTCACACCACTTGAAGGTGAGTGCGAAAACGCCCATGGTGTATGGCCAGTTTACTCAGCACACTGGCCATCATCTCTGTGGACTAAGAGTGCATTACTGAGACCAATGCTCTCTCACAACTGAGGTGTAGTGAAATACTATATAACAAGTAGGGGATTTGTTAGGGGGCATATAATTTTCCTCTATATCCCACCCCTATTATTCTTCTTTCAATTCTCTGGCAGCCCCTTTAAGACTCAATTCTACTTCTACTTGCTTCTCTTCTTCCCACACACCAACCAGTCTGCCTTTATCTGCTCCCCTGTCTCCAGCTTTTCCCTCATTTCCTCCCCCTGCAGCCTCTTCCCAGAAAAAAAATATCATGTCCAGTTTCGTGGTGGCCAGTGGTGCTGAGCCAGGTCCAATTGCATGGTGGCTGCTAGTGCCAGGCCGAGTACAATGGTTGGAACTAGGCCCATCCCTCACAAGTCTCTTATTGCCCTCTCTTCTGAATATTTTAAGTGCCCTTAAATCTTCAGAACTTCATAGTTGGATAGATGCCTCTGATTCATGGGTCAATCTCTTAGCCACAGTACTTCATTGGTTCTTTAAAAAAATCTGTTTATTTCTTGGTAGGCTAATAGAGATTATGAAACTACACGCAAGTTGGTCAGCTATCACTGATATTTTTTTTAAGGAATCCCTGAAGAATCCAGGGAACTCCAGGTTTACCTGCACAGTCTGAAATCTTTACAGCACTATTTTCTTATTCTAAATTAATTAACCCATCAGGTAAAAGCCCTATCCCCTGGCAAAAGAATGATTGTATCTGTATATCATTTAATATTGTGCTATCATTTCTCTATATTTGTATTTGCAACTGGATTATTTTGTCCACACAGGATAATCTAGTTGTAAACTACAGTTGTAGCGCAATTAAAGTGAAATATCCAACGATGTGTGGCTGCAGCCAGCAGTTACCAAAGAGCATGTTTAAGGTTTAACAAATCTGTATTAACTTAACATTATGATTAACCAGGGCTTTTTTTTGTAGAAAAAACCCAGCAGGAACTCATGTGCATATTAGGCCACGCCCCCTAGCGTCACTGTTGTGTCGCACAGGTCTTTTTTGTAGAAAAAGCCCAGCAGGAAATCATTTGCATATTAGACCACACCCCCTGATGCCAAGCCAGCCACAACTGCGTTCCTATGAGTTCATGCTCAAAAAAAGCCCTGTGATCAACTCTTTATAAGCTCAGGCTGCATAGCAAGAAAGCAAAAGCTCAGAAAGCTTAGAATCAAAACATGCAGCCTCATGTGATGTATCTGATTCTGGACTATACTACTGCAGACAGAGTGGGGGAGAATAGGATTTTTGTGTTTTCTTATGTGAATAAATGCTAGCAGCACATTCAAAATTAGCATGTTGTATGGAAAAGCTAAACTAGAACCCTCTTCTTATATGTGCATGGGCATGGCTTAATGGTAAAATGCATGTGCGAAGTATCTTAGGTGGAAGGAAAGACCTTTCTCTGCCTGAGACTCTACCACTCAGAGCAGATGCTGTTGAGCTAGATAGCCCAGTGGCAACTTCATGAGTTTTTCTTATATAAGGAACTGAAGAAAACAAGGTGGCAGTCCAACATTAGGTTTAACCTAAATTGTGCTGACTAAAGCAGCAGCGTCAGGCTACTTCCATTCCATACTGAAAGGAAAGCAGAAGAGGAAGGAGTTGTTTATCTGGGACCTGAACATGCCTCTGTCACTTTTAAGGGAGCCTTATTACATTTCAGCTTATGTTTCAAGAGATCTGAATTATAGCTTTCTGTTCTTAAGCATCTTTACATAAGCTTTAAAACCTCTGAAGAAGCTTCCAGGAAACCAAATTAAATATTAGCATAGATTTTACTTTGAAAAAAACCAAATACTTTCCCCTCTCAAAATTATTCCCAGGTTCATGTTAATAAATACAGTTAGGAATTTGTTTAAAGCCAACATGGTTTTCATAAAGAGTAGCCATGAAAAAACTCATTTAGCTAAATATAGAATATTCATCTGCCTAGTTCTCTTTCTTTGTTCATTGGTACCCTGCTTTAATTATTATGCCAACTATACTGAGCAAGGCTTCATTCAGGCTGGCAGAGGAATCCTAAGAGTACTTCAGGGCTATCTGGACTGAACTTGTTTTCTGGTGGGGGGTTATGGAAATTGTGCCTGCTGTGCCTGGACCACTGTCTTAGATGTGTGTCCAATTTATGCTTAGAGCTTCCAGTCCTGTTTGCAAATAAAGCTGAGTTCTGTGCGTGAATCTCCTTAGATGATCAAAAAGACTTTAGGTTTGTTTTTATAAAAACATATAACATAGGAGCAGGTGGTAAGAAATGTAGAGTCTTGTGGGAGTGGATCAGTAGTGAAAATTTTTAAAAAGACCTTTTCCCCCAAAAAAGAGAATGTAAATTTTAGTAGGCCCAGAAGTGCTATAAGTTCAGATGAGTGGGAGAAATAAAAATGGATGACAACCTTTGTTCAGCAAATCAGCTATAGCTCTGTTATGAACATACAACAACAAGGTAATTTTAGGTTCTTTAATTCCAGAGAAATAGCTGTGTTAGTCTGCTGTAGCAAAATTATATTTTATTTATTTTTATTTATTTATTTATGATTTATATCCCACCCTTCCCACAAAGATGGCTCAGGGCGGCTCACAACAGATAATAAAACAAAAATTAAATTAACATTTAAATATATAAGCAGTTAAAACAGTCAAAACATTTAAAACCTTAAAACATCAAACCTTATAGCAGTATAAATAGCAAGAATCTGGTAAGCTACATTAGTTTCCCATATCAGTTAGGTGTAAGCTAGCCGGAAGAGGGTTGTCTTACAGGCCCTGCGGAACTGAATAAGGTCCCGCAGGGCCCTCACCTCCTCCGGTAGCTGGTTCCACCATGTAGGGGCCATAACATAGAAGGCCCTGTCCCTAGTCGATTTAAGGCGGGCTTCTTTTGGCCCAGGGATAGTGAGAAGGTTTTGGGTTCCCGGCCTCAGTACTCTCTGGGGAACATGTGGGGAGAGACGGTCCTTCAGGTAGGCAGGTCCCAGGCCATATAGGGTTTTAAAGGTAATAACCAGCACCTTGTACCGGACTCAGTATATTAATGGAAGCCAGTGCAGAGCCCGAAGACCCGGCCGAATGTGCCCCCATCTTGGGAGGCCCAATAACAGCCGGGCCGCGGCATTCTGCACCAGCTGCAATTTCCGAGTTCGGCAAGGGGCAGCCCCATGTAGAGGGCATTGCAGTAGTCCATATAGGAGTCCATTAGCACTTCAGAGATTAATCAAATCAAATCAAATCAAATTTTATTCTTATATCCCGCCCTCCCCCACCAGAAGGCGGGCTCAGGGCGGCTCACAGACATGACACGTCATGATTTAATTAAGACAGATAAACAACATTTTAAATATAGTACAGTTACATAAATAGATTAAAATAGATAAAAATAGGTGCTATAAATTCTGTCATCCCAATTACATACTATCAAACATCAGTTTCAGTTACCCATAAGATGGCTAAAGTTACGATGATTTAATCAGTTTAGTCTGGTCCTAATTCAAATGCGAGCTGGAAAAGAGAGGTTTTGCAAGCCCTGCGGAACTGGTTCAGGTCCCGCAGGGCTCGCACCCCCTCTGGAAGTTGGTTCCACCAGCGAGGGGCCATTAATGAAAAGGCTTGCTCCCGAGTTATCTTCAGTCTGGCCTCTCTTGGCCCCGGGATTTGTAGGAGGTTTTGGGAGCTAGATCTTAACGCTCTCCTGGGGATGTATGGGGAGAGGCGGTCCCTGAGGTAGGCAGGTCCTCGACCATATAGGGCTTTAAAGGTAATAACCAGCACCTTATAACGAACGCGGTAGACGACCGGTAGCCAATGCAGATCCCGCAGCACAGGCCGCACGTGTTCCCACCTAGGTAGTCCCACCAACAGCCTGGCCGCTGCATTCTGCACTACCTGAAGTCTCCGCGTTCGACACAAGGGCAGCCCCATGTAGAGGGCATTGCAGTAGTCTAATCTTGAGGTGACCGTTGCGTGGATCACAGTTGCTAGGTCGTCGCGTTCCAAGAAGGGAGCCAACTGCCTCGCCCTCTTGAGGTGGAAGAAGGCGGATCTTGCGGTGGTGGCTATCTGGGCCTCCATTGATAGCGAGGATTCCAGTAGCACCCCCAGGCTCTTGACCTTGCGCACTGGTATCAGTGGCGCACCGTCAAAAGCCGGCAGAATAATCTCCCCTCCCGGTCCGTCCCGACCCACGCAAAGGACCTCAGTCTTCGTTGGGTTCAACTTCAACCCGCTCAGCCTGAGCCAGCCAGCCACGGCTTGTAACGCCCGGTCCAAATTTGTAGGGACATCACCAGTCCGGCCTTCCATCAGTAGATAGAGCTGGGTATCATCAGCGTACTGATGACAACCAAGCCCATACCTCCGGGCAAGCTGGGCAAGGGGGCGCATAAAGATATTGAACAATATCGGGGAGAGAACTGCCCCCTGAGGCACCCCACAATGAAGCGGGTGTCTCTGAGACAGCTTCCCCCCAATTGCCACCCTTTGTCCCCGATTTTCAAGGAAGGAGGAGAGCCACTGTAAGGCTAGCCCCCGGATTCCTGCGTCGGCGAGGCGGCGGGTCAGCAGCCGGTGGTCGACCATGTCGAACGCCGCCGACAGGTCGAGCAGCAGCAATACCGCCGAGCCGCCCCGATCCAGTTGCCGCCGGAGGTCATCTATGAGGGCGACCAAGACTGTTTCCGTCCCATGGCCCGGGCGAAAGCCGGACTGGCATGGGTCCAAGGTGGACACAACACTAACATAAGCTCATACTGAAATAAATGCCTTTAGTCCTTCAGGTAGCTTCAGTTCTTAGATCTTTTTATTAAATATAAATTTATTTTTTTTTAAAAAAATTAAGGTTTAGGGTTGCCAAATCCTACCTTGGCTTTGGTGGAGGATTTTTCTCATGCATGTGGTGCAATGATGTCACCTGGAAGCGACGCCATCATGCTGGGCACGTCATGTTGGGGATGCCTTAGGATTTGGGCCAAAACTGTTTGGTACCATAGAGTTTTTACCCAAATGCTAGATCGTCCCCCATGTGACGTGCCCAGCACAATGGCATCACTTCCGGGTGACGTCATCACACTGGGCTCATTGCATGACGATGGAGCTCTTTGGGGTTGGGGATCCCCCCAGCAGCCTGCTCTGTGCTGGCGGATTGGGTGGCCCCAAACTAGGGGAAACCCTGCCCCAGTGGGAGCTTGGTAGCCTTATTAAGGTGGTATATGCTAAAAAGCACTATAAAAACTTAAATGATGACGCACTGATATTTTACATTACATTTGTATTTTTAGCATAGGGCATTTGTATATTCTAGCACAGGATTCCCCAGACTTTTCCAGCCTGCAGGCAGCTTTGGAATTCTGACACAGGGTGGTGAGTGCAACCACAATATGGCTGTCAGAGAAGATATACAGGAAGCAGAGCAGACCACAAAAGGACAGGGGCTGAGGTTATGCATACAGTATACAGAGGGTAGATAGAGGCTGGGTCCAGACCGGCATTTTAAGCTGGCACAGGGACGGGACACGTGTGGACCAAAAAAGTGTGACCAAACATGCACATCTGCCTGCCATCCCACTCCCACACTCAGACCATCCATAGGCATCCCAGTTGTGGCTCAAAAAGCTACCACTTTGGAAGTAGCAAATTTTTATTCTACACGGCATCTGCCTCAGCAGTCAGAATGCACATGCAAGGCACATTGGCAGTGTAAACTCACCAGGCCGTCCCAAGCCCCTTCCAGCTTTAAAAAAAAAATACATTGATTCCAAGTGCATGGGCACATGTGTGTATGACCAATAAATGAATTGGGGGGGAGAAACCCAAACCAAGCTATGGGGATGGCATGGAACAGCCATCTGACTGTGCTGAAGTGCATTCCAAGCTGGGTATGGGCGCTTTGTGGAAGAGCATGTGGATGGGCTTCTACCACTCCATTTTGAGCCGGCTCAATTTGGGACACCTCCCATGCACCCCAAGCTGCCAGTCTGGACCCAGTCAGAGATGCAGACAGACAGACAGATAGATAGATAGATTTTCAACGTTTCAGGCAGAAGTACTGTTTAAGGGGATGCCTTTTAAAGTTAACATTTTAGCTGTGCTGCCCAAATCTATGTAATCACAATAACTGCAGAATGCCATGGCTTCTTTGAAACAGGGATTCAACCACTGGTAGCCCAAACACACTCGTCAACAAGACTTCTGAGAGGGACAGAGCAAGACATGGAAGGAAGGGTCACTGTTCCAATAGCAAATCTATTTAAATGATTTAAATTTCCCTTTAAGTGGCTTTTGCAAAGGTGTGAGAAGCCTGGAAGCAGTGCAAGTTCACCTGGAAGGGGGGTGAACTCACACCACTTTGTGAGTGAAGCTGAGCCCAAATAAAAGCTGAATGATTTATTCAGGCTCAGCTAGATCAATAGCAGAATCAGATTAGAAAATCTGATTCAACTGAATAAATACCTGAAAAGTACAAATAAGGTGTTTTTTGGGTATTTATTCAGCTCGGTATATACCAAACATATCTTAGTTTTTACCTTTAAGAATATGATATTTACAACTATCTGATATTCACAGATTTGAAGATATCAGGTGTTGATCAGAAAGTTCAATCAGACCTTAGAGACCATGCTGAGAAAGTTGGCCAGGGACCTGGGAATCACTGCAGGGGCCTTTCCAGGTGACTAGAGTATAAGGTACAGTGCAAACTCTTCTGTCACAGAAGATTGATATTAAGGATTGGAGAGAGTGTCAGTTGGCCAAAGACCCTTTCAAACTGCCCAATGGTGACCTACCATGGGTCTGACATGGACAGTGACCTAACCCAAGTCCAGCAGAGCCAGGTCAAGGAAATGTTGCAGTTGGAGCCCCAGATCTTCTTTAATTGACCCTATCAAACAACCATTGTATCCCATGACATTCCCACACCTGAAGGCTAAGTGGCATGCATCCACTGGAGGCCTATTCCACACAAACAATGGGAGGCAGTATCACAGGAAGTGGAAGAGATGTATAAAATGGACATCATAAAACTGTCGTATAGCAGCTGGCAGAGCCCATCATTCTGGTGCCAGAGCCAGACAGGATCATCTGGTTTTGTGTTTACTACAGTGAATTCAACTTAATAACACAGTTTCATGTGTGTATCCAAATGCAAGAGAGAGAGAGAATCAATCAATCCCTGGCCATAAAGTTAGCTATAGGGGCCCTTTAGTATTGCCCAGCCGGTAACCCCTTTACATTGATTGCTGATCATGCCCCCCTAGTTTGGATGTCTTGTACGAAGGCTCACTAAGCCCAGGTTTTATGTTACTTGTCACTTTTACATTACATTTTATAGTTCAACATCAGGCTAGCCAACAGCACCTCAATGGTGATTACATGTTGCAGTTTAAGGGGACTACATCTTTAAGGGGACTGATCCAGGGCTTTTTATGTAGCTGGAACTCACATCATCCAACCTGAAACTGACATCATCGAACCTGAATAACACCAGAATGTTATTAGCACCAACTGTTTTAAATTGTTTTAAATTTTAAGCGATATTATTATGATGATGCACTAATTATTATTATTGTGACTATTGTAAGCTGCCCTGAGCCTGCCTCAGTGAGGAGGGCGGAGTATAAATTTAATAAACCTATAACTCCTTTGCGTATTGGGCCACTCACCCCTGATGTTTGGAGAGCCAGTTTGGTGTGGAGAGCCAGTTTGGTGTAGTGGTTAAGTGTGCGGACTCTTATCTGGGAGAACCGGGTTTGATTCCCCACTCCTCAGCTTGCACCTGCTAGCATGGCCTTGGGTCAGCCATAGCCCTGGCAGAGGTTGTCCTTGAAAGGGCAGCTGCTGTGAGAGCCCTCTCCAGCCCCACCCACCTCACAGGGTGTCTGTTGTGGGGGAGGAAGGTAAAGGAGATTGTGAGCTGCTCTGAAACTCTTCGGAGTGGAGGGTGGGATATAAATCCAATATCTTCTTCATCTTCATCTTCATCTTCTTGATGTAACCAATCCTCCAAGAGCTTATAGGGCTTTTATTCCAGGGCCCACTGTAAGCTCTTGGAAGACTGGCTACATCAGGGGTGTGTGGCCTAATATGCAAAGGAGTTCCTGCTACAAAAAAAGCCCTGGACAGATGCATCTGCGCAAACACCCTGTGTCCAGGCACAACACTCTTCCCCCATTGAGCCCTGCAACTGGCCCACTTATCTGGTCTGGCAGCCATGGAGGAAGATAGCCCACCCAGTAGGGTTGTGCAGCCCCAGCCCCAACACCATCTTCATCATTGCTGATGCCACCATCTCTCCAGAAGTAATGGTAAGCCAAAATACCCTCAAAACGAGGTTGGGGAATTAGTCAGGTGGTCACCTGGCTCACTCAGGATCTTTTACCTGTGTATACAAGATTAACCGTCCAGAAAAGTAATGCTTTAAGAATATTAGGGACTCTAATTTAGTAAAATCAATTAAAATGTATTAAGAAAAATATAGGCTTCCATACAAGATAAAATACCCATTAAAACACACATTCAGTCCTAGGAAACATAGATAGATAGATAGATAGATAGATAGATAGATAGATAGATAGATAGATAGATAGATAGATAGATAGATAGATAGATAGATAGATAGATAGATAGATAGATAGATAGATAGATAGATAGATAGATAGATAGAGGAACACATGGGTAGACAAACAGGGTGATATTTACCTATCGTAGTCTTCAAGAAAGGCTCCAATGGCGACAAGCGAGGAAGTGGGAGAAGGGACCTGAAACTGATCAGGAATCGGGGATGGATCTATGCAGCGGAAGTTGGGATACTGATAGAAGCACACCTGTGGGTAGCTAGTTCACAGATTATAAAGACTCTCTTGAGCCCTTAGGGGATGGGAGGTATGAGGGAGGAGAAAGGTGGTCAGCTGGTGCGTGACCTCACTAAAAGGGGAGGTTTCGCAGTGACCATAAGGGCTGGACTACTGTAACAACCAATAGAAAGTGCATTGGTGACACCTAATTGGGTGCTTACTCTTGACAAATGGACTTGCCTGGATCCCGGATACCTGAGAAAACTTTCAGATTGAAACAGACCAGGGGGCGGCTCCAAAGTGACAGTTGGAAAGAAGAATAGAAGTGACTACTGGGTAGGGAACACTCAAGATTAGGGAACTTATCTGAATGGGTGGCAATAGAGAGTCAAATTGTGGCCTAGGTAACACCCAGTATATACAAAGGAACTTGGCTCTAGCTGAAGATGGTCTTCCTCTTCTTCTATCTTCTTCTGGGCACCAGTCTTTGTCTAGAGTTCCGTTAAACAAAGAAAGTGGCGGTTGGATGATTAACCACTCCTGGGGTGGTAGGTTGCTTGTAGGCCAAAGGTGACATCTGGTGGGTACGTGAGCCGTCCGCTTCGCTGGAATGGAGTCGAGCCTGGTAGGAAGGTGGCTGCGTGGTGTTAGCCCTCCACGGTGGAGTCCATGGTCAGAACTTCATAACCGTTCGCCTGGATAACTCCTGGCGGCGCAGTTTCCTTCGCTCCAATGCTGGGATGGCTGTCATACGGAATGACGGGAAGCCTTCTGTTCTCCTGGTGGGCACTCTTGTACTGGTCTAGAGTGCCTTTGTAGCATTATGGCTGCTTGTACTGCATAAGTCCCTTTTGCCCTTGGATAGGTTTACCCACACTCTCTGGCCAGACATGTGCGAGTCACTTCTCCAGGTGCTCTGGCAACCAAGCTGGTAATCACGATGTTCTTTAAGGGGGCTTTTCCTTACATAATGTGCCCTGGA
Source organism: Heteronotia binoei (assembly GCF_032191835.1). NCBI lineage: Eukaryota > Metazoa > Chordata > Lepidosauria > Squamata > Gekkonidae > Heteronotia > Heteronotia binoei. Next base: position 220,623,225 of record NC_083223.1, read on the forward strand.
CACAGCATCACAGCTGGCAATCAAACCCAAGCTGGCAGTGTGGAACCTGGCACCACTGTTTCTTGAGAGCTGAGGGTCACTGTTGGAGCTGGGTCAGGCCCTTGGAGCTCTGTTGGCTCCTCCCCAGAAGCATAGGAATGAGAGAGGGCTTTGCAAGCAGCTGAAACTCAGAGCTGCCTTCTGGCCCCAGCTGCTCACATCATTGGCCAGTGTGGCAAAACCAGCAGTCTACTTCATTCGAAGTAAAGAAGGCTGGTCTGGCTATGGGTAAATGGGACCACATGGGATGGAAGTCACAGCTGAGCCAGAGTCAGGTATGGGGGAAGATAGGGCCTAAGAAGGCAATTGAAAGGGTGGTGGAGCCAGAGGAGGGGGATAAATGAAGGCACCACAGCCAAGCGAGGGAGAAAAAAGGGTAGCACTGAGTCTGCTTGAAGGGCCGAGTGCTTCTTGTGAAAAGAAAGGAAGGCCCTCTGGTATCATAACTACTGTCTCCCCTGCCTTCTGTCTGAGGCCTGAGAAGACCTGACCAAGAAGGGCTCAATGGCAAAGAGGGCTGGGACCAAGTGTCAGAGCGCTTACAATGCCCAACATCTTGTTTAAACTTGGCCACTGTATGCACAATCTTACTACACATGCATCATTACCATATCAAGGCAATAAGGGGTCAAGCTATTATTCTCTGGCTTACTAACCTACAATGTGTAGTGGCTGAGAACCCAGTTTAAATACCACATTTGACATGTGCAATGCTGCATAGGTAAATCACACTGTCTTGGTAACAGGCCTGTAGCCAGAATTTTTTTTGCTGGCAGGGCGGATTTTTTTGCTGGCAGGGCAGCCTAAGAGAGACGTCTCAGAGAGAGTCATTGGCAGTCATTTTCAGAAGTACCTTAGTTTTAGCTGAAACACCTTTCTCATTCATTTCTGATTCTTGTATCAAAACAGGTAGATTACAGTCAGGGAGCCTGAAAAAATCCATTACTGGTCCTTGCTTTTGCTTCTGACCAAACTCCCACCACCTTTCTGTGACCTTTCCTCTCACTGCCACATGGCTACTCTGTCCCCTCCCCCCCCCAAAAGAAATCCTTAGCACTCTACTAACCCCCCCACCCTCACTACTCTTCCTACCCAGTGCTCTGCTTATATCCTACTCACTTGCTCTGAACACCCCCACCTGTTCTGCCCACCTCACCCTCACCTGCTATGCTGACGCGGGTACTCAGCCTCCCATCATTCCAGTTGATGCAGAGACTTCTTTACTGTGGTCTCATCCACTGCAAAAGATCACCCTTCCCCAAAATGGTCCTGGGAAAGCCATCCACATGCCCAGGTGTCAGTGGTCTCCTGTGCCTTGCCTGCTGAGTTTGCACCTCTGGAGTGGTGTCAATAGCATCTGTAGCCAGCCCAAGAGCCATCACACCTCTGGGTGCCTGCCGGAGCCTCTTGCTTGTACGCCATGCCATTGGATGGAAAGGCACAGGACTGGACAAAGCAACAGCAGCTGCCCCATCTGAAAGAACTGCCAAGGCCATGGCAGGCAGGGGAAGTAACACTATGCTCCAGGGTGGGTGGGTGCATCTGGCTTCCTTCCAGGATAGGGCAGAGGTCATCCGTTGCCCCCAAATGCCTCACTGTGGCTACAGGCCTGCTTGGTAACATGTTTAAATAAGGGGTACCTATGGCAAACAGAATTGTGAAAGCCAAAGTGATAAAATGAATATGATCAGTATTCAGGCGACATATCAAGCCACCTTGGTCTGTTTTGATTTGGAAGTACTCGCGAGACAAAGGAGGGAGGAGTTTCCCAGCCCTGCTACCTTAAATGCTTTTACCTAAAGATTCCGGGGACTGGGAACATTCTCCCATTGAGATGCAGCCCTTCCCTATCCAGGGCACATGCTGGAAAAGACAGCCATTATTTCTCTTAAATAGGTGCAGTTGGAGGCTATGTTATTTAACTCATCCAAATCATTACAAGGAAAGTGAACTGTTCTGCTGCTGTGAAATGGCTTTTAAGTTTTCATATTTCTGTACACAGGAACAGCAAGGGGGAAAGGTGCCTGTTCAGCTGCTCTGTTTCTTCTGCAGATGTACCGCATTTTCAAAGTTAAACCATATTGTCTGAGACAATCTTCTAGATCAGAGGTGGCCAAACTGTGGCTTGGGAGCCACATGTGGCTCTTTCACACATATTGTGTGGCTCTTAAAGCCCCCACCGCCCCATCAGCTGGCTTGGAGAAGGCATTTCTCTCTTTAAATCACTTCTCAAAGCCAAGCCAACCAGTGGCTTCGAGAATACATTTCAAGTTAACATTGATTTCTTTCCACCTTTCCCTCCCTCCCCCCTCCCTCCATCTATTTGCCTTCCTTCCTTGAAGCTCTCAAACATCTGACATTCATGTCTTGTGGCTTTCTAACATCTGGTTTTTATTCTGTATGGTTCTGTCATTAAGCAAGTTTGGCCATCCATGTTCTAGATGTTCCATGAAATATATAAAAGAAATGGAGGGGCTTTTTTCCATTGGCAGTGTTCTAGCTGCTCAGGGCTAACATTCACCAGTTCCTAATTGTGGCATCAGCTGATGACTTGCACGTGTGAATGAGCTGTCACAAGTCTGGGCACTTGTAGGAAGTGCTTGCCCTTGCCTGTCCTGCTGAGGATCTCAGGTGATGGGTATTGAGAAAGCCCCCTTTCTGCCTGAGATCTGCTGCCAGTTGTGGTACTGAGTCAGATGGACCAGTGGTCTTACAGAAGCCAACTCCAGATGTCCATATGTATTAGCACATGAGAACTGATCAGTCACAAAACAAGGACACAGCAACTTCTTCCAGTTTTTCTCCACCAGACTGCAAGGCCTGAAACTTTGATTAGTGTTTATTTACTTTATTTATAGCCTGCCTTTCTCACTGAGACTCAATGCAGGTATGAAATGTCAAACAAAGCAGAACATAGAATTATAGAAGTGGAAAACAACTCCAGGCCTCACCTAGAAAATGACAGCCACTAGCCTTTTGTTAATTCTTAGCAGGCATCAGTTCAGTTTGTGCCTGGACAAGAGTCTCTCCTAGAGATGCTGTATCCAGAATAAAAACAGAAACCAAGACAGAGCAACATCTCTAATCTGCATGGAGTTACAGTAACAACTCGTTTCTAGAACTTCCCAGGGCTTTTTTTTTAGCAGGAACTCCTTTGCATATTAGGCCACACACTCCTGATGTAGCCAATCCTCCTGGAGTTTAAAGTAGGCCCTGTAAGAAGTGCCCTGTAAGCTCTTGGAGAATTGGCTACACCAGGGTGTGTGGCCTAATATGCACAGGAGTTCCTGCTACAAAAAAAAAGGCCTGGAACTTCCTTTTCCCCTCCCTCCACTTTCCACATATGGTTAATCCTAGACAATCCAAAAATACTGGCCTAGATCAAGGCCCCCAAAGATGGCAGGACAGTTGTTAAAAAGATCACAGGTGTTGTTAAAAGGATCAAGCTGCTCTGATCTTCCACAAGGAACAGCATATTTAATGGAGGGAAACTGTTGTGTTCCACTGTGAAAGGATTCCCTATTGCTCAGACACAAAGTGCAGAACAGGAGTTCCAAGGTGCAAGATCACAACTTGAAATTATTATGCTGAGTCAAAGTTCCGTGCGAGTGCTATTGGAACTGGGTTTTAGGATTCTTTTAATGTTAAAGGGATTTAGTACTGGGTCTAGACTTCTTTTAAGTTGCTTTGCAGCTTTTAGTTTATTTGAATTGCTGTACACATAATGCATAGTAGCTTCCATTTAAAGATATTTCTAGCTTTATGTCTATGAAATGAGGCTTAACTAAGAGTGTGCCTGTTTTCCCAGGATACTTCTTACATACTCTGCCAAGTGCTACAGCAGCTCAGAATAGGAGATGCTCTTGATTGTGCCCCTGCTAAATTCAGCAATCTGTCTCCCTGTAACTTGCTTATTTACATTGCCAAACTGATTGTACAACCAATCAAGAGCATTTGCTTGGGGCAGTACAATTTGAAATAAGCATGTGTACAGCAGTGCACATATGAGCATTGCACCTCAGCATTCTCAGCAGCATAGTGATGAATCCTTGAGTACATAGCATCTTGAATCTCACACAGCAGCTGCCTGTGGCTATCAAAAAGTGTGGGGTTAACCCACAAGTTACTCCTATTTGTGATTTTCTTTTTTACATCAAGCTTCATGCTTCATGGACTGCTTCATGAGGGCTGTTACCTTCATGCTGTCCATGCAAATACCAGAAGAACTTAGTTGGTCATTGTAGGAAACAAAATAGTGGACTAGATAGATCTCTAGATTTCTGGTCTGATACTGATGGGCTATTCTTAGCTTCAAACGTCAACATTTATTTTTCTGTTGCTCTGAGATTTTTTAAAAAATTCACACATAGAATAGGTCCCACTGCCCCAGTGTTGAAAAAATGTACATTCTGGTCTAATCTGTAGAAAATGGAATATATATTAGAGAGATTACTCAGAATGTATTTTAGTCTTGGTGGCTGTGAAGTGGCAGCAACAAAGAAGATTGTGATATGAACAGCTGTTTCTGAATACTAATTTAAAATAACCTGGATAATCAATATGCTTTTTTAGTATATAGTGTATGTCCCATATTGGTCTTGTCAGCCACCAGCGAGCCTGCAGCAAACGTGGACTATTGCACCCTTCTTAAATCTTCGTTCGCGAAGCCAAGCCGAGAGAGAGAGAGAGAGAGAGAGAGAGAGAGAGAGAGAGAGTATATCCCTAAGACATCCTTTGTGTTCCTAATGTGAAGTCTTTATTGATTCAGTCTTTATGTTAGCTTGGAAAGCTGCTGCTGCTGTTGATTTTGTTGTTTTTGCATTTATGGTCAACAATGGCTAAAATAAATATCTCTGGACTGAACAGTGTAGGATTAAGTAAGAGAAACCATTTTTATTTTCCAGATATGTGATGCAATAGAACACCTCCAAGAAGCAGTGAAACTTTGCAAGGATCATATGAATTCCCTTCACCTTCTAGCTCTCCTCTTTTCAGCACAAAAAAACTATCAGCCTGCTTTGGATGTCATCAACATGGCCCTTTCAGAGTATCCAGAAAACTTTAGGTAAGACGCATGAGAAATATGTATATGCCCCACATTTCAAAGATCTAAATCATTCATATGTGTGAAGCAGGGGGCAGGCAGCTTTTGTGGCACTGAAAACCGGGAAGTCTTGCTAAGGACATCTTGGGTTGGGACAGAATTTTCAGTAAACAAAGCATGATTTTAACATCCTAAGGGATGTGTGGGATTGGAGGGCCTGACTTCCTCCTAGGGTTGCCAAGTCCAATTCAAGAAATATCTGGGGACTTTGGGGGTGGAGCCAGGAGACTTTGGGGGTGGAGCCAGGAGACATTGGGGGAGGAGCCAGGAAAAAGGGTGTGACAAGCATAATTGAACTCCAAGAGAGTTCTGGCCATCACATTTAAAGGGACAGCACACCTTTTTAAATGTCTTCCTTCCATAGGAAATAATGGATAGGGGCACCTTCTTTTGAGGCTCATAGAATTGGACCCCCTGGTCCAATCGTTTTGAAACTTGGGGGGTACTTTGGGGAGAGGCACTAGATACTATATTGAATATTTGGTGCCTCTACCTCAAAAAACAGCTCCCCCAGAGCCCCCGAAACCTCCAGAACAATTCCCCATTATACCCTATGAGAATCGATCTCCACATAGGGAATAATGAAGACGTTTCCCTCTCTCCCCGCCCCCCCCGTTTCTGGCGAGTCTGAAGCAGGGGATTGGCCTCTCTACTCACCAGTTGCTGCCAGCTTCAGACACACCATCCCAAATTGAAGCCTTTCAAGTCAAGCCTCCGGAGGTGCAAAGGCACATGGTCCTTTGCGGGCGGGGCTCCCCCCCCCGCCAGCCAGCTGACTGGAGGCGGGAAGCAGCCTGGGAAAACCAAAGAAAGGCTTCTGCGATCGGGGCTGGGTGGGAAGGGAAGGGCAAGGAGAAGCTGCTGGGATCGGGGCTGGGTGGGAAGGGCCGCCATTCCCCCTCCCCCCCCCGCTTTCTGGATTTTTGGCGAGCGGGGGGAGAAGGCTCCAAATCGGGGGTCCCCCGCCCAGGCGGGGGATTTGGGAAGCCTACTTCCTCCTCCCAAGCCTCATTTCTCTGTGGTCCATTACCAGAGGCAATTTTCTTCTAGCGCTGCTCAAGTTTAAAGCAACAGACCTCGTTTTCCTGCCAGATATAATGATGGCTTGGTACACTGCGACAAATTAATCCCCTGATCCTATTTGTATTCTACTTGAAATACTAATATGTATTTATTTAGCTGATTTTAGCTGATAATTTATTTAACATTCTTTTAATGTATTTCAATATATTGTTTTAACATATTTGCTTTTATTTTGTGAGATGCTTCGAGTAAGATTGGATATAAATGTTTGGGAAAAAAATAAAATTTGCTCCTCAGACTGGTTGCAGCTGCTGTATTGTGAAAGCTGTGGACATGGACAGGAAAAAAGTCCTTTCGCCACTTCTCCCAACTCCGTGGACACTGTTCTGATGCATTAGCATGTCATGTACTCCAGGGCATATCTCTGGAGCACTCTGATCGGAGGAGGGTGGAGACAGGGAGAAATAGGTTCTTTTCCTGCCCTGCCTACCTGTCAACTGACTGGCCATCAGCATCAACTTGCCAGAGCACAGCTGCTCACACAAATGTTACTTGAGTTTGGGGAGTAGGGGAGAAGGAGGGAATTAAGGAAAGGAAGGGGGTTATCTCAAATATATCACATGATCTAGAGGAAAACTCAAGCAAGTATTATGAGGTCCCTGAGCTCACATTCTAAGCCCAGGAAATAAGATCAGCAGTATCTCTAGTTATAATGAGATTATCTTCCTTGTTTTATAATGAGTGGCTGCCACTGTCATATCCAGTTTGACTCTTAGTGAAATATCTTGTGAGAGAATTTATTGGACTCAGTTGGATGACAACAAATGTAATATTGTGAGACCACTGGGGCTACTGTGAACATGCTCTTAGTGCATCCCATACAAACATACCTTTTCCTGTCCCAGAGGTAGCTTGGAATAATCTCTTCTACAAGTTTTTGACACTGCTCAGTTTGAACCATCATAAAGCTATCTGTGAAGGGTGAGTGCTGGTTGGAATCTGAAATATTAGAGTCATACCTCTACTCCTTCATTGCTGGAGAAGTCCTGGATCTGTTTTGTAAATATTTTAACAAGATGAAGGAAAATGTGGACAGCTTGCCTGAAGCATGATTGGAAGGGCAAAACTGAGAGCGGTAATGCAAGTTGCAAAGCTGGGGTCACATTGCAAGCGAAGTACCTGCCCTGATCACTATGAAGATGTTCTGTCTGTCCTCACCCTTGCTTTCCCAAGGTGAACTGTTGTATAAAGTATATCTTTAGGTGTAAACAAGATGGGTAAGGATAGTAATGGTGTTTTATTTATTTATTTATTTATTACATTAAGCTTATATCCCGCCCTCTCCGCAAGCGGACTCAGGGCGGCTCTTTTACATCTTTTAATGGTTCTAAGCCTGCCAGGGTATTAAAAGAAGGTAGGATAATTTTAAAAATAAATAAATACAGCACTTTCCATCATGCTGAATATGGTGATATGCCCTGCAAGTTCAAGCGGGAGGTGTACAAAAGAGACGGTCTCCACTTGTCCCCGGATGGAACCAGGCTGCTGGCGCTTAAAATCAAAAAGGTGGCAGAGCAGTTTTTAAACTAAATCTTGGGGGAAAGCTGACAGGGGATGAAATGTCTCTGGGTTGGGAGGACTCGTCTCAAAGAGATGAAGGGTTGGCTGCTATTTTTCTACCAGGTAACGGATCAGAGTTGTCCACTGTGATGGTGACAAAGAGTATGGACTGTCAGCCAGAGTCTTGAGGCGGCAGGAGGAAGGTGGCGGGCCTAGCTTGCCTGGGAAATTATAGATGTTTGTAAGCAAATGCTAGAAGTGTTCGATGTAAAATTGGTGAATTGGAATGTTTAGTCTTGGGAGAAAACATAGACATTGTGGGAATTTCAGAAACTTGGTGGAATGAGGAGAATCAATGCGACACAGTGATTCCTGGATAAAAGTTATATCGGAAGGATAGGGAGGGAAGGGTTGGAGGTGGGGTGGCTCTGTATGTCAGAGAGGATATACGGTCCAGTAAGATTGAGGTCAGAGAATTAGATTCCCTTTTAGAAATGCTTTGGGTTGAAATAGAGGGCCCAAAAGGAAATTTAACTATGGGAGTTTGTTATCGCCCACCAAATCAAAAGAGAGAGGACGATTATAATATGATGGAAGGCTTAAAGATAGCGGCTAAACGTAGAAACTTTGATTTTAACTACCCGCAAATTGATTGGGTCAATATGTGTTCTGGTCGAGAGAAAGAGATTAAGTTTCTTGATGCTCTCAATGACTGTGCTATGGAGCAGATGGTCTTAGAACATACCAGGGGTGGGGCGATCCTGGATTTGGTCCTAAGTAATGCCCAAGACTTGGTGAGAGATGTAAAAGTGATTGCGCCACTTGGGAGCAGTGACCATAATGTTATTGATTTCACCATTTGTATAAATAGGGAGTTGCCCAAAAAGACCGCCACAACCACGTTTAATTTTAAAAGGGGTAAATTCTCTGAGATGAGGAGGCATGTGAGGAGGAAACTGAAAGGAAGGTAAATACGGTCAACACCCTTGGGGAAGTTTGGAGACTATTTAAAACTATAATCCGAAGCTCAGATAAAATACATACCACAAGTTAGGAAAGGCACAAACAGGCATAAGAAAAGGCCTTCATGGTTAACAAACAAAGTAATGGAAGCTGTAAAAGGTAAGAAGGACTCCTTTAAGCGGTGGAAAACCAGTCCAAGTGAGATTAATAAAAGGGAACACAGGCTGTGGCAAATCAAATGCAAGACTGTGATCAGGCAGGCAAAAAGGGACCATAAGGAGCATATTGCAAAAAACATAAAGACCAACAATAAAAATTTCTTCAAATATATTAGAAGTAGGAAACCAGCCAGGGAGGCAGTGGGGCCCTTGGATGACCATGGGGTAAAAGGATTACTGAAGGAGGATAGGGAAATGGCTGAGAAGCTGAATGCATTTTTTGCCTCTGTCTTCACTGTGGAAGATGAGAACTTTGTGCCCGCCCCAGAACCACTAATTTTGGAAGGGGTGTTGAAAGACCTGAGTCAGATTGAGGTGACAAAAGAGGAGGTCCTACAACTGATTGACAAATTAAAAACTAATAAGTCACTGGGTCCGGATGGCATACATCCGAGAGTTCTGAAAGAACTCAAAGTTGAACTTGTGTTTTAACAATTTATTGATAGCATATGGTTACACAACTTAATTATTTCTTCATTATGGGTTAATATTTATTATAATATTTATTATTATAATAAATAATAAATAATATTTATTTATTATAATATTTATTATAATATCAATATGGGTTAATATTTATTATAATATTTCTTCATTATGGGTTAATAATTATGGGTTAATATTTCAGTATTAACCCATATGACATTTCTATCCCCCCTCCCTCCAATGATGACTTCCCCGAGGTTATAAATTCAAGTTCAATACTAAAGGTACTACTAACTGATCAAAATTCAATATATATATTCATACTACTAAAAAATTGTCCAATATCTTTTTACTTTCCACTCTTCCTCCATATATCCTTTAAATTTCCTCCACTCCCTTTTGAATATCTCTAAATCATAGTCTCTTAGTGTTCTAGTTAGTTTGTCCATTTCACACCACGATAAAACTTTCATGGTCCAGTCCCATTTCTCCGGTATCTTTACTTGCTTCCAAAGCTGCGCATATAGTGTCCTAGCAGCTGATAGCAGGTACCAAATTAGAGTTCCGTCTTCCTTTGGAAATTTTTCTAATTGTAATCCAAGCAAAAACATCTCTGCAATTTTCTTAAAATAATAGCCCAAAATTTTGGAGATTTCTTGTTGTATCATCTTCCAGTATTCTTTCGCTTTTTCACATGTCCACCACATATGGAAGAAAGAACCTTCATGTTTTTTACATTTCCAACATCTATCCAACATTTTCTTGCTCATCTTAGCCAGTTTTTTCGGAGTCATATACCACCTATACATCATCTTAAAACAGTTCTCTTTTATACTCTGACAAGTTGATATCTTCATTGAGTTCTTCCAAAGATATTCCCATGCATCCATTTGTATTTCTCTGTTCACATTAATTGCCCATTTGACCATTTGGGACTTTACTACTTCTTCTTCTGTAGACCATTTCAATAATAACTTATATACTTTTGATATCAGTTTTTCATTATCACCAAGCAGAACCCTTTCCAGTTCTGTTTGTTCTCATCTAATTCCCTCCGATTTAATATCATTTTCCATCAAGCTTTTAATTTGTTGCATTTGAAACCAGTCATACTTATTATTTAGCTCTTCCGAGGATTTTAATTCAATTTTGTCTCCTTGAATCTTGAGCAGTTGATTATATGACATTTTTCTTTCTTCATCGGATTCAGCTGTTATTTTTATTACTTCTGCTGGCACTATCCACAGCGGTTTTCTCTCGTCTCCATATTTCTTGTATTTTATCCAAGTACTTAGTAAGATATTTCTAACATAGTGGTGAGAGAAAAAACCGTCCATTTTATTCTTCCCATAGTACAAGTACACGTGCCAGCCGAATTTATTTCCGTGAGCTTCTAGCCATAAAGGTTTTTCGTCTAACAGCATTATCCAATCTTTTATCCATGTCAAACAAACTGCATCATGATACAATCTTAGATCAGGAAGTTGAAAACCTCCTCTCTCTTTGGCATCCGTTAAGATCTTCATCTTTATCCTTGGTTTCTTTCCGGCCCAAATAAAGTCAGAAATTTTCCTTTGCCATTTGTTAAATTGTTTTGCATCTTTTTCAATCGGGATGGTTTGAAACAAATACATTATCCTTGGCAAAATATTCATTTTAATTGCAGCTATCCTGCCCAGTAAGGACAAGTTAAGCCTATTCCATTTCATCAAATCTTTGTCCATCTTACACCACAGTTTTTCATAATTGTTTTTAAATAAATCAATATTCTTCATTGTTATCTCTATTCCAAGATACTTAACTTTAGTTGTGACTTCACAACCCGTCACCTTTTGTAGTTCTTTTATTTTATTTGGTTGCATGTTTTTACATAAGAATTTCGATTTCTCCTTGTTTATAAATAATTCTGCTAGTTCTCCGTACTCTTTTATCTTAGCTAGCAGCAATGGTGACACTTTAATCGGATTCTCCAATATGAATACTATATCATCTGCAAAAGCTTTGTATTTATAAGAGAATCTTCTAATTTTTAAGCCTTCTATTTCTTCATCTTTTTGAATTTGTTGTAGCAGAATTTCAAGGGTCATTATAAACAACAATGGTGATAGCGGACATCCTTGCCTTGTTCCTTTACTCACTTTCAATTCTTTGGTAAGATCTGCATTTATACACAGTTTTGCATACTGATCCATATATATTGCTCTTGTCATTTTTATAAATTGTTCCCCTAGATTAATTTTTTCCATTACCGCAAACATAAAGTCCCAATTCAAGTTGTCAAAGGCTTTCTCTGCATCGACAAAAAATAAGGCCGCTTCCTTTTCTTGTGGATCTCCTGTCAAAAATACGTAATCTTTCATTGAAATCTGCCTCCGTTCCTGAGGACTGGAAGGTAGCAAATGTCACCCCCATCTTTAAAAAGGGTTTCAGAGGAGATCCGGGAAATTACAGGCCAGTCAGTCTGACTTCAATACCGGGAAAGTGGGTAGAAAGCATTATCAAGGACAGAATGAGTAGGCACATTGATGAACACGGGTTATTGAGGAAGACTCAGCATGGGTTCTGTAAGGGAAGATCTTGCCTCACTAACCTGTTACATTTCTTTGAGGGGGTGAACAAACATGTGGACAAAGGAGACCCGATAGATGTTGTTTACCTTGACTTCCAGAAAGCTTTTGATAAAGTTCCTCATCAAAGGCTCCTTAGAAAGCTTGAGAGTCATGGAGTAAAAGGACAGGTCCTCTTGTGGATCAAAACTGGCTCATTAATAGGAATCAGAGAGTGAGTATAAATGGGCAGTCTTCGCAGTGGAGGACGGTAAGCAGTGGGGTGCTGCAGGGCTCAGTACTGGGTCCCATGCTCTTTAACTTGTTCATAAATGATTTAGAGTTGAGAATGAACAGTGAAGTGGCCAAGTTTGTGGATGAGACAAAATTGTTCAGGGTGGTGAGAACCAGAGAGGATTGTGAGGCACTCCAAAGGGATCTGTTGAGGCTGGGTGAATGGGCGTCAACGTAGCAGATGAGGTTCAATATGGCCAAGTGCAAAGTAATGCACATTGGGGCCAAGAATTCCAGCTACAAATACAAGTTGATGGGGTGTGAACTGGCAGAGATTGACCAAGAGAGAGATCTTGGGGTCGTGGTAGATAACTCACTGAAAATGTCAAGACAGTGTGCATTTGCAATAAAAAAAGGCCAACGCCATGCTGGGAATTATTAGGAAGGGAATTGAAAACAAATCAGCCAGTATCATAATGCCCCTGTATAAATCGATGGTGCGGTCTCATTTGGAGTACTGTGTGCAGTTCTGGTTGCCACACCTCAAAAAGGATATAGCATTGGAGAAAGTCCAGAAAAGGGCAACTAGAATGATTAAAGGGGTGGAACACTTTCCCTATGAAGAAAGGTTGAAACGCTTGGGACTCTTTAGCTTGGAGAAACGTCGACTGCGGGGTGACATGATAGAGGTTTACAAGATAATGCATGGGATGGAGAAAGTAGAGAAAGAAGTACTTTTCTCCCTTTCTCACAATACAAGAACTCGTGGGCATCCGATGAAATTGCTGAGCAGACAGGTTAAAACGGATAAAAGGAAGTATTTCTTCACCCAAAGGATGATTAACATGTGGAATTCACTGCCACAGGAGGTGGTGGCGGCCACAAGCATAGCCACCTTCAAGAGGTGTTTAGATAAAAATATGGAGCAGAGGTCCATCTGTGACTATTAGCCACAGTATGTGTGTGTGTGTATATATATTTTATTATTATTATTTTGACCACTGTGTGACACAGAGTGTTGGACTGGATGGGCCATTGGCCTGATCTAACATGGCTTCTCTTATGTTCTTAAGGGTATAGAAAAGTCCAAGACCCTTACCAAGTAAATTTTTTTCTTTATTAAGAAATATCTGAAGAGATGTTTAGGAGGGTCAGTAAAGGAATGTACTGAAAGTGGAAAGCTTACTTCAAACTGCAAACCCAGGCACCATTTTCTTTAAGGATCAGCTGCTTTGGGAATGGGGGTAATTTTGGGGCAAAAAACCCAAGTAGGAGTAGTGTATCTAGGGTTGCCAAATCCAATTCAAGAAATATCTGGGGACTTTGGGGGTGGAGCCAGGAGACATTAGGGGTGGAGCCAAGATCAAGGCTGTGACAAGCATAATTGAACTCCAAAGGGAGTTCTGGCCATCACATTTAAAGGGATGGCACACCTTTTCAATTCCTTCCTACCATAGGAAATAATGAAGAGCCCCAGATACCCGTGGATCAATTCTCCATGATTTTCTATGGGAATAAATCTCCATAGGGAATAATAGAGTTCCCAACAGACATTTCCCTCCCCTCCCCCTGCTTTCTGACGACCCTGAAGCGGGGGGAGGGCCTCCAAACCGGGGGATCCCCTGCCCCCACCTGGGGATTGGCAACCCTAAGTGTATCATCTAAATCTTGCCCCTTCAGTAATTTCTGATCTCCAAATCATTCAGCAACTTCTGTGCTCCTAATCATTTCTCCCCTCAAACTGGTCTTCTTCCCATCAGGTCCAAAATGCATGTTTGTGAGGGAAAACATATGTTTTGAGCCAAGTGGGTCAGGCGAGTATCTTAGGGAAAGCAATGTAGAACAAAGAAACTGTGGTCAGGGAAGGGCTTCAGCTAGTATCCTTGTTCTCCCATGGTGTTTCCTCTCATCACAAATGCCACCCCAAATTTCTTTCAGGGGTTTCTTATACATATAGTTAGCACTTGAAAGTGGTGGAGAAATTATTTGTAGTCTGTGGTTTGTCTGAGGAAGAAAAGACAATATAGATATGTAAGAATGGAATAGGAAAGAAATGCACAAACAAAAACCAAAGGAAAGAATTAGCATAAGAAACTACAGCTGAAAAGTCCCCTTTACCCCCAGAACAGAGGCTCTGGGAACTTTGATTATATTTGTGTGTGTATACTGAATAGTATAATCACTGACGTCAAATCCTGGGACCCACCTTTGCTTGTAAATAAAATGTTCCTTTATATATTTCTCAAACTTGAGGGAAAACCATAGCTTGAAATGACTCAGAATGAATTGCCTCAACAAAATAAGCAGGTTTGAAGCGGAGATTATGGAACAGTATTTGAACGTTTTTCAAAATGTGCTTCAGACTTTTTGTGTAATTTGAACTGGGCACCTGGATAGCGCATGTAAGCTTCCATTATAATGATGACTCTCTTACAGAAAGCATTGTCTAAACTTGTGCTGATAAATAGAGGTTACACCTGGATGACTGGCACATGGCATGCTATTACCTGGGTGTGTGGTAAAACAAAATAATTAATTATTCATAACCCTGATTAATATTTCATAGTGATAATTCATCAGAGTTCTATTTAGAAAGAACTACAAAGATTTCACAAGGATTTCCATGTCTGACTTTTCAAAAGCTCATCTAATTGTACTGTGTTTAGAGATGGTGCAACTTGGTGCCACACATACCCTAAATGAAGTCCTCAGAAAGACAGAGCAGCATTTTTAATGATCCCCTCAGTATTTGGATGAGGAATTCATTTATTAGCTTTGTTCAATAGGCTTGATTCTGAGTCATAAGCCAGGAAAGGCCTGCATATCCTCAAACCTAATGTCAGACCCTGTGGTTTGCCAGCCTGAGTTGTTTGAGTTGTTTGACAACTCCCCAGCTTTTCAGGGTGAGAAAAAGAACCAAAAGCAGGGTGTGTTTTTTGTAGCTCTTGAATAGCTACCATAAATGGCTGATTTATAGATCCAGGTTTAAGATGGTACTGCCTCTCAGTACTGCCTCTCCTCAGGGCCTGTTGTAGGAAGTCCAGGACAATCGACCTGAGATCATTTGTATAGTGTAGGGAGGTGGGAGGGGAGCCCAGTTGTATTGGTGTTTGTTCCCTTCCTAAAAGAAAAGAAATGGGAAGCTGTGCATCTTCACTAGCGGAGAGACATACAGCCTGGAAGCAACATGATAAAATAATGTAAAGAAGAATCAGGAAAAGGCTGGGCTTTGTTGCTGTGAAAGAGGTAACCCTGCTGGATGCCTCTTTCAATAGAAGAATAATGTCCTGATTATTAAAAGAACATAGTAACTTGTAACTTAACATAGGTTAAGATGATTCAGCAAATGGTGAAAACCATGGTGCAGAAAATATCTCCCTCATATAGGGAAAATGATTGTGTGCAATACTCCTGTTACCCAACCTTGTCCTAGGGAGAGGACATGAGTACTTGGGTGCTGCTCACAGCCTCTGGTTGACGTATGAACAGAATATAATTTCTAAGTGAGACTCCTGTTGGCCATTGGTTTCTCTCAACTCTTTTATAGCATGTGATGTCAGTGAACCGGACTGTGCCCCACTCTTGCCTGGGCAACCTGAGCTCTTCTCCCATGTGAGTGTGCATTACAGCCCTGCCTTTAATTACACAAGCACCTGCTGCTTCTCAAATATTACAGAACAGCACATTTTTTTCCTTTTCCCTATCCACATCACCAGCTTTCTCTGAGCATATTTTGTATTGATTTTCTTAATACCCTCACTTATTAATTTCATTAAATATTGGATGTACAGCTTTGTATTACTGATCTGTAGTATGGAATGAGTAGATACACAAATGTGCTATAGTAGTACGATTCTATACTTACAGTAGGTCCAAAATGTAGTTGGATGTGAACTTTCTCCTGTGAACACTGACAAGTCTATATAAGTTCCCTGAAACTGATATATATTTCCCTATATTCTACACATGCACTATTGAAAGATGACAGTCAAATTTAGGTGACTTTCAGTATTGTTTGGAAGCAGGGGGCTTTTAAACACATGCCATAACTGTATACCATATATTAATTAGTTTATTTAAAATGTTTATGTCTCCTTTTATTTCCTTCAGCTCAGTGCAGTTAACAATGCAACAATAAGTTGGTGGAAAGTGCGGTTAGCTTATGATTTGCTGTTGTCTGCCTCTGCATAGCTGGTCTCCCACCCAAGTACCAACCAGGGGCAACTCTGCTGACAGCAAGCTAGCCTGGGCTGTCCAGGTCAGGGCAACAATAAGGGAGAAGGGCACAAAAATATGAGGGTACTGCCACAAAATAAAAACAACAGAATAGATTTATTTAAAAAAACAAAATCTGCTGAAACAGTTTACCCCTCACAAACAGAACTGGGTTGCACGCCTCCTGCATGCACCCAGAGGAGATCCCCCGCACAGCCTAGTAAGCCATTCCACATGACTGGACCTGCCATACAGAGAATCCTAAGAAAGGGCTCCACAAGGGAAGGTTCTCTGAGGAACATAACTGGCACATGGGAGCAAACTGGAAGGTGTGGTTCAGTAAGCATGCCCTATTACCACCAGCCTCTGTGTTGACCTGCTGACCGCCATATTGCTGCTGAATGGCATCTAAATTGATTTGATCCCCATTGTGATCCAGTCCGTAATCATTTGGGTACTGCCTCAGGTTACTAAATTGTGTCCCTTAATCCAGGGTCAGCAGGACTCTGATGTCACAGCTTGCCCAGGTCCAGATTTTAACTTTCAAGAGTTGGCAACTGTATTTAAACACAAAGTGAGTCATCCAGTGCCAAAATGAGTCAATGACGAAATTGACCCCATTGGGCCTCCGCACAGGCCTAGCAAGACAAAACCAGCCCTTCTTAAGCAGGGCCTGGAAACTGACAGAAGCTGTTGCTGGCAACATAATGATGCAACTGGCAACACAGAGACCTCATTCCCTGTGCAGCCAGAAGTGACATCAGTATGTCATTGGGTTTAACCAGAGTTTTGTCTGAATGCTGGAGCATCCCTGGCAACCACCCACAATGTACTGACATCACTTCGGAGTGCACAGGGAGTGACATCACATCAAGATGCTGCTGATTCTCCCCTGCTTCCTGCCATTCCTCCCACCCCCCAGCCATCTGAGAGGTGGCAGGGAAACACCTGTTGACAGCGTCCTTCCTGTCTTTTCAAGGCACAGCTGAAGTTGTGCCAGAGTTTGTGAACCTTAAATACAAATGCATAAAAGTAGAGAAAATATTTGTGAATGAAGTCAACAGCAGTGATTGGAAAGACTGTCATTAATGAGCTCTCTTTCAGTTCCTTTGGCTACTCTGTTAAAAGTTGCCAGCCCTTGACTGGCCATCCTCTGGAATGTTGCAGGGGTTGCAGAAATCAGAGTCATGCATCACCATGACATCATTTACTATAGAGATACAGGGAACATTATGCAACATGTGACATCACTTCCACAACTTTGATACAATGAGGTTCACTTCAGTTGTGCTCCGAAAAGACAGGAAGGGTTTTCTCCACCATTTAGCCCCTGGCACTCCACTGAGCAGCCATGGAAGCCCAGTTGCTGGGAGCAAACAACCTGGCAACCCTGTACTCTGTACCCATATACAACTTCCTGGTGTATCCTTTCCCATTATTCCTTTATTTTCAGAGTTCTGTTATCTCTTTAGGAAGTTTGCAGAAAAAACCTGGGTTGGATCCAACCAGCTTTTAGGCCAGTGATAACAGAAGTGAGGAACCCTCTTTGACCATCCCTAAAAGCTATGCTGAGGATCATGAAACCTGCATATACAAAAGCCATATGGGATGGATGGGAATCGGATAAGACTGCATGAAAAAGTTGGCTGGATCGAGTCCATGAGGACGTGTATGTACAACAGAGGGATTCTAGCACCTTGATCTTGGCAAGTTTTGCTTAGCCAAATCCATTCAGCCTCACTTGACCTGCAGATAAGAATCTTTTATGCATATCTGTGTATGGAATAACAGTCTGCAGTTATCAATATATGAAAATGCCACTAGTGAAATCACAAATAGTTACTGCAATGTTTTCACTATTGTTGAGAAAGATAATGCAGACATGCCTTACAAAATTTAATATGCTGCAGTCTAGCTTTCTGAAGTGCTGTCTTTCCTGCAACATGCAGTTTTGCCAACAGCTAATTCCCATGCATATATATTCGGAAGTAAAAAAGGTAAAGGTAAAGGTAGCCCCCTTTGCAAGCACCAGTTGTTTTCGACTCTGGGGTAACATTGCTTTCACAACGTTTTCATGGCAGGCTTTTTACGGGGTGGTTTGCCATTGCCTTCCCCAGTCATCTACACTTTCCCCCCAGCAAGCTGGGTACTCATTTTACCGACTTCGGAAGGCTGGAAGGCTGAGTCCACCTCAAGCCGGCTACCTGAACCCCAGCTTTCGCTGTGATTGAACTCAGGTTGTGAGCAGAGGGCTCCGACTGCAGTACTGCAACTTTATCACTCTGCGCCACGGGCTCTTCAATTCAGAAGTAGGTCCTACTATATTCAATGGGGCTTAATATCAAGTAGGCCTGCACAGGATTGAAGCCTTCATCAGTAAAATAATAAAAGCCCAACCATGGTGGCAATTCTGAGAATTTTTATTTGTTGGATGTAGCCTGCACAGGATTGGCTCACACTGTCTTTGCCTTGCCATTGGCTGATTCTGCCCTCCCCCACTGCCGGACATGTCAGACAAGAATCCCAGTAGAAGGCCACTGACCTTTGAGGAAGGCAGGTCTCTGCTGACAGGGAGCTTACTGATCAGTACTGCCTCTCCTCAGGGCCTGTTGTAGGAAGTCCAGGACAATCGACCTGAGATCATTGTAGAAAGTCCAGGACAGTCGGCATGAGAGTGAGCAAGGCAGTGTGAGAGTGGGAAAGGTGGTGCCATGGTGCAAGAGTGGGCAAGGCAGTGCAAGAGCGGGGAAGCCAGCATCACAGTGCAAGAGCAGGCAGGGTGGCATGAGAGTGGTCAGGGTGGTGGAGAAAGCCTATGTAGAGGCTGCAGGGAGGGGGAAGGAGATTGAAAGCTGAAATCAGAGGGACAAATAAAGGGAAGGATATAGGTTGCCAACTCCAGGCCAGGAAATTCCTGGATATTTAAGTGGTGGGGCCTGGAGAAGGTGGGGTTTGAGGCGGGGTGGGACCTCAGACAGGTAAAATGCATTTTCCTCCTAGGGAATCACTGGAGATCACTCAGATTTACAACAGCTCTTTAGATAGCAGAGATAAGCTCCCCTTGAGATGGGGGGAAGTTAATGCCTTCACATGGGTGGGTGGGAAGATAGCAAGGGTAGTGGGTACTTGCCCAGAGCCTCCTTCTAGAACCCATTGTATTTTTCTTCACAACGGGCCTTACTCCTAGTAAGAACATAAAAGCATAAGAAGAGCCCTGCTGGATCAGACCAGTGGGTCCACCTAGTCCAGTATCATGTCATACACAGGAGCAGGACCGGATCTTCATGTATTTTAAGGGGGGGGGGGCAAAATTAAAAAATGATGCCCCCTTATAGACCTATTCTGTCTTATGGGCCCATGGAATAGGATGGACTCCATAACCAATTTGGTGCCCCCCTCTGGTGGCACCCAAGCCAAGCACCCCCTCTGCCCCTGCCTAGATCCTGCCCTGCAGTAGCCAACCAGTTCCTCTGGAGGGTTGACAACAGGGTGTAGAGGCTGAGGCCTTCCCCAGTTTTGCCTCCTGGAAATGGGATTCAGAGGTTGACTGTCTCTGAACATTTTCACTTTTAACATTCTTTTATCTCACTCAAGATGCTTCAGGAGCTCCACTAGACCCAAAGTATTTTTGTGATTTTTATAGTACTATTGGACAACCCAACATTTGTCACAATGTGAATGAACCCGGTTGATGTCATGTGCTTCCTCTCCATCTGCACCTCCTCCCATTACACATAACTCAATAAAGACATCCAATTTCATGATAAACTACAAGTTGCTCTTACATATCGGTCATAAACTTTGGTTTCCTCTATTCCCTCCAAACCAGGATTCCAAACTTTTGTTTGGATCTGATTTGGAATTCTGGTTTTGAGAGAACAAAGACAACCGTAGTTTGCAAAGGGTTGCTGCAAGAGGCTTTAATTAGCAAGTTGTTGTTCAGTCGCACAGCTGAGTCCAACTCTTAGCAACCCCATGGACAAAGTCATGCCAGGCCCTCCTTTTTGTTGTACAGGAACACAAAAAGTGCACATGCAATCCCAGGGTTCTCAGGTTTGTTGTTATATATGAAGTATGCTGAAATGGCTGGTTTGTGCTGCAAATGAAGATCACCCAGGTGGTTTCATAGCTTATTGGAGATTTGCACCAGGTTCTCCATGATTTAAGACCAATACAGTCTACTGCATCACACTGGCTTTTCCAAGGGTGCTGTACTAAGTGTAATAAATTCCATTAATTGCTCCATAGCGATTGAAAATTATAGCGGTAAAGAGAACTGAGCATAAAAAATAGCATTTCAATCTTCTATTGGCTTTTGTTGTTGTAAAGTCTTGATATATAGTGCTGATGTTGATAGCTTCATTACTGCAGTGAATTAAATAACTCGCTAGTCCCTGGCACTGTCCCACAGAAACACTTTGTCCAAAGTCAGCTGTTAACAGTGCATTTCTTCATCACGGTTTACAAAGCTGATTCCATTTAATGGCTCTTCCTTCAGTAAAGATTAGCATCTAAATTGCAAAGAGAAAAAAATAAATAGATACTAAATATATAAACTTTGATTTATGGCACCCAAAATCTTGTATAAGGTTTCTGTGACCCACTTGCACTGATAAAGAGCTGGAGAATTATGGTTGTTTTTAACAATATTGTACTATAGTACTATTGTACTATAACAATATTGAAGGTAGTACATAGCTGGGTTAACTTAGGAACACATATTACTGCATCTATGGTACTTGCAGCTGACTTTTTGGTTCTTTTCTGCATATTGTTTAACTCTTTGTTGTTGAAAGTGTGTACAATTTTGTTTTATATATAACAAATACCACATGCCTCAGTCAAGGCCACTGGTAATGAAAGCAACTATAGCAACACAACAAAGTTTCCAACTAATTAAAGGATCTTTCCAGCGAGGAGAATGGAGCCAGCACCTAAACTATGTGTCCATATCTGCTACGTTCATATATCAGTTATAATAATATATGCTGGGGTGGCCAACGGTAGCTCTCCAGAAGTTTTTTGCCTACATCGCCCATCAGCCCCAGCCAGCATGGTCAGTGGCTGGGGCTGATGGGAGTTGTAGGCAAAAAACATCTGGAGAGCTATCGTTGGCCACCCCTGATATATGCCACTGCATTTTCCAAGTTGCTTCTGACAGATTTTCTTCTTGTATACACTAATAGCACCTTACTTTTTGAGTACTTTTGAGTATTTTTGAGTACTTAGTGCTCAAAGGACTTGAAAATACTATCTGTGAAATATTATTATGCCTCTATTGGGAGGGAATAGAGAAGGATAATGCAGCTGTGGGTAGCTTCACATGTTGTATCACAGCAAACACAATTTGCTACGTTTTGTTCTCTGTCTTGTGCACCCCTGTGGTTGAAAACACATATTTATTTCATAAGCACACTTATGCACACATGATTTTCGGGTTAAGCATAAAAATATGCTGATGTGTATTTTTAAAATATACTGAGAGAGGGTGGTTTGCCTAAGACCTGTTTCCTCTATTACATAACACCTAGTGGTCACCGCACACATTCATTCATTGTCCTCAGTACTTTTTTATTCTTACATAGTGTCCTATTCATGTGAACACAAATCTACAAAGACAAATATATTAGGGAGGGATCCTAGTTTAGGAGCAGAATCTATTCTTTGCAAGCAAAAGTTCAGTCTCTGGTCTCTCCTGTTAAAGGAGCTTTGGTAGCAATGTCAGAAATGACTTCAAATGTCTTGAGCCCTAGGAAAGCTACTGTTAGTCTGAATAAACAAGAATGGGTAAAGAAGTTGTGTAATATGTTCAAAACGCACACACAGAGACACATAATATACAAACACATTCGGTGATCTATGTGCTTCAAGTAGGCAACCATTCCATCAGACAGCACAAGCCTGACAATTATCAGCAAGGAATGATGTACATTTTCTAGATTTTATTGACAAAGGTGACTCTGATTAATTAGTCCTGAAAGAAAGGTTATCTTTTTCAATATAAGTGACAGTGTTTCATCTGCGTTTGCTGTTTCCCTATATTTTAAACCTTACTAAGAAATGAGAAAATGTGGCTGGCAAAACACAAATCGGGGATTAAAATACCTCTCTGCACCCTTTGGGTATGTCGTGTTCTGAGGCACTATTATTGTCCAAGTAATCTCTCTACGTGACTAATGGTGCATAGGAAATAGAATAAAGATGAGGATTGCACTATGTCACATCAGCAGAAGCTGTGGTGTGGAGGAGCCAGGGCCAACTTCATTCCATCTCCCTTCTTGGATAAGATTTAGAGCTGCAGTCTTTGACCTTGGACACCTTACAGATCTGCTGCAGAGCTGTTGGTCAGAACAATCTTCCTTTTAGAAACCAAACAGTGAGCTTCCCAATGCAAAAGGGAATGCAAAAAGCAACAAAGAGCAACAAAACTTTGTAAAAGGGAAAAGAAGATGAAGGTTTAGCTTGTTCTTTCAGCATGGCCTGTTTAATCTTTTATTTATTCATTTATTTCATATTTCTTCCCTGCATGAATGGATGCTGCATTATTTTGTTTTCTTATATTGTCTCATAAGGCAAGGCAGGTTAAGCATTAATGACCGCTCAAAGGCTGTCTTGTTGCACTGGAGGAGAAATGGATTCTCTCTCCATTGATCACATCACAAGAAATATTGACTAGGGGACCCATAACATTTATACAAATTGTTTCCACATAGCAATCATGTTAGCAATTAAAGTATTACCTGGGAGATCAAACTTTACAAAAATATTGCATTTTGAGTGCAGATCCAGACATTATGTCTCTCATTCCATTGACATCACTGAAAATCCATTATTTGTCTCAGCTTATCCACTTGGTGCTTTCCACTTGGATCTTTCATATTGGCCCCTTTCAGAGAGCTTTTGTAATCCATATTGGTAGCCAGTTGCTAACAGGCTTTTTG